>NW_020172316.1:646743-833077 GCF_003031525.2 Neophocaena asiaeorientalis asiaeorientalis | reverse complement strand
CTTTAATTTTCTTTAATGCTTCACTTGCTGGTTTGTTTATAAATTGCACAATACTTTTGTACTTTAATTTTTATTAGTTATTATTTATTTATTATAGGGGAAACTAAAGGAGCATAGAAATGGAAGTGGTAGTAAACTTTAAAGTAGCTAATTTTGCTATTTAGAGTTGAAATTAATTTTTTTAATTTGAAGATTGGGATTTTTCTAATTGAACACAATTTAAATGTCCAATAATAGAAAAGTTTTAACATAAAATGTTCTATATTCATAATATATGATACTATGCAGAAATTAACAAAAGTGATATAAATCACATTTATCGACATTAAATTTTATTGAAATTAAAACTATAAGATGTTACATAAAAATACATATGTGCATGTGTATATGCAGGTATGTGTATTTTTAAACAGTACTTTACTAAAGTTTTGGTTTAAGGAATATTTTATCTCTTATTTATTTCCTAAATTTCTAATATGATTACCACTTATTAATGTAAAAGTATAATACAAAATTAATTGAATTAATGAAAATATTTCTGTTTACTGTAATGTATATTTATTTTGGCTTTCATTATTATTAATCTATGAGTGCTCAGTCACAATTGATGTGACATCCTATGACAATATATATCTATTATTCAGGCTTATAAAATAAGTTTATTATTATTTCTAATAATACATTTATTTTAATTAGGCATCCCCATTTTTCAGGACCCAGCGAGGCGTGTTCTTATTACATTGCAATTAAAATAGAGAGACTGAGCAAGCTTCAGGCTAGGATGGAGACACTAGTAGAAGGGAACGAGGCCCAAACACAGTCATAGGTCTTGGAAGGAAGCACAGTCTGTCAGTGACAATGTATTATCCCCAAAATGTGCTATTGGGTAATATTTATATTAGACCATACAAAGGGACAATTCTGCTGAGTGGGAAAAATGTATAAAAATGATAGCAATAGCAGGTGATAGAGAAGACTGATGTGTATAAGAAGAAAAAGATAGTCATTTAAGAGATGTAAATATACAGAAATATAATTGCCAATTGGGGGCATTTCAGATGTCTGTGAAAATAAAGGAATCTTGCAAATAAAATTTGATACAAAGAACCACACTCTACTTTTTGAATGGAATACTTTATAAGAGTGAAACAGATATCAGGAAAGTTATCTAGAAAAATTTCCAGATGCAGAGACAGGATAGATGTTAGAAAAATGATCTGAAACATTTTACAGAAGTGAGGTGACCAGAAGCAATTGTGACAGAGGGAATACAATATAATTAATATTATATATAGAAATTAAAAAAAGGTATAACAGATGTTAAATTAATTAATATATTTTTGAAATATAGATAAAAATTTATGCCTATATAATATTCTGTTACAACAATAAAAAGTTAAAATCTGATACTTAATTTCTGCAATTAAAACATTTTAAACACAAATAGAAACTAAAAGTGATCACAAAGAAGGACAAAGTTGAAGTAACATAGTGCTATTATTGTTAAATTCAAATTTACTGTTTAATTGCAGGAATATGTAGTACCATAGGTGTAGAAGAAACAAATTTAACCCAAAATATTGCTTGAATTATTCTAAACTTTTATAAATTTTTTGTTTAAGTGAACACATGTAACTGTGTATAACTGGGGGTTCCCCATATTAACTTCCATATAAACTATAATGTCTACTACATAATAAGTAATGGTATTGCCTTAATTTAACACTTGTGGGTATAATAAAGCCAGTCCTCACTTTGCATAATAGTGGAGACAAAAAAAAAGACCTTGCAAGCTGAAATTGTGAAAAGTGATGTTAATACTCAATGGGAAAAATTTACAATTATTCCATGACCTTTAAAATCTTTGTCAAAACATTAAAAGCTCTCTTACTGTTGGTGATAAATGTATAAGGCAGAGAAAAAGAAGAAAATTGTTTAACTATAATTTAAAACACTGAGATCAAAGTATTTTATTTCTTAGTAAAATTACTTGCCTTATCATATAGTTTATGATATGAAGTGAACATGTTTTCTATAGATTGAGGAATTATCATCGTCCATTCTAGTTTTGGATCACTTTCAAATATTTTTGTATTTTTGTTTTCAATATTGTTAAATATCTTCAAGATTTCCTTTAAATGAAGTTTTCTGCCAGAGTTTCTTCCTGTGGGAACTCTTTATCTTTTTGGTTGCAATCACTTTTTTCCTTATGTCTCTAAATGTGCCTTTACTGAGATCTTCTGGCTGTATATATAGTCTCAAGAATGATGGCAGTATCAACATTCTTATGGTCAGTTATTTTTTCAAAATATGCATTTAAATTTGATTCAGATTTCACTTTTTTTCAGCATTATCTCTTTTCATTTCTTGCTGAACTTTCATCTTTGTTGGCCAGTGGCTTCATTTTAATATCCAATTTTGCAAATGCCACCTGGCCTGTCCCTGTGAGACAAGGAGTCAGCACAGCTACAGGCCTTGCTGTCTGTGCATAAACTGAATGACAGTGGCACAATGACCAATCACTGACAGACTTTGAAAGAAGTAACATAATTGTCACTGATCATGATGTGCATCTGTTATTTACATAGTGATTTGTGGACTGAAGAGCTACCAGTGAAGTTATACTTTATGCAACTACTCAGACTTAATGTAGTGTGGTAACTGGGATACTGGTGTGGGACACTGGTATCATTTTACTAGAACATGGTAACTGAAATTTGTGTGTATTAGAAACATACAAAATGAGGACTGCTTGTATTAGAACAGTAACTGCAGCAACTGTTTAGAACTTAGGTCATCAATTATTTTTCAGGGGAGAATGGTTTATCATCGCTTTATTTAGAATTGCCAAAGCAGGCATTTTATTTGGATTTTTAAATTGTTTTTAAATTCTTTGCAGAAAATGCGTTCCTTTATTGGCTGCATCAGGAACTGACTGTTCTCACCTCCCCACCATTGGTAAGCCACTTAGGCATATCATCACGACTGGAAGTCCATGGGAAATTTGAGCATTCACTCCTACCATTTGGCCACAGGGGGGAAATAAAAGGCTGGAGGTGAGCTTAAGGAGCAAGTTGTAAGTAAAGCCCCTTGAAGGTTCTCTTAGACCAACTACAGAAAAGAGCACAAAAGAATTACTGGAGTTTTGGGAACAACTGGACAGAAGTAACATATGTCTCAGTGTTAACCTTGTCTTTTTCACACAGCTGAATATCTCACCAAAAACTCTGGGCAAAATTCTCAGTCTTTTGTTTTCTTTACATTTATTAGAGAGCAATCTCAGCTAAATTAAATTTCTTAATATAGCTTTTTCCTTACTAAGACACACAGAATTTTAAACTATACTTTCTCTGACCAGAGTGAATTCTGTTGTTAAAACTTTATTTAATATCAATTTATTTAATTTTTCAAGTATTTTATTAAATCTGTAATTGGTACACTTATTATTGGATTGATTTTGCTCCAATGTCCAAGTATTTTCCTTAATGTATACTTAACAAGTGTTTTCCCCTCACTCTGAGGGTGGAAGTGGGGAGCTCAATTTAAAATCTCCAGTGTTCAAATGTTCTTCCTTTTTTTCCCCCCAGAAAATTCTTTCTTTATACAGTGATTCTTCCTCCGCCGCCAATGTCTTCTTTTCTTTCTCCTCATGCATAAGCTATCCGTTTCCTCTTCTTTCTGCTCATCTCTGAAACATGGTCCATTCTTTCACCCTGTCCATATCTATATTTTAACATTTCCCTCCTTAAATTTCAAACACTTCACAAGTCTAAATATCTACTTTCCCTACCCATAATAAAACTGCTGAATGTTTCGGATAAAATCACCCAGAAGTCTGTAGTGACACTACATGAAATTACTGTCAGAAATCTCATCTGGTGACTAAAATATGCCCAGAAATCTTTTACTATTGTCCCATTCAAGCATTTTCCAATTTTCATAATAATCGTTTTAAAATATTTTCCCTTTCTGAAAACTTCTGCAAAGCCCCAATACTCCCAATGGTTTTTAGCAAAAGACCTTGCCTTTCACTTCACAGAAAAAATGCCATCAGATGTTTACTGAAACAACTTCCTTACATCAAATCTAAAAAGATTATATCTGCACCTAGACACACAAACTCATTACACACATATGTTTTATTTATATATGAATACTATATATATATGTTTTATACACGCTGCTTTTTCCCTCATTTTATAAGGAAAATTCTATCATAGTCTACATGCTGATATTCTAACTGTACACTCTATCTCAACCTCTGTTTCTTCCCAAAGGAAATTTCATTATCAATTATTCTCCTACTCATTTATATCTTCACCTCCTCCCTCTCATATTGTTAATTTTATTTCATATTTCAAGACATTTTGTTCTACTCATCTTCCCCATCAGTTACTGCCTTTTTTCCCTCTTCTTCACAGCCAAAGGTCATGCTTGAATTGTTTACACACATTTCCTATATCTCCCTACCTTCTAGTTACCTCTCAACCAACTGTAATGTGGGATTTGCCCAAATCTGCTAACTAATTTAATGACAAAGGGCCAACATATTACATCATCCTATAAGGTCTTTTCCAAACCAAGATTATATTTGAAACTATTGGCAGCTATCTCTTCAAAGCACACACTTGCCTTAAAATCTTTTGTTATCACGGAATATCAAAGCCAACTCCTGAGAAATAATAATATACAGAAAAATAAATACAGAAATTTCATTATATATTTTGGATATAAGTCCTTTATCAGATAAAAGTTCTTTATTAGGTATTATCTCCCAGTCATTCTCTTAGTAGTGTCTTTCAAAGAGAAGTTCTTAAACCAGCCTTCCACCTATTTTCAGAAACAAGGCTTTACTTTATTAGAATAAAGACACACTCATGTTACATATTATCCATGACTGTTTTTGTGCTACAATGGAAGGCTTACTTATTGCAACAGAGACCATATGACTAAAATATTTACTATCTGGTCTGTTAGAAATAAAGTTTATAATCCCCTGCCTAAATATACAGTACATTATTATTAATTTTGCTGTAAACAGTTACCTTTTAGAGTTATTAAAAATTTAGAAGTTCATTTATTTTCATTTATTCCATTTTAAATGTTCTTCATTATACTTTAAAGATCCAAGATTTTTATTATCATATCCCTTTTGCCTCAAGAACTTCTTTAACATTGTTTGTAGATTAGTTCTGCAGGCAATGGATTACTCAGTTTTTGTCTGCTTCTTAGAGTCTTTAATTCTCATTTACTGTTGAGGATGATTTCTACTATTATTTATATATGAGTTGACAATATTTTTCTCTCAGTTGTTTAAAAATATCATCCATTTTGTTCTTACTTGCATTTTTTCCTGAGAAAAATCTACTGTAATTCTTATCCTTTTTGCTCTGTAGGTAACAAGCAATTTTCTCTGGCTTAAGATTTTCCTTTGTCTTTGGTGTCAGCAATTTGAATATAATATATCTAAGGAGTGTGTGAGTATGTGTCTGTGCGCTGACACGCTTTGTTTTGGTATGAATTATGAATGATGTTTTCAGAGGTACTTGGATCTATGGACAATCATTTGATTTATTATCATTCTTTTTTCTTATGTAAATAATTAATGACATTTTTCTTAAATTTTCATTTGTACTACATTCCACATATTTTGATATGTGATATTTTTAATACCCAGTTGCATTATTAAAATACCATTATTATTGATTTGACTCATAAGTGTGAAAAGTAATAGTTTTCTTAAAATTTCAAAATGAATGAATATCTATTTTTATTATCAGCATTTAAATTAACATTGTATAGGACTTATGATATCAAGTATTTAAATTTTGTTATAAAATTTGCAGTGAAAAAATAAATGTGAATATATTTTTGACATACATGGAGGAAATAATTTCTTAAACTAGACCCAGAAGTACCACCTCTAAAAACTTTTGTTAATTTTGGATAAAAAATTTAAATTTAAAATTAAAATTTCTGTTAATATATTTACAACACACATAACAGACAAAAGGTATAATATGAAGAATAGCATCTATACACACATACACATATGTACACACACACACACACACACACACACACACACACACACGCACATTTTGAAATCAATTTACAAAGACAACCCAATAGAAATATGGACAAATTCAAACCAAAATTAAACCATACTTTTCAGGCATTTGATTAAAACACATTAGAGTTCTGATGATACCAAATGTTGCAGATGTATATCAATAGCTGTTCTCATAATTCACTGGTTGGGATATAAATTAGTACAACCAAATTTGAAAAATACCTTAGTATAATTTTTTATTGATGATAATCTCAATCTCAACCTCTCTTTCTCTCTCTTCCCCTCTTTCTTATTTGTCCTTCTATATGGAGAGGAGCACTGGGATCAGGGGTGCATATAGGTAAATTATTTTCAGTATTCTACTTATATTGGCAGTTGTATTCACAGATATTTATGGATTTTTAAACGTAGTGTGTAATGAATCAAAATTCTATTTAATCCATTTCTACTATTTTTCTGTTCTTTACATTGAACCAAGGAGAAATTTCTAATGTTTTCTAAACTCCATTTTAACAAAGGAAAAATAGGTCTTAAGTTCAAAACTTTGGCAGACAGCAATATCTAAGGAGAATTTAATAACATAATTTTTCCACTATGCTTTTTTAGAATTAGCTTTTATACACTGTAAGTGACATTGTATTTTTAACCATAGTGATAACTGTTACCTTTTAAGCTAAAATGGTACATAGAATAGTGAGTTGATATAAGAAAATAAATTAAAGCAAAGCTGGTATGATGTGTGAACAATTGTGGAAGTGCTAGGCATATGACTCATAGTTGGGAACAAAGAAATCAACAGTAGGTTTAAAGCAGATTCCCATACCAAAACATAGACAGTACTAAATGTACCAGATTTCAGGAGAATATGAGTGCTTTACTAACCACAAAGGTAGGAAAAAAAGAATTTTTAATGAGGATATTTGGGTGGAATATTCATTAATTTTGCTTAGATACTTAGATCAGTAATATAAATTTTTGCAGTATTTCTACCTATTAGCCATATTTATTCTCTTACAGGTATGTATTCATTTCACATCATCATGTTCTTAACTATGTGTGTACTATTTTTATTAACTAATCTAGAAATTTGTTTTACAATAATTCTGGTGTGGGATTTATATCTATAAATACAGAATTAAACTTTTCAGTATTAATAATACAGCATGCATTTTCAGACTTATAATAGTTGTACTTTTTGTTTTTTTGTGGTACGCGGGCCTCTCACTGTTGTGGCCTCTCCCTTTGCGGAGCACAGGCTCCGGACACGCAGGCTCAGCGGCCATGGCTCAAGGGCTTAGCCACTCCACGGCATGTGGGATCTTCCTGGACCGGGGCGTGAACCTGTGTCCCCTGCATCGGCAGGCGGACTCTCAACCACTGCACCACCAGGGAAGCCCTAGTTGTACTTTTCTTGACACAAGTCTTTAATTTGATAAGGGGATATGTAGTCCAATGCTACAAGCTACATGGTTCACTATCTTGCCCATTAGTGAAATTCAAATTTTCACTCTTTAGGGCAGACTCCTGTTGCATGCTGAATGCAACTTGAATTAAAGGTTCCTTTGCCACAGCTGGGATTTATATAACTTAAGTTGTATCTTAATTTTAAAATTCAATCTTTAGAAAATCCCAACCAAGTAAATTTGGATCTCCAGTGACAGAAGACTTTGGCATCTGTGAGTAGCAGAATTAGACTCATTTAGTTGTCTTATCTGTAATCATCAGTTTGAATTAAAAGCTAATACTACTGGTGGGGAGTTCATGAACAGAAGAAATTCATATATTACATAGACTCATCCTGAATAGAATCTGGAGTGGATTTGTTTTGTTTCCTTTTTCTCACCATTTTGATTTTTAGGGACCCCTAAATAGTTAGAGATAAATGATACTGTGAGGAAGAGAATTTATTAGTTTTTACATATACTTAATTACTGTGATAATGACCTATGACTTCTATTTATCCTCCTTATTGTGTTCACTAAATCACAGATGTTTATAGTACGTGAAGTAATATATTTAAGCAGCATAAACAATATTTATTTATCAAACTTTTGTTTGAGATTCATATACAGGATATATCAAATATAGGATATATCAAGTACATTATTTCATTAAGCAACTATAGTAAGAAAATCATTCCAAATTGGTACACATGTATCTTTAAGTTAATCAAAATAAATGTTATACTTGTAATCCAGGTGGACCAGTCAGTACAGTTCTATGTGGCATCTTTGCAAGTCTCCCCGTTTCACTTGTGACTAAGCTCCTTACCTGAGTCTCCTGTCAGTCCTTCCAACACAGCAGACCATTTTTCATCTCACAACCTTCATGTTTTCTCTTCTACAATTGAAACAAAGGTTTCTCAAATATTTGATTATCTAAATCATTCTGTAATCTAAATGGTCTTTTAACTTTTATTGTTTTACACAGCATTAAGGTATTGAGTTTATTTTTGTTCTCCATAATAACAGCCTCTATTGTTTTTAGTTATTTGTTATATTTTATGTTTATTTATCCTCAATAATAATATATGGTTCATGAAGACAGGAACTTGCCTGTTTTGTTCTCTGTTCTTGCTCTCTTGTTCAGGTCAGAGAGCCAAACCCAGAACAGAGTTAATTTTCAGTGATATTTGTTGAATGAATGAATATATTACTATAACTTTTAATAGTATTTATATTTCTAATCACATTAAACCTCATGAGTTCTCACTGTTTTTTGAGAAAAAGTAAACTGACTTGATCTGATGTTGAATTTTATATCAGTCTACAGACCTTTGAAAATTTCCAAGTTTAACATTCTACTCTTATTCTCTCTTCTCCATTACATTTTGAATATTGTTTCTTAGGTCAAAAATTACTATTTCCCAAATCCTGGGTATTTTTGGAAATTGGTTTTATTTATATCTTCAAATGATAATCAATGGGGTATTGCTTGACCCTAAATTGTCTGACATATTATTTTAAATATACAAAGGTAAATTATATCCTATTCAAAGACAAATTAAATTCACAACTTTTAAATATCTCACCTTATCCTGGATCTAAATGTCTAAATGTAGTCATGACACAAAGAGTGTATAATTTTCTGCCAGGTCCAATTATTTACCATGCTTTTGAGGTACTTTTTTGTTGTTTATTAGTTTTTCACTATCAGAAAATGTTTTTATAAGCTTCTGTTCTCTTCTTGAGGAACTTAGTAATTGAGGTTGAAATTAGAAACATGTGGGTTCTTACTATGACATGTAATATGAAGGTTTTAAAAATCCATTTTAGGCCAAATTTCTGTCACAACTAAAGCATATGGTGTTTTTCATTTTTGCACTAATAAATTAAATCTAAAGAAATGTTTTTATATGTAATAAAACTTAATACTGAGGAATACCCAAGATACATGCTATTTACATAATTGAGTACACATCAAAATCTTAAAAGCCTAAATATTTTAAGAGCTTCAGTACGATTCATTAGGGCGTTGGGCTACTTGTTTGGATTATTTTTGAAAAACAATTAGATTGCTCTGTGAGGATTATAATATTAATAAAATACTGTTTAATGAAGAATAATTTTAGCAGAAAGTATTAACTTTAGTAGTAGAAAGACTCACTGTATAGCTATTAGAGAAGCCCAATAATTGTTCTGAGAAATTTCTTCTTACTGAATGATACACCTCAATAGAAATAAGCCCTAAATAAATTTCCATTCAAGTAATAGCTTAATTGAAAACACAGCACTGAATTTTGCCATTTGTGACAACAGGCATGGACACAGAGGGTATTATGTTAAGTGAAATAAGTCAGAAAGAGAAAGACAAATACTGTATCATTTCACTTAGATGTGGAATCTAAAAAACAAAACAAATGAACTAAAACAGACTCACTGATACAGAGCACAAACAGGTGGTTGCCAGGGGTAATGGGGTGGGTTTGGGAATGGAATGAATGAAATATGTGAGAGAAATTACGAGGTACAAACTTCCAGTTAAAAAATAAATGAATCATGGGAATGAAGTGTACAGCATGGGGAATATAGTCAACAATACTGTAATATCTTTGTATGGTGACAGAAGGTAACTAGACTTATGTTGGTAATCATTTTGTAATGTATAAAAATACTGAATCACTATGTTGTGCACCTGAAACTAACATAGTGGTGTGAGTCAATTATATTTTAAAAAGGAAGAAAATGTGTAGGAAAAAGAAATTACTTTTCATTTCTATTTTTTAATCTGATAAATTTAAATTTTAGCATAATTTTAGTGTATGTTTTAAAATTTAAAATATATTAAAAGAGATGTAAAATGCAAAAATATTCAAAAATCAATAACTACATTGACCACATCAACAGGGTAAAGTGGGAAAGTCATATAATCATATCAATAGACACAGAGAAAGCATTTTACAAAACCCAACACCAATTCATGTTTAAAAAAAAACCAACTCTACAAATTGGAAATAAAGAATAACTTCCTCAACTTGATAGGGAACATCTACAAAATCCTACTTACTGGCTAATGTCATACTTAGTGGTGAGAAACAAATCATTCCCCCTTAGAATGGGAAGTAGGCAAGGATGTCCCCTCCACCACCCTTATTGAACATCATACTGGAAGTATAAAGTAATAAGAAAATAAAACATATTAATTGAGATGGAATAAATGAAACTGTCTTTGTTTCCAGATTGCATGATTATACATGTAGAAAATTCCAAAGAAAAATAAAAAAATTCCTGGAACTAATAAGGAAGTTTAGCAAGATCACAGGATGCAAAGTTAATGTACAAAATTTAATTGATTTCCTATATGCCAGCAATGAACAACTGACATTTTAAATTAAAGCCATATACATTAACACCTCCAAAATTAAATACTTAGGTATAACTCTAACATAAAATGTATTAGAACTGTATGAGAAAACATAGAAACTTCTGATAAAAGAAATAAAAGATCTAAATGGAAAGATATTCCATATGCGTGGATAGGGACTCTCAATATTAAAAGGTCAATTTTTCTTGTTAGAAAGATCCAATGCAATTCCAATCAAAATCCCAACAAGTTACTTTCTGGTTATTGAATAACTGATTTTGAAGTTTAAATGGAAAAGCAAAAATCTCAGAAAAGTCAAAACAAAATTGAAAAAGAACAAAGAGGACTGACAACTTCAAAACTTACTATAAAGCCATAGTAATCAAAACAGCATGGTACCGGCAAAAGAACAGACAGATACATCCTTGTAACAGGATTGAGTGCCTAGAAATAGACACACACAATATAGACCCACATGATAAATGACTTTAACAAAAGAACAAAAGGCATTTTGATATAGAAAGAATATTCTTGTGGGAGGGAGGGAGACGCAAGAGGGAAGACACATGGGAGCATATGTATATGTATAGCTGATTCACTTTGTTATAAAGCAGAAACTAACACACCATTGTAAAGCAATTATACCCCAATAAAGATGTTTAAAAAAAAAAGAAAGAAAGAAAGAATATTCTTTTCAACAAATGGTAATAGGACACCTGGCTATCCACATGCCAAAAAAAAGAAAAAAAGGTATCTCGACACAGACTTCACATCTTTCACTCAATAGAGATCATACACCTAAAAGTAAAACACAAAACTATAAAATTTCTAGAAGATAACATAAGAGAAAACCTAGGCGGTCTAGGGTTTTGTAATGACTTCTTTTTTCCCAAATAGGCTTATTTTTGGTAAAGTTGTAGATTCACAGTAAAATTGGATGTAAAATATAGAGAGATCCTACATAACCTCTGATTCCACACATGAACAGCCTCCACCACTGTCAACATCCTGTATCAAACCGGTACATTTGTTACAATTAATGAACCTATATACACATCATCACTCAAAGTCCAAAGTTTACATTAAGGTTAACTCTTGGTATTATACATTCTATGGATTTGGACAAATATATAATAATATGTATCCACTTTATAATAAGTATCATACAGAATAGTTTCATTGCCCTAAACGTCTCTGTGCTCTGTCCATTCAACTCTCCCTTCACCCAACCCCCTGTAACCACTGATCTTTTTACTGGTCTATTTTTTTTTTTTTTCAGAATGTCATAGAGTTGGAATCATACACTATGTAGTCTTTTAAGATTGACATCTTTCACTTAGTAATATGCATTTAAGGTTCTTCCATGTCTTTTCATGATTTAATAGCTCATTTCCATGTTAGCACTGAATAATATTCTATTTTATAGATGTACTACAGTTTATTTATACATTAACCTACTGAAAGGTATCTTGGTTGCTTCCACATTTTTGCAATTATGAATAAAGCCACTTAAACATTCAAGTGCAGGTTTTAAAAGCTCATTTGGTTAAATACCAAGGGGTGTGACAGCTGGCTCATTATAGTAAGAGTATGTTTAGTTTTGTAAGAAACAGCCAAACAGTCTTCCAAAGTGGCTGTACCATTTTGCACTCCCCCAGCAATGAATGAGAGTTCCTGTTGCTCCACATCTTCACCAGCATTTGCTGTTGTCAGTGTTTTTGATTTTTACCAATCTAATAGTTGTGCAATGATATCTCATTATTGTTTTAATTTGGATTCCCTAATGATGGTGGTGAATTTTTAGATACAACAACAAAAGCATGATCCATGAAAGAAAAAAGTTGATAAGTAGAACCTCTGTAAAAAACAAAACTTCTGCTCTGAGAAAGTCACTATTGAAAGAATGAGAAAACTGGGGAAAATATTTGCAAAATGTATATCTCAGAAAGAACTTGTATCCAAAATATACAAAGAACTCTTAAAATTCAATAATAATAATATTAAAAATTTTAAAGTGGGCAAAAGACTAGAACAGACACCTCACCATATAAGATGTATAGATGGTATACAAGCATATGAAAAAATGCTCAACGCCATATGTATTGGAGAATTGCAAATTAAAATGAGATAATACTACACACTGAATAGTCAGTTTCTTACACATACAGTCTTATATGTCACTCAGCAATCACACTACTAGGTATTTATACAAATTAGTTGAAAACTCATGCCCACACAAAATGTGCAGGTGATTGTTTATATCACACTAATGCACAACTTTTATTTTATGATAGATATTAAGGCAGAATTCCTTCACCTGTGGGAAAATTCAGTTTTTACTATTAAGGCCATCAACTGATTGGATAAGTCCCACACACGTTATAGAGGGTAATCTACTTTACTCAGAGTAAAGTCAACTGACTGTACATGTTAATCACATCTACCTAATGCCTTCACAGCAACATCTAGACTAATGTTTGACCAAACAACTAGACACCATGGACTAGTCAGATTGACACATAAAATTAACCATTACAATAGGTGAGGAATGTACAGAAACTGTCTATAGTGTCTGGAATCTTTCTGTAAGTCTAAATCATTCCAGAATGTAAAGTGTTGTTTTTTTCTTTTTTTCAAGGATAAACATAACATGTATCTCAGTATAAAAAAGCAAATTAAAACAGCTTATTATTGAATATCTGAATAACAAAAATTAATACATGGAATAATTATTTTGGGTATATTCGGAGGTAATTAATTCAGTTTGTTTATTAGCCATCTTTCTCTGATACAAAGCTGTTTTTTTCTTAGAAGAAGGTACTTTTAAAAATACAGTCTTTTATTTTTATTATTTTAAAAAATTGCTTGCAATTCTTCAAAGGTACATTTAATAACTAATTAATTTGAAATTGTAGGCATTTTCAGTTGACTCTTCTCTGTTAACCATGTTATCACATTTTAAACCTATAGGACACTACTACATGCAAATTATTTTAAGTTTCTTTTTCTTCCATTTCTTGAGATAGAAATATTCATGGGGATATGATATAAAATTTCTTTTTTTGGTGGCTTTATTTCCACTTTACAAAGATTTCTCTCATATTCCCTCCTTCATTTCCAGATGTCTTCTTTTATTTTCACCTTAGTTCCCTGCCCTTCACTTTCCACCCACCAAAGAAGCAAAGGATAAAAGGAGATTAAATTCAACAAAAAGATATTCTGTTATTTTATTTTTCTAACCCTCAAACTGTACTTAAAAAATCTTTTACTCGTGTTATATCCTTGTTTCCTCACCTAACAGGTGACACCTGTTAGGTGTCACCTCCAACTGACACCTAACAGATCAAATACAAAAAGGAAAGCTAACTGAATGGCCTATTTTTGGACACAACTTTTTATTGTTAATATTAAGAACAATGAACAAAGATTTGTTTTAATAGCTTAGAATTAACATTTTCCAAAGACTTTGCAAAAAATAATAAAAATATGAGTTAAATGTAATCTCTGAATTAGAATGTATAGTGAATTCTAGCAGCAGTGTTTTTTGACAAATTCTTTTTACTTGAAAGTGAAACAATTAAGAAAAAATGTTCACATAAGTCGATTATATTTCAGTCTTGGTCTATTGATCTACATTGAGCAACCCAGTCTTTATACAAATTACAGTGTCTTAAAGAAAATCTTACATAAGATTTAAAATCATTATAATGCTAATCTCATAGTTATGGGATTGAAAATGTAAATATTCTTAAAATTCAAATCAATTTATTAGAGAGGTAATATTTTTTCAGAGATTTAAGCAGATTTCCAGTGTTTTTGTCTCTAGAAGTGAGGTGATTTGGATGAGTCTTAGAATAATTACCAGATATTTCAGAATATACAAAACTCACTCTTCATGTTATAAGATGAAGTACAATGTGAAAAGGTAAAACTAAAAGGGCAAACCTAGGTGAATAAGTATAAAACTTACAGTTTACACATACATAATAGCACTTATTACTTTGTTATATGTTACTAATTACTGGAATTTTCATTAAGTGCATGTAATGTGAATGATACTACTAGGTGCTGAAATTAATTTATTCTAGAATTTAAAAATTTTAAACTAACACTTATGGCTAATCTCAATAAAGAAAAGGCATTTATATTCACCCCCTTAGGGAAGATGTTAGGAAAGCAACTCCAGAGGGGTATAATATGGAAATTTATGCAGATGCATTGAATATGTGAAGAGCACACTACTAATTTTAGGCAATGAAAAGACAGGTAAAAGTTACAGTTCTCAATGATTTGTGCACTGGGAATTGTACACCTTCCTGATTACATTAATTGAAGACTAGATGAGGTAGCAATTGTGAAGATGTCACTATGAATGCTGCACAGATATGCACAGCTGTCAGCAGCAGGTATGCCACTTTTGTGTTCAATTTCTATATTATATGCATGTGACAGCTTCAGTAATGTGGTACTAGTGTGAGGTGGACAAGTAATAGAAACTACTCTTGTCCTAGAGAACTTAAATGGGTTCCAATACCTAGAAGAAGCCCATAGAAAATAATTTTACTTGTGCAACATGGAATTACAGTAAAGAAGAATTTGCCAGATTAGAAAAGCAAGAGATTAATTCTCATATTTAAAAAGAAATGCTAAACCAGGTGGTTGGTATTTAAAAGTCATATCATACTTACACTTCATTATATTGATAAGAATAATGGGTAATATGGTCGTTTGGGACATTTAAAACAGCTGAGAATTTTGTGAGAAACTTTAATTTAAAAACTAGTAGTACTTACTCGTAGTAAAAACTAGCACCCTTTTGAGGGCTTGAAATAATTCAATGACACATATTCTCTTTGTGCTTCTGTTATTCCCTAATATCTCTTAGAAGATCAGTAGGGAAAAGTTATTTTTAATGTTACAATTTGATACTATTCTGATCTTTAGATCTAATTCTTGAGTGACTTTTAAATATCAATTTTCAATGATTATAGCAAAACTTGACATTTAAATGTTAGCATTTTGTTACCAAGAAACAACATTAAATGACAAAGAAAACTTGGGAACACAGTTGTGAAATATTTCTGACCTTGTTACAAAATTTTTATTATTTGAACTTATGACTTTTATCAAGTTTTAATGATAACATGAGAATTCTATGACTATATAAGGACTATAAAGTAATTTTCTTGTAAGAAAAAATTATAGCATTTTTATTCACTCAATAAAGTATATACTTTAATATATTTTTTCCAAAGAGTACAGTGGACTTCTATTAATTAATTTGTATTATCTTTTCCAGTTTTTATTGTGCAGGCTATTTCACATTTGTAAGATATTGTGGAGTTTTAGTGATGTCATCTGTGGATAAGGATGAAAAGGAAATTCCCTGGCCAATATTACCCTCAAATCTCAAGTTTACTATTTATTGTTTATATCAGTTATTTAAAAAGCAAGGAAACATACTGAACATAGAACAAATAATTCTATACAAATCCAATATAGGATTTATGACCTGCATTACAGCAGGATTGCATAGAGTATTTAGATAGTCTTATGAAAACTATCCATATGATGACAACAAATACTTTTTGATCTCTACTCTTTTAAACTTTAAAAGACTGAATAGACAGTGAAACAAAAATATTACATCATTGGTTTGTCTGATTCAGCTGTTCATGCTATTTGAATGTGATAGGTAGATAATTATACATAGATATCAACAGATAGATAGATAGATTGACAAACTTTCAATGAATAAATATCAATATATAAGTTGTAAGAATAAATGGATTTATATATGGTTTCATTCAAGGAGATCAAACATATACACTCACATTATAATTTCTTTAGAAAGTATTCATATTTCAGATCTTTTTACATTATTAATATATGATGTTAACTTACACTATTGTAAATATAAGCTAACTGTTAGTTTGAATACTTATGGAATTTGGGGATTGATATCTCAATTTAGTGTGTTTTGAAGAGGAAATAGTTGTTAGACAATTTTTTTCCTAAATCACAGACACTTGACAAACTTTTTTTAGGAAACATTTTAAGGTGTTGTCCAAAGACAAGACAAGTTAAAACCACCAGCTCAAGAGAGATAAAAATTGTGAGTTCATAAAAGCACAAAAGAAAATGATGAGTCATCGAATGGTCCTATATCAAGGTTCTCTGTTTACTTTTTCTTTTTTGTACTTTTCATTGATTTGCTTTGTTTTATGGAAACTCTAATATTGTTATCTAGATAAGAATGATAAAAAAGAGTTCAACATCCCAAAATATAGCATCTAGAGGAAATCCTTATTGGAAAATTAACTTTCAGTGGTTTGTAAAATCTTGAACTAAATATTCCAGTATTTTTCTACAAAATTTAAAGAAAAAAAAATTTTAAATAAAGCTCTCTTAAAATGAGGATCACTTAGGGAAGCTGTTTGTCAGGAGATCTCAAAAACTGAAATTCACTGTTTTATTGAATTACCATAACTTTGATTTTGTTGTTCCAGCTTGCATACTCAGAAGCCTGACATTGTTAAGAACTGTTGGCATAGATTAACATAACTAAAATTCATGAAGTTGCTTAATTATTAGACTTATTATTATAAATGTAACCAAAATCGATCAGTATATTCTTCTCACCATAGGCAGTTCAATCACTTCCCATAGCTGATTACATGAAAAGACAGTTCCTACTCCTAAAGTTTTAAGTGGGCATAGAATAAAAGTAAATAAAACTAAGTAGATCAATATATGTCTGATGGTATCCATACAATGATACTCTTTGGTTTTGGAATATTGGACTAGCATAATTGAAAACTATTGGCAAAGACCTCATATCCCCTGATTAAGGCTTGGATGGATACTGTTTCTGTGGGTGAAGCTACTTTTGAAATTACCTTTTATATCTGATTAGAACACTATGTCTCTAGCTATGCAAATACATTCAATCAGCCTATCATCAAATACAGCAAATTGCACCTTTATGGTGGCCTTCCAGTTCTCCTTACTCGAAACTTTTGGAAAGTTTTCATTGCAACATCCAAGTACTGATAATGCTCACATATTTATGCAAATGTATTCATGTATCCCATATAGTTCCTTGAACGTAGATATACCACTTTCCTTAATCTTGCTATGCAAAAAACAAAGGTAATAGGGATATTGGAACACTTAATGAAGAATTTCTCCCTCAAATAGAAATTTTCAGGCTGATAAATTCTTGATAACTATTTACAAAGTAGAATATTAGGTCTGCACTATAGTTTTGCTACTTTAAAGGCAGAAAAACTGCATTTTCACAAGATAATCTTATTTATTTACAGTTCATCAGTACTAATCTTTTGGTTAGTGACTTCTACTATATATTCATAAGTAATGACATATTTCAAAAATACATATTCCAAAAATACATATTTAAAGAATTCTGATATTTCCTCAGTAAATAATAAAGACAATTTAATTTATACCCCCAAACAATACTTCTGCTTCCTCTTCTACAATTCTCTAGCAGTTATTTTCTGCTTCAGGATCTTTTTAAAAATCTTAACCCCCCACAACAGAACACACTTCTTCCTTACCCACTTTTTTCACTGGCATTTATCACCATAAAATTAGAACCATCCAACAAGGAAAAATTCTATTCCCCTACATCACTTTCTCCAACCTGTTCATTTCTAAGAGATACAGTTAACCAAGAGGTGGCACATCTCCCCACTAGGGTGCCTGCTGGACACTGGTGGGGGACCCCAATGACCAAGGAGATGAGAAGAACCCCCAAGCAAATCAGTAGAACGTGGGGGTACTGAGGGGATGTGGGTCCAGCATTTCCACTGCCCAATTGGCCAAGGAAGACTACCCGGCTCTCAGACTGGGTCCTACACCTTCAGAGGTCGCCTCCAGGCTGGATTGGTCCTGGGGACGTAGGAGGAAAGCTGGGAGAGAACAGGAGAGGCAGGTGAGAGGGCACCTCAAGGACTGGAGAAGCAGGAGAGGAGTGGAGGGCATTTGCTCCACCCACTTCAACCCAGGAAGCCTGCTGGGTTCCGAGGTGGGGTCCCCCACCCCCTCAGACCAGAGGCACGCCTGGGCCCCTTCTGTTCTGTTGAGCCTAAGCCCCACCCCCCCACACCCTCCACGGTATTTTCCAGCCCTGTGGGTCCTAAGCATAGGCCCTGCCCACCGCCAAACTTCGCCCCTGCTTAGGCCCTGCCCTCCACAGGCAAGGCTTTTTCCACTTTTTTATTCTCCTCTTTTTTTTACTATTGTGGTCCTGTTTATGTTTCAGTTGTTGTTTCATCTATATTTTATGTTATATTTTTTCTAACATATCTGTTAGTTTGCTAGTCTAAATTTATTTTTTACTTTCTTATTGTTCTCCTTTTTTCTTTTCTTTTTCCTCATCATCTTTTTTATTACTGTGGTTCTGTTTTACCTTCTGATTTTTGTTTCATCTATATTTTTATTTTTATATTTTTTCTAACATAGCTGCTAGTTTCCAAGTCTAATTTTATTTTTTACTTTGTTATTGTACTCCTTTCTTCTTTTTTTTTTTCTTGATGCTCTACATGGCTTGTGGGATCTTGATTCATGAGCTGGGGGTCAGGCCGAGGCTCCTGTAGTGGGAGCTCCAAGTCCAAACCACAGGACTAACAGAGAACCTCAGACCCCAGGGAATATTCATCAGAATGAGTTCTCATGGAGTTCCTCATCTCACCACCAAGACCCAGCTCAAGCCAACAGCCTACAAACTCCAGTGTTGGAAGGCTCAGGCCAAACAACCAGTAAAACAATCCCACTCATAAAAAAAAAGGGATGGCAACAAAATGTCACAGATGAAGGAGCAAGGTAAACACCTACAAGACCAAATAAATGAAGAGGAAATAGGCAATCTACCTAAAAAAGAATTCAGAGTAATGATAATAAAGATGATCCAGAATCTCAGAAATAGAATGGACACACAGATTGAGAAAATACAAGAAATGTTTAACAAAGATCTAGAAGAAATAAAGAACAAACAAACAGAAATTAACAACATAATAACTGAAATGAAAAATACACTGGAAGGAATCAATAACAGAATGACTGAGGCAAAAGAACGAATAAGTGATCTGGAAGACAAAATAGTGGAAATAACTGCTGAGGAGCAGGATAAAGAAAAAAGAATGAAAAGAAATGAAGAGAATCTCAGAGACCTCTTCTGACAACACTAAACATACCAATATTCGAATTATAGGGGTCCCAGAAGAAGAGAAAAAGAAAGGGTCTGAGAAAATATTTGAAGAGATTATAGTGGAAAACTTCCCTAACATGGGAAGGAAATAGTCACCAAAGTCCAGGAAGCACAGAGTGTCCCATACAGAATAAACCCTAGGAAAAACACACCAAGACACGTATTAATCAAACTAACAAAAATTAAATTCAAAGAAAATATATTAAAAGCAGCAAGGGAAAAACAAAAAATAGCATATAAAGGAAGCCCCATAAGATTATCAGCTGATTTTTCAGGGGAAACTCTGCAGGCCAGAAGGGAGTGGCAGGATATACTTAAAGAGATGAAAGAGTAAAACCTACAACCAAGATTACTTTACCCAGCAAGGATCTCATTGAGATTGGATGGAGAAGTCAAAAGCTTTTCAGACAAGCAAAAGCTAAGAGAATTCAGCACCACCAAACCAGCTTTACAACAAATGGTAAAGAAACTTCTCTAGGTGAGAAACACAAGAGAAGAAAAAGACCCACAAAACCAAACCCAGAAGAATTAAGAAAATGGTAATGGAACATACATGTTGATAATAACCTTGAATGTAAATGAATTAAATGCCCCAACCAAGAGACACAGACTGGCTGAATGGATACAGAAACAAGACCCATATACATGCTGTCTACAAGAGACCCATTTCACACCTAGGGACACATAGAGACTGAAAGTGAAGAGATGGAAAAAGATATTCCACGCAAATGGAAACCAAAAGAAAGCTGGAGTAGCAATACTCATATCAGATAAAATAGACTTTAAAATAAAGACTGTTACAAGAGATAAGGAAGGACACTACATAATGATCAAGGGATCAATCCAAGAAGAAGATATAACAATTATAAATATTTATGCACCCAACATAGGAGCACCTCAATACATAAGGCAAATTCTAACAAGCATGAAAGGGGACATCGACAGTAACAAAATAATAGTGGGGACTTTAACACCCCACATACATAAATGGACAGGGCATCTAAACAGGAAATAAATACGGAAACACAAGCTTTAAATGACACAATAGACCACAGAGATTTTGCAGCCCAATACATAAGGCAATGGCTAACAGCTATAAAAGAGGAAATCGACAGTAACACAATGATAATGGGGCACTTTAACACCTCACTTACACCAATGGATAGAACATCCAAACAGAAAATTAACATAAGCTTTAAATGACACAATAGACCACAGAGATTTAATTGATATTTATAGAACATTCCACCCGAAAGTGGAGGAATACACTTTCTTCTTAAGTGCACATGGAACATTCTCCAGTACAGATCACATCTTGGGTCATAAATAAAGCCTTGGAAAATTTAAGAATATTGTAATCATATCAAGCATCTTTTCTGACCACAACGCAATGAGATTGGAAATCAGTTACAGGAAAAAAAATGTAAGAATCACAAATACATGGAGTCTAAACAGTGTGCTACTAAATAACCAAGAGATCACTGAAGAAATCAAAGAAGAAATAAAAAAATTCATAGAAACAAGTGACAATGAAAACACATTTACCCAAAACCCAAAACACGTTTGCCCAAAACAGCAAAAGCAGTTCTAAGAGGGAAGTTTATAGCAATTTAATCTCGCCTCAAGAAACAAGAAAAATCTCAAATAAACAATCTAATCCTACACCTAAAGCAACTGGAGAAAGAAAAACAAAGAAAACCTAAAGTCAGTTGAAAGAAAGAAACCATAAAAATCAGAGCTGAAATAAATGAAATAGAAATGAAGAAAATAGCAAAGATCAATAAATCTAAAAGCTGGTTCTTTTAGAAGATAAACAGAAGTGATAAAACCTTAGTCAGACTCACCAAGAAAAAAAGAGAGGATGCAAATCAATAAAGTTAGAAATGAAAACAGAGAAATTGCAACTGACACCACAGAAACACAAAGGATTAAGAGAGACTACTACAAACAACTATATGCCAATAAAATGGACTACCACAAAGAAATGGGCAAATTCTTGGAAACGTCCAATTTTCCAAGACTGAACCAGGAAGAATTAGAATATATAAACAGACCTATCACAAGTAATGAAATTGAAACCGTAATTAAAAATATTCCAACAAACAAAAGTCCAAGAACAGATGGCTTCACAGGCAAATTGTATCAAACATTTAGAGAAGAGCTAACACTGATCCTTTTCAAATTCTTCCAAAAAATTGCAGAGGGAGGAACACTCCCAAATTCATTCTATGAAGCCACCTGATACCAAACCAGAAAAAGATATCACAAGAAAAGAAAATTGTAGACCAATATCACTGATGAACATAGATGCAAAAATCCTGAACAAAATACTAGCAAACAGAATCCAACAGCACATTAAAAGGATCATACACCATGATCAAGTGGGTTTTATCCCAGGGATGTAAGAATTCTTCAATATACACAAATCAATCAATATTAAACACCATATTAACAAATTAAGGAATAAAAACTATAAAATCATCTCAATAGATGCAGAAAAAGCTTTTGACAAAATTCAACACCCATTTATGATAACTCTCCAGAAAATGGGCACAGAGGGAACCTACCTCAACATAATAAAGGCTATATATGACAAACCCACAACAAACATCATACTCAATGGTGCAAAACTGAAAGCATTTCCACTAAGATCAGGAACAAGAAAAGGATGTCCACTCTTGCCGCTCTTACTCAACATAGTTTTGGAAGCCCTAGCCACAGCAGTCAGAGAAGAAAAAGAAACAAAAGGAAACCAAATCAGAAAGGAAGATGTAAACCTGTCACTGTTTGCAGATGGCATGATGCTACACATAGAAAATCCTAAAGATGCCACCAGAAAACTACTAGAACTAATCAATGAATTTGGTAAGGTTGCAGGATACAAAATTAATGCACAGAAATCTCTGGCATTCCTATACATTAAAAATGAAAAATCAGAAAGAAAATTTAAGGAAACAATCCCATTTACCATCACAACAAAAAGAATAAAATACCTTGGGATAAACTTATCTAAGGAGGTGAAGGACTTAGAAAACTATAAAACATGGATGAAAGAAATTAAAGATGATACAAACAGATGGAGAGATATACCATGTTCTTGGATTGGAAGAATCAATATTGTGAAAATGACTATGATACCCAAAGCAATCTACAGATTCAATGCAATCCCTATCAAACTACCAATGGCAGTCTTTACAGAATTAGGACAAAAAATTTTACAATTCGTATGGAAATACATAAGACCCTGAATAGTCAAAGCAATCTTTAGAAAGAAAAATGGAGCTGGAGGCATTAGGCTCCCCAACTTCAAACTATACTACAAAGCTACAGTAATCAATACAGTATGGTACTGGCACAAAAAGAGAAATATAGTTCAATGGTAATGGATAGGAAGCCCAGAGATGCACTTGAATGAATATATGGGAAACTAATTTATGACAAATGAGGCAAGAACATACAATGGAGAAAAGACAGCCTCTTCAATAAGTGGTGCTGGGAAAATTGGTCAGCTACACGTAAAAGAATGAAGTTAGAACATTACCTAACACCATACACAAAAATAAACTCCAAATGGATTAAAGACCTAAGTGTAAGGCAAGACACTGTAAAATTCTTAGAGGACAACATAGGCAAACCACTTTTTGACATAAACTACTGCAAGATCTTTTTTGACCCACTTCCTACAGTAATGGAAATAAAAACAAAATAAACAAATGGACCTAATTAAACTTAAAAGCTTTTGCACAGCGAAGGAAACCATAATCAAGACGAAAAGACAACCCTCAGAATGGGAGAAAATATTTGCAAATGAAACAACTGACAATGGATTAATCTTCAAAATCTGCAAACAGCTCATGGAGCTCAATATCAAAAAAACAAACAATTCAATTAAAAAATGGGCAGAAGACCTAAATAGATATTTCACCAAAGAAGACATACTGATGGCCAGAAGGCACATGAAAAGATGTTCAACACTACTAATTTTAGAGAAATGCAAATCAAAACAATGAGGTATCACCTCACACTGGTCAGAATGGCCATTATCAAAAAATCTAGAAACAGTAAATGCTGGAAAGGGTGTGGTGAAAAAGGTACCCTCCTGCACTGTTGGTGGGAATGTAAATTGATACAACCACTATGGAGAACAGTATGGAGTATTTACTCCTAAAAAATTAAAAATAGAACTACCATATGACTCAGCAATCCCACTACTGGGCGTATACTCTGAGAAAACCATAATTCAAAAAGAGACATGTACCACAATGTTCATTGCAGCATTATTTACAATAACCAGGATATGGAACCAACCTAAATGCCCATCAACAGATGAATGGCTAAAGAAGACGTGGCACATATATACAATGGAATATTACTCAGCCATAAGAAGAAACGAAATTGTGTTATTTGTAGTGAGGTGGATGGACCTAGAGTCTGCTATACAGAGTCACGTAAGTCAGAAAGAGAAAATCAAATACTGTATCCTAACACACATATATGGAATCTAAAAAAAAAAAAAAAAGTACTGATTAACCTAGTGGCAGGGCAGGAATGAAGACGTAGACATAGAGAATGGACGTGAGGACACGGGGGGAGGGGAAGGGGAAGCTGGGGCAAAGTGAGAGTAGCATTGACATACATACACTACTGAATGTAAAATAGTTAGCTAGTAGGTAGCAGCAGCACAGCACAGGGAAATTAGCTTGGTACTTTGTGATGACCTAGAGATGAGGGATAGTGAGGTTGGGAGGAAGGCTCAAAAGGGAGGGGATATGGGGACATGTGTATGCATATGGCTGATTCGCTTTGTTGTGCCACAGAAACTAACACAGTATTGTGAAGCAATTATACTCCAATAAGGATCTATTAAATAATTAATTAATTTACTAAAAAGTTAACCAAGAGGCAGTTGGTTCTCAAGAGTTACTGGAAATTATAAATATTAAAAATTCTTCTGCCAAATTGCTTTGAGTAACCAGAGTAATCTTTTTTTTCTTGTTCTTCCAGAATTGGAAATCCTTATTCTGCCAAGTAAATATTTACCCCTAAGTAACCAAATATGTATTTCCAAATCTGAACACTTCTGTAAAAATACCATAAAATAAAATTTTAATTGCAAAGTAAATTTTTGACTTAGAGGATATGGCTGAAAAGTAGACATGACCATAGAGTAAAGCATTGGAGTTTGAATATTGCTTCCCAAATTATGCAAAGATTACTGAAAAAAATAGAACAGTTTCCAGGATAATCAACTTTATATCTAAGATACTAAATGATGCTATGCTCTTTTGCCACTTGGATTTATCAAAATAAGAGTTTTAATTTAACATTTTAGTCTGTAAACACAGATTAATGCTGTTGTTTTTTTTGTGTGTGTGCACTATAGTGATTCACAATTTTTAAAGGTTATACTCCATTTATAGTTACTATAAAATATTAGCTATATTCTCCATGTTGTACAATATATCCTTTTAGCTTATTTTATACCTGATAGTGTGCACCTCTTGATCCCCTACCCTTATCTTGCTCCTCTCCCCTTTCCTCTCCCCACTGGCAACCACAAGTTTTTCTTTTTTAAATTTCATTTATTTATTTATACAGCAGGTTCTTATTAGTTTTAACTTATACTGCAGGTACTGAAATTCATTTAGTCATCATCTATTATGAAAAGCAGGGTAATGTTTTGGGGTCAAAGTAAAAGATAGGGAAAATTGACACTTTATAGAAAAAAGAATATTAGGACCGAAGAAAGCTATACAAAACAGATCAGTAAACAGTTTTTATTCAGCATTAATTTTATGTGACTGTCAATTAAATTGAATGATTTTTAAAAAACAATAAAACATGGAATTTAAAAAAGGATTTTAAGTCTAGTATTGAGTCAAGCTTGCTAATCTTAAAAGAATTGAGAGCAAAGAACAGTATTTAAGATATAAATGACACTATATAGACCAGTTTTAAAATACATAGCTTTTGTTGTAGCATTTTTTCATATTTGGATTGGGAAGTAAAAATAAAATCACTTTTCACTGCAATATAGAGTATTTTACATGATTTCAAAATTATATACATGATACATGGTTACTTTAGGATATATCAGAATTTTAAAATAGCAATTATATGCCATCTAATTCTACTTGCTAGACTGTTTTTATTAATACTTTTATATAAATCCTTCCTAATAGCAACTTTAAAATGCCAAATGTTTATTATCAAGTTTCTTTGGTCAGTTTTGACATTATTATTTCATTCTTTATTCTCTTACTATAGCATAATTTTATATATTTTATATTTTGGACATATGGATCGGCAAAACTATATTTTGATGAGGCAGAGGAAGAGCACTACTTCTTTATCATCCATGAGAGCTCACGTTTCCTTTATGTAATTATCTTTCCCCATACTGCACCTCCAAAATGCGCTTTATCTACTCTTCAAGTGACTCCTATGGGTTTTGAAATGGTGAGTGTAAAAGATCCTTATCAGTAGGATCAGTACTAAAAGTCATGTCTTAATAGCTGCTAGGTAGATAGAATAAGAAATTTAGAATATCAAATAACTTTGGTTTCTACTATCTTGGGAGTTATAAGAAGCAAGAGTTATGAGTCATGCAACGTGTAAGATTATATACATATCTGAGATAAGAAAAGCAAATGAAAAAGATTTGGAAAGGAGCATGGAAGATGATTGATTCTTTTTTTTACATTGATTTTGAGCAATTGTTGCAACTTCAAATGTGGATATCTAGTACTAGGTTACTGGATATATAAATTTGGTGATATCACTTTGGGAGTGAGAAGCCCATAGATACCACTTCAAACAAAGGTTTGAATTAAGTTAATTAAAATATCTGTTTAGAATGAAAATAGCATGATGCCAAGGAGATAGGGTGAAAACCAATGTAACTGGATGATTGAAAGAAGATAATTTGAGAAGTGAAAGGTAAAAAGAGAAAAGTAGAAGATAGAGGAGAAAAAATTTCAAAAAAGGAGGATCAATAATAACAAATATCAAAGAAAGGTTAAAGTGAGAAGAAAAATAAAAATTTATATTAATTTTGTTCTTTTTTAATGGCTGACTATTCAGAGTAGTTTTGGTGAAACTGTGAGGGTACAAACTAAATGGCAATGAAATGAGGGATAAGAAGGGACTTTCAAGAAGCTCAACTGTTAAGAATGACAGAGATGATAGGACAGTGACTAGTGAATAATTAGAGGTTAACAAGCCCCCCAAAATAATAATAACCAAGAAAATATTAAAACGTATGAAGTTTGCAAAGGGAAATTTGCAGATTAAAAAAAAGCAGAGTTGAGTGACGAAATCAAGGTCACTGTAAAGATGGCTTTCAGTAAGAGTAGGGACAACTGATCATGTACTAGGAAAAGAGAAAAAAATCATATTTTAGGGAACAGATGTTAGGGTTAAATCATTTATTCCTTTATATTTTTTAATCCTCAGTACCTTGGAATATGACCTTATTTGGAACAGGGTCTTTACAGAGAAAATCAAGTTAAAGTGAGCTCATTAGGGTGGTCTTTAATCCAATATGACTGGTGTCCTTATAAAAGGAGGAAATCTGGACACAGAGACATATGCATAGAGGGAAGATGATGTAAAGAGACAAAGGGAGAAGATGGCCATCTACAAGCCAAGGAGAGAGCCCTGAAATGATGCTGCCCTCAATCCTCAGGAGGAACCAACCCTGTCGATTTTGGACTTCTCTCCTCCAGAACTGTGAGAAAAGGATTTTCTACTGTTGAAGTTTGTGGTACTTTGTTAAGGCAGTACTAGCAAACTAATACAGAGAAATAATAATACATAGGTAAAAAGCAATAAATTAAAAGATTCTGTTTAAGTAACTTATGAAAATATCCAACATTTTTCCTTCCCCCCCCCCAAAAAAGAGGCTAAATTTTTTCCTAGGTATGTGGACAATTGCTTCAAATATTTCATTTTATTTATTTTTTTATCCATTTTATGAATATGCAACATAATGAATATGTTTTCACTTGAATTTTTACAATGGCAGAGAGCTTAATATGATGTAATCTGAGCTAGACAGAAAAGATTCTGGGTAATAGTCCTAGTTCTACCACTCAACATCTTAACAATAATAGTGAATGACAAACAAATAAATAAAATTATTTTTCCTCAATAATTAATTGGATATAATTATACCCACCTATCCACTTCATCTGACTGTCATAACAATAATACAAAAATTTTTCAAAACTGTAAAATACAAAGCTGTAACAAATATTAACAATTAGCATTTTAAAAAGCATTTTACTAATATAAAACAGAAAAATATAATTTGGCATATTAACAAAAATATAGACTATTAGTGATGTCTGCAATCATTTAAAGTACAATCTAAAAAGGGATCTTTTAATTGGCAAAGTTTTATTTTCATATTAATTTAATTGAAATGGCTATAAACAGAAAGTAAAAGTTATTTAAATTCTGTACACTCTTAAAGCAGGGAGCATCTGTCAGCATAATAGACGCCTTAGCCTCCTGCTGGGCAAACCCAGCTAGTAGACATTTTAAAATTGACTGAGTTTGAGAAGAAGCAATTTTTCATACAAAGACTGGCAGCTAAGGTTTTATCCTAATTGGATTGGATTTGGCCACTGGGATCTTTTCTACTCAGCACAATGAATTCAGAAACCTTTTGTAAATTTATACCACTCAGGATTTTCCTAGTTACCTGATAAGTTGCCTAACTCAGCTATTGGTGCTGAGTCTGCTCTTTAATCGTTTTCTGCACTCTTTCCTTTGTGGGTTCCTGAAGAATACAAGAAAGAATCTGGGTTTTAGCTGGTTATCTCCTGCTAATGGCTGATGAATGGGCTCCCCTAGAAGATACTATTTGCTTTGCTTCTCTCTTAACTCATCCTGCTTATTTGAGGGTGTGTTTTGAACCTGCCAGGAAAATAGCACATGTTTCAAGAGTTACAATTATAATGTTATGCCAATTGTTTATTCTTGGTTTACATTTTTTAAAGCAACTGGAATAATGCATTGCAAACATTGATTGTGTTTTAGTAATCAAATATTATAGTTGATTAAATTAGTACTAGTCACTAAGCTGCATTCGCTTTTAGGCATGCAATGAAAATGATGATACTTGGATATATACTTGGTTTAATAGTTATTATTAATGATTTTCCCTTAAAGTACAAAAACACTAACGCATACACACATAGTCACATACACAATCACATAATTACTTTCATTGGTTTAATTTTCTAACTAAAATAATTCATATAGAATCTAGTTTAATACATTTAATGCTTTTTATTTGTTACTGATAATATGCTATATTTTCAACTTCTTATGGTTCCTCAAAATAATCCTCAAAAATAATGTTAAGTTATTTGAAAAATCCATAATCTAATAACTAGTATATTTCCATATAATTTTGAATAGTATTTTTTCATTAATTTGGATTGAAAACTAGTGCCTGAATCAGGGCAAAAAACCACTATATACACCAAAAAGAGGATTAAAAAACTAGAAGCCAGGCTTCCTAAATGGGGCTAAATGAAAAGCAGTTATATTAGCTCTGTTACCCAGAAATTTTATCCCCATCTCCACAAAGACCCCTGAAGTTGTATATGCAAAATTCTAGAAAAGAAAGTAGAGGTGAACTTTTAGAATTCTCCAAAGAATGACATAAAAACAGAAACAAAACAAGAGACAAAAACAACAAAAAACTACTAATAAGAATCGGAGAGAGTGACACAAAGGAAAGGGGAGTATGTTATTCTTGAGTTAGATGTCTGCCTACTTAGGAAGCAAAATTACTGACTGGCTAGGTGCCTATTTGATAAAGGAAATGGCAATTTAGGGAAAGAAGACAGGGTGAGAAAAAGGGCCTCAATGAATCTGAGTCCATTCACAGCATCTACTTTGGTACCATTGTGTGCTTCCTGCAAATCAAGTAGGCAGAGGGCCTAGTAGCAAGGCATCAGCAAACTTGCTGATATTTGGATGATTGTACAATTTATTGTCCTACAAGGGACAGTTCTGAGAGCAAAATGGGTCACTATTAAAAATTCACACAAAAGGCATAAGCTGGGAGAGAACTAAGCAAACTATTATGTGTGATGCCCCAACTGCTATGCTACCTGATCAAGTGTTCACAGTTGCCTATTTAGTAACTTCTGCTTTCTCTCGACCAAACTTTAGTCAGGCTTCTCTCCTCCCCATAGGCCCCTGAATTCTGCTTACCTCAAAGCCTAACCTAACACTCAAAGCTGAGCATGTTTCCTTATTACCTATCCTGAGAACTGGCTGATAGTGCCAGACACAATTTTTCAGACTCTGTTGGTCATTTCCCCTCGTTTTCCCAACTTAGCATTACTTTATGCTTACTCTTTTCTACAAAAGAAAAGATTTTTCTGTTGGATTTTGAGATACTTCCTGAATTCTGAGGATTGTCTCTATTGCAATAGTCTTTCCAACTAAACTATGCCTGGACCTGATTTTATTTGACATATCCAGCAATTGCTGTTGGAAAATCTTCTTCCGCTTGCAATGAAGTGAAGCCTCTCAGGGCACTCTGAAGTGAAAAGGACTTTGTCTCTGTAACAAAGCTGGTTGTCCAGGCCTCACCTCCAGAGTTGTTGGAAGGAGAGGAGGAGTGAAAGACAAATCCCCACTGCCCAACTCCCCAGACTAGTACTGATTCTCAAAGTCTGGTCTGTGTTTGGGGTGGTAGGTGAGGGAGATGAGGGTAGAATGGGGAAAAATTAGGGTTAAAATAAATAGAAAATTGACATTTTAAATTGGACTAAATTGAACTGGACTTTGTAAATATCTAATTGACAATAGAATGGGTTAACCCAAGATATTCCTGAGTGATATGAAATGGAGATTAAACACAGTTATGTTTAAATGTAGTATTAACAAACCATTTCAATTATCTTTTGCTTATACTCCACTAAGTTAAGACTGTTGGTAGTTACATTTACTTTCTGTATTAACTAGAATGCTTTCAGTAAGAAATGAAAGAACGTCTGGCTCACAGTGGCTTAAACACGAATGACATTTAGTTTTCCTATGTAGCAAGAAGTCTGCAGGAAGATAGTCGCAAGGTTGGGTGTGAGGCTCAATGTTATTATTAAGGACAGTGTTCTTTTCGCTTTGCCATCTACAGCATGGTGTCCAAATTCATGGTCTTAACGTGGCTACAAAACCTACAAAGAATGCCCCTACATAATAATATACAAAGGAATGAAAGAACAAGGACAGCCTAACTGGTGAGACAGCACTTCTCAGGTATCTTTCAATTTTATCTGGAAGGAAAATTTTTACCCGGAGTCCCCCTACCCTGCTCAAAAAATTTTTGCTTCTCATTGCTCCAAATCTCATGAGTATCTTGGGAGCAAGGGATGACTGGGGAGTGAAAATCTAGAAATTTTAGCTTCAGATTTTGAAGGCAGTCTTTGCCAGCCTAGAAAATATAGGTAGGTTGTATCATAGCAACCCCTGTATGCCAACCCCAACAATATGGGTTCTTGACTCACTTCATACTACATACTATCTTGCAGGAACAAACTACTGTGCCTTTAATAATTTTGCCTAAGATACAGAAAAACCTGAACAAATCTTTTGGCCAACTCAATATTTTTTTTCCATTTGGAATGTATGAATTCCACTATTCTCTTCATTCATTCAATTTCTTCCAGAAGTTTGCTTTACATTACCTTAACTGACCTTTACATACTGCTATCATTGCATTTACTACATTTTATTGTAAGTATGTGTTAATGAATTTTTAGTTCCTATACAGATGTAAGCCTGTTAAATTGAGTGGCCATACTGCCTGTACTTAATAAAGGGTCAACACATGGTTTAACAAATACTCTCCCAATGAATGAATGACCAAAATTCTGCAGAAATGACTTTGTATTTATACCTAGTTGTAGAGATAACTCATTTAACTAATTTGCAGTTAATAGCTACAAAATGTTTTAATGGGCAAAGGACCTGAAGAGACATTTTCTCAAAGACTGCATACAAATATATTTTATTATAAAAGAAAATAATTAACTGTTAATATAAATATATTATGGATACTTAGGTAAGAAGGTAAGCAGTTGGATATAAATGATTTTCTGAGCACAGAGAAAGTTGTGGGGGAAACAAAATGTTATATTCAGTCAGTTGATATTCGTTACCTCATCAGTGTTTCATTGGAAAAGGGACAAGGAAAGAGTACAATGGTGATTACTGGGGGTGAGGGGGTGGGGGTAATGGGGAAATGTTGGTCAAATGGTACACACTTTCACTTGTAAGATAAATAAGTTATGGGAACTTATGTACTAAAGTACAGCATAGTAAATATATTGTATTGTATGCTAGAAATATACTAAGAGGGTAGACCTTAAGTGTGCCTACCACACACACAAGAAAAGTAACTATGTGAGGTGATGGATATATTAATTAGCTCGACTGTGGTAATCGTTTAACAATGTATACATATATCAAATTATCATATTGTACACCTTAAATATATACATTATTTGTCAACTGTACCTCAATAAAGCTGAAAGAATATAAAAAATATATTTACTATATGAAAAATCATAGAATAAAATATAATAAAAACCTTTGGGCTTATCACCCATCTTTATTAACTATATATATATATATGTATGTATATATGTATATCACATACATTTTTTTTCAATGACTATAACACAATTTATTTATTCATTCACCTGTTGAGAAACATTGGGGTTGTTTCCAGTTTTTGGCTATTACAAATAAAGTTGTACTGAACATTCATGTACAAGACTTTGTACAGACATATGCTTTAATTTTCTTCAATAAATACCTAGAAGTGGAATAGCTGAATTTTATGGTAGGTGTAGTTTAACTTTTTAAGAAATTGTCAATGTTTTCTAAGTGGTTGAATATTGTATTAAGTCCATTCAGGCTGCTATAACAAAATGTCATAAACTAGGCAGCTTATAAACAACAGAAACTTATTTCTCACAGTTTTGGAGGCTGGCAAGTCCAAGATTAAGGAGCCAACAGATTCGGCGTCTGGTGGGGGCAAAATTCGTGGTTCATAGATGGTTGTCTTTCTGCTGTGTTCTCACATAATAGAAGGGTGGAGGAAGCTCTCTGGGACCTCATTTTTTTTTTTTTTTAGGTTTTAATTTATTTTTGAGATATAATTGACATAATATTATATTAGTTTTTTTGGTAATAGGTCCTTATTGGAGTATAATTGCTTCACAATACTGTGTTAGTTTCTGTTGCACACAAAGCAAATCAGCCATATGTATACACATGTCCCCATAACCCCTTCTTCTTGAAACTCCCTTCCATCCTCCCTATCCCACCCATCTAGGTCACTGCAAAGCACCAAGCTGATTTCCCTGTGCCAGGCTGCTGCTTCCCACCAGCCAACTATTTTACATTCTGTATGTATATATGTTGATGCTTCTATCACTTTGCTCCAGCTTCGCCCTCCCACCGCATGTCTTCAAGTCCATTTTCTATGTCTACCTCTTTATTCCTGCCCTGCAACTAGGTTCATCAGTACCATTTTTTTTTTTTTAGATTCCATATATATGTGTTAGTATACGGTATTTGTTTTTCTCTTTCTGACTTACTTCACTCTGAATGACAGTCTCTAGGTCCAACCACCTCACTATAAATAACTCAGTTTCGCTTCATTTTATGGCTGAGTAATATTCCATTGTATATATGTGCCATATCTTCTTTAGCCATTCATCTGTCTATGGACATTTAGGTTGATTCCATGTCCTGGCTATTGTAAATACTGCTGCAATGAACATTGTGGTATGGTTTTCTCAGGTTATATGCCCAGTAGTGGGATTACTGGGTCATATGGTAGTTCTATTTTCAGTTTTTTAAGGAGCCTCCATACTATTTTCCATAGTGGTTGTATCAATTTAAATTCCAACCAACAGTGCAAGAGGATTCCCTTTTCACCACACCCTTTCCAGCATTTATTGTTTCTAGATTTTTTGATAATGGCCATTCTGACCAGCATGAGGTGATACCTCATTGTAGTTTTGATTTGTATTTCTCTAATAATTAGTGATGTTGAGCATCTTCTCATGTGCCTCTTGGCCATCTGTATGTCTTACTTGGTGAAACGTCTATTTAGGTCTTCACACATTTTTAACTGGATTGTTTGTTTTTTTGATATTGAGCTCCATGAGCTGTTTGTAAATTTTGGAGATTAATCCTTTGTCTGTTGTTTCATTTGCAAATATTTTCTCCCATTCTGAGGGCTGTCTTTTCGTCTTGTTTATGGTTTCCTTGTGCAAAGGCTTTTAAGTTTAATTAATTCCCATTTGTTTATTTTTGTTTTTATTTCTCTTACTCTAGGAGATGGGTCAAAAAAGATCTTGCTGTGGTTTATGTCAAAGAGTGTTTTCCCTATGTTTTCCTCTAAGAGTTGTATAGTGTCTGGTCTTATATCTAAGTCTTTAATCCATTTGGAGTTTATTTTTGTGTATGGTGTTAGGTAGTGTTCTAATTTCATTCTTTTACATGTAGCTGTCCAGTTTTCTCAGCACCACTTATTGAAGAGGCTGTCCTTTCTCCACTGTATGTTCTTGCCTCCTTTGTTGTAAATTAGGTGTCCATATGTGCATGGGTATATCTCTGGGCATTCTATCTTGTACCACTGATCTATATTTCTTTTTTTATGCCAGTACCATACTCTCTTGATTACTGTAGCTTTGTGGTATAGTTTGAAGTCAGGGAGCCTGATACATCCAACTCCGTTTTTCTTTCTCAAATCTGCTTTGGCTATTTGGGGTCTTTTGTGTTTCCATATGAATTGTAAAATTTTTTGTTCTAATTCTGTGACAAATGCCATTGGTAGTTTGATAGAGATTGCATTGAATCTGTAGATTGCTTTAGGTGGTATAGTCATTTTCAAAACATTGATTTTTCCAAACCAAGAACATGGTATATTTCTCCATCTGTTTATGTCATCTTTGATTTCTTTCATAAGTGTTTTATAGTTTTCTGAGTACAAGTCTTTCTCCTCCTTAGGCAGGTTTATTCCTAGGTATTTTATTCTTTTTGTTGCGGGGGTAAATGGTATTGTTTCCTTAATTTCTCTTTCTGATTTTTCGTTGTTGGTGTATTGGGATGCCAGAGATTTCTGTGCATTAATTTTGTATCCTGCAACCTTACCAAATTCACTGATTAGTTCTAGCAGTTTTCTGGTGGCATCATTAGGGTTTTCTATATATAGTATCATATATAAGCAAACAGTGACAGTTTTACTTCTTCTTTTCCAATTTGTATTCCTTTTGTTTCTTTTTTTTCTCTGATTGCTGTGGACTTCCAAAATTATGTTGAATACAAGTGGTGAGGGTGGACATCCTTGTCTTCTTCCTGATCTTAGTGGAAATGCTTTTAATTTTTCACCATTGAATACGATGCTTGCTGTGGGTTTGTCACATATGGCCTTTAGTATGTTGAGGTAGGTTCCCTCTATGCCCATTTTCTGGAGAGTTTTTATGATAAATTGGTGTTGAATTTTGTCAAAAGCTTTTTCTTCATCTATTGAGATGATCATGTGGTCTTTATTCCTTAATTTGTTCATGTGGTGCATCACATTGATTGATTTTCGTATACTGAAGAATCCTTGCATCCTTGGGATAAATCCCACTTGCTCATGGTATGATCCTTTTAATGTGTTGTTAGATTCTGTTTGCTAGTATTTTGTTCAGGATTTTTGAATCTATGTTCATCAGTGATACTGGTCTGTTGTTTTGTTTTTCTGTGACATCTTTGCCTGGTTTTGGTATCATGGTGATGGTGGCCTGTAGAATGAGTTTGGGAGTGCTCCTCGCCCTGCTATGTTCTGGAAGAGTTTGAGAAGGATAGGTGTTAACTCTTCTCTAAATGTTTGATACAATTCACCTGTGAAGCCATCTGGTCCCGGATTTTTGTTAGTTGGAAGATTTTTAATTACGGTTTTAATTGCATTACTTATGATAGGTCTTTTTATATATTCTAATTCTTCCTGGTTCAGTCTTGGAAAGTTGTACCTTTCCAAGAATTTGTCCATTTCTTCGTGGTTGTCCATTTTATTGGCATATAGTTGCTTGTAGAAGTCTCTTACAATCCTTTGTATTTCTCTGGTGTCAGTTGTTATTTCTCCTTTTTCATTTCTAATTTTATTGATTTGCATCCTCTCCTTTTTTTCTTCATAAGTCTGGCTAAGGGTTTATCACTTTTGTTTATCTTTTCAAAGAACCAGCTTTTAGTTTTATTGATTTTTGCTATTGTTTTCTTTGTTTCTATTTCATTTATTTCTGCTCTGATTTTTATGATTTCTTTACTTCTACTGACTTTGGGTTTTTCTTTGTTCCTCTTTCTCTAGTTGCTTTAAGTGTAGGGTTAGATTGCTTATTTGAGGTTTTTCTTGTTTCTTGAGTTGAGATTTTATTGCTATAAACTTCCCTCTTAGAACTGCTTTTGCTGTGCCCCATAGGTTTTGGGTCATCGTGTTTTCATTGTCAGTTGTTTCTATGTATTTTTAAAATTTCTTCTTTAATCTTTTCAGTGATCTCTTGGTTATTTAGTAGCACACTGTTTAGCCTCCACGTATTTGGGTTTTTTACAGTTTTTTTCCTCTAATTGATTTCCAATCTTATAGTGTTGTGGTCAGAAAAGATACTTGATACAATTTCAATTTTCTTAAATTTACTGAGGCTTGATTTGTGAACTAAGATGTGATCTATCCTGGAGAATGTTCCATGTGCACTTGAGAAGAAAATGTATTCTACCACTTTTGAGTGGAATGCTCTATAAATATCAATTACATCTCTCTGGTTTATTGTGTCATTTAAAGCTTCTGCTTCCTTATTTATTTCATGTTTGAATGATCTGTCCACTGGTGTATGTGGGGTGTTAAATTCCTATACTATTATTGTGTTACTGTCGATTTCTCCTTTCATGGTTGTTAGAATTTGCCTTATGTATTGAGGTGCTCCTATGTTGGGTGCATAAACATTTATAGTTGTTATATCTTCTTCTTGGATTGATCCCTTGATCATTATGTAGTGTCTTTCCTTGTCTCTTGTAACAGTCTTTATTTTAAAGTCTATTTTATCTGATATGAGTATTGCTACTCCAGCTTTCTTTTGATTTTCATTTGCATGGAATATCTTTTTCCACCTCTTCACTTTCAATCTGTATGTGTCCCTAGGTCTGAAGTGGGTCTCTTGCAGACAGCATATATATGGGCTTGTTTTGGTATCCATTCAGCCAGTCTGTTTCTTTTGGTTGGGACACTTAATCCATTTACATTCAAGGTTATTATCAATATGTATGTTCCTATTACCATTTTCTTAATTTTTGGGGGTTTGTTTTTATGGGTCTTTTTCTTCTCTTGCAATTTCCACCTAGAGAAGTTTCTTTACCATTTGTTGTAAAGCTGGTTTGGTGGTGCTGAATTCTCTTAGCTTTTGCTTGTCTGAAAAGCTTTTGACTTCTCCATCCAATCTCAATGAGATCCTTACTGGGTAGAGTAATCTTGGCTGTAGGTTTTTCTCTTTCATCACTTTAAATATATACTGCCACTCCCTTCTGGCCTGCAGAGTTTCCCCTGAAAAATCAGCTGAAAACCTTATGGGGCTTCCTTTATATGCTATTTTTTGTTTTTCCCTTGCTGCTTTTAATATATTTTCTTTGAATTTAATTTTTGTTAGTTTGATTAATATGTGTCTTGGTGTGTTTTTCCTAGGGTTTATCCTGTATGGGACTCTGTGCTTCCTGGACTTGGGTGACTATTTCCTTTCCCATGTTAGGGAAGTTTTTCACTATAATCTCTTCAAATATTTTCTCAGACCCTTTCTTTTTCTCTTCTTCTGGGACCTCTATAATTTGAATGTTGGTATTTTTAGTGTTGTCCCAGAGGTCTCTGAGATTGTCTTCTTTTCATTCTTTTTTCTTTATCCTGCTCCTCAGCAGTTATTTCCACTATTTTGTCTTCCAGCTCACTTATTCATTCTTTTGCCTCAGTCATTCTGTTATTGATTCCTTCCAGTGTATTTTTCATTTCAGTTATTGTGATGTTCATCTCTGTTTGTTTGTTCTTTATTTCTTCTAGATCTTTGTTAAACATTTCTTGTATTTTCTCAATCTGTGTGTCCATTCTATTTCTGAGATTCTGGATCATCTTTATTATCATTACTCTGAATTCTTTTTTAGGTAGATTGCCTATTTCCTCTTCATTTATTTGATCTTGTAGGTGTTTACTTTGTTCCTTCATCTGTGACATATTTTTTTGCCATCTCTTTTTAATTTTTTTTTTTTTATGAGTGCTATCGTGTTCCTGTCTTACTGGTTGTTTGGCCTGAGGCTTCTAACACTGGGGTTTGTTGGCTATTGGGTAGAGCTGGGTCTTGGTCCTGAGATGAGGAACTCTGGAGACCTCACTGATGAATATTCCTTGGGGTCTGAGGTTCTCTGTTAGCCCAGTGGTTCAGACCCAGAGCTCCCAAAGCAGGAGCTTCGGTGGGACCCTGGCTTGTGAACCATGATCCTGCAAGCTGCCTGAGGCGGCACAAAAAAAAAACACCCCAAAACAAAGTAAAATATAAAATTAGAATAGGAAAGTAACAGATATATTAGGCAGAATACAAAAATAAAAATATAGATGAATCAACAACTGGAAGGTACATCAGTGCCACAATAGTAAAAAACAGGAGGCGGGAATAAAAAAAGAAAAAGTGCGGGGGAAAGGCCTTGGCTGTGCTGGGCAGGGGCTGAAGTTTGGGCAGTGGGTGGGGCCAATGCTCAGGATCCACAGGGCTGGAAAATGCCCTTGGGGCTGTGAGGTGTGGAGCTTAGGCTCAAGGAACAGAAGGGGCCCAGGTGTGCCCCCCACCCCTGGTCTTAGAGGGCAGGGGACCTCACCTGGGAGCTCAGCAGGTTTCCTGGGCTTGAATGAGTGGAGTTAACACCCTGCTCTCCTCTCCTGCTCCTCCAGTCTGGGAGGGCCCCTCTCGCCTGCCTCTCCTGATCTCCTTGGCCTCCCTCCTATGCCCCCTGGACCCACACGGCCTGGATGGGTCTTTGGAGGGGGGTAGAGGCCTGGGAGCTCAGTGGGCTCCCCAGCCCAAGTGGGCCAGGTGATCGCCCTCCTCTTCTCTCCCACTCTTCTCGGAGAATCTCCCCCACCTGCCTCTCCTGATCTCCCTGGCCTCAGAGGTGCCAACCCTGTCTGGCCATCTCTTTGGGCATCAGAGTCCCCCACCAGTGGCCAGCAGTTGCCCTAGTTGTTGGGAGATGCAAACTCCATGTCTCCCACACCACCATCTTGACTCTGCCTCCACATACATTCTTATTTAACTGTTAATTTTCTATAGTACTTGTTAATTCCACATATACCTCCTGGTGAGAAGAAAGGAAGAAACTGTTTAAAAGTAACATTTTTATAATGAAGTTTTGTTCCTCTGGAACTTACTATTCAATTCTACTGAAATTTTGGTAATATTAGAGAGAGAAAAAAACAACTCAAATTGAAAAAAAGGAGGTGCATAAAATATGATTTTATATAAACTTTTTCACTTTTACAAGTTGTAAATTCTATTTTGGAATCTTCCAGCACAAACGACCTAAAGGACAGATAAACAAACTGTAGTCAAAATCACTCTGTTTAAATACTTATCAGTATAGTCTTTCCCTTAAATCGTCTGAGGCTTATTGTCTTTACAGTCAGTGAAAATTTGCCTGCTCATCTGTTTCATCTGCCTGCAGTACTAACCTCATGCCAAAATTGTTATTGTTGCATAAATTAATGAGTGTAAGTTATTGTACAAAGTTCTCAAAACCCTATAATTGCACACACTGGGGAAAATTATCACAAAATGTGTTTTAGATTGGTTGCTTTTCAAACACAACCTGAACACTGCTGAATATATTTCTGAAAAAAGCTAAATCTCATACTAAACTTTATTTTGTTACTTTTTTTTATCATGAACAAAATAGCTGTCTCAGTATGGTTAGAAGAATTATTAATCAACTATATATATCTGTACTACTGATACATAGATTAATATATAAAATATCAACTATTGGTCTCTGCATTTTAACAATATGAGAAAGAAAAGAAAACAAACATCATGTACATTATCATAATATATATTAATATATTAGATAAATTTGATATAAATCTAACTTCTAAAACCAAGGAGGATATTTTCAGGATACAAACTGAGATTAATATTAAAAATTACAAAATGATGATAAATTCATTAGCATAAACATACCCTCAGAAGAAATCAAGAGCTACCCATACCTTCAGTACTCTGACTCCTCCCCACCCCCGCCCAGGTTTACTGAGATATAATTAATACATAACACTGTGTAAGTTTAAGGTGTACTGTGTGTTAATTTGATACATTTATAAATTACAAAATGATTATAACATTTAAGATGTACTCTCTTAGCAACATTCAATTATATGGTATAGTATTATTAGCTATAATCACCTTGTTAATCATCATGTATACCATGCTGTACATTAGATCCCCAAATTGTTACTATTTTAGCTGGAAGTTTGTACCTTTGGACCAATATCTCCCCCATTTCCCCCCACACCCTGAACCCCTAGTAATCACCACTCTACTCTCTGTTTCTCTGAGTTTGATTTTTTTAGATTCCACATATAAGTGATAGAGTGTCTTTCTCTGACTTATTTCATTAAGCATAATGCCCTCAAGGCAGGACCCACTGACTTCCATTCCATTAACTTTCCTATTCAAGATCATACAATAACTATTCAGTCAGCTCAAGTTAAAAGTATTTTAGCTCTCTCATTTACCATATTAAATAAATGTATTCCTTAAAAAAATTATCTCTTTCCATTCCAGGCCATGGTAGATATTCTTAACTTTAAAACTGGGCAATTAAAATTATTTTACCAGTAGTCCCTTGAGTATACTTTGCTATCACTGTAAGTGCTGCCAACTCAGGAGTGAGCATTGTCTTGTCTCTTTCTCTTTCTCCTTTCTCTTTACAGAATTTTGATTAGTTTGAAGATAGAATTTTTCACTCTGTGCTTTCTCTTTACATTTTTCTATACTCTATCAATCACTTTGTGCTGCATTTGGTGAAGTTTCTTAACATCTACTCTCAGTTCACCAATTCCCAATTTAATGTTCTCTTAAATCCATAATTTTTAATATCTATTCTTATGTTTTCCTATTGTGGAGTCTGTTTACTTATTATACACATATTATATATATTTTTTATATTACATAGAAATATGATATTTAAATAGATTATATAGTTATAAATATAGCTATTTTTCAGGATCCTGGTTAATTCATTATATCATCTTATTTCTTATTAACTGTACAACCATTTCTTTCAGTTTATTTATTTTTTAAAATATTGAATGCATTAGTTTCTATATCTTAAAATTCTAGCATATAAAATATTTGTAGAGCTATAGTTAAGAATGTTTTTGATGGTTCTTGTTCATATGCCTTATTATTTTTTTGTGTTGTCTTTAATTTATACACTTGTACTCCTTACATACCTTGTAGAATTATTTGAAGAAATTCTTTTAGTCTATCATTATGCTTATTACAATCTTCCTCCAGAAAACATTTGGTTTACTTCTGCCAGACACTTGAGGGATCTACCACTCCCTACCACCTTTAAACAAAATTCATAGTTTGAGATTTTGGATGAAAGAGGGGGTCACTCAGGGGATTTGAATTTAGGGTGCATCTCTGTGTTAAGGCTGGCTTCTGATTAAAAATTCTCAGGGGTGAGTTAATTTCCCCCTTCTTCTGCTCAGTGAGAAGGTAACTGTCACTGCTTTCTTCTGGGTGGAAAAGGGGCTATTTCTGTTTAAATTTTTCCCTGACTGTTCATTGTCTTCTCAGCTTTATGAATCGTGGGCTTCTATATTACTTTTCCAAGTTGGCCTTAGGCTTGCTTGCAGTTAAAATAAACAAACATCCTTAGGGCAAAATAAATTTATATTTATTACATATATATATTTATATATTTTAAATGTTTTATTTAATCAGTAGTGTAGAATTATAAATGGTAAAGATGTCATTGCTTAAACTGTTTAAGTTAACTCCAGGGGTGTCAGTGTTGCCTGAAATTCACCCAGGAAGCTCACTCTGGGTACCTGGACAATAAGCTAACTGGTACAAGAGGCTTCTGACTTCTCCTTGTGAAGGAATTTCATTTGAACTCAGCTTTTCACAAACATCAAATCCTCCACATGGTTAGAGGATGGACAAAATATCAGTAGTTGTCTGATATTTTTCAGACAACTTGCTATCTACAGTTGCTATCTAACCCACATTGTCTGATACCCATGAGGGCACCTCTCTCCACTGGTAATATGGTTCTTATGAATGACCTATAGAAATATATGAATGCCCTATAAGAAAGAGAGGAAGAGAGCACAGAATCTGCCACTGGAACCCGTCCTCTCACTGCACACCCTCAGCACACTTCTCTGTGACATGCTGGGAGGATTGAGGGACCTCTACCTTTGTACGAAGTATGAGTGCTTAGACCATTATATCTGATTCATGACTAATATTTATCTATTATGTGTATCTATCATTTTGTGCCACATTCTAGGTATCTGCTCTGACCATATTGTATCATAATTGATTAAAATAGCAAAAGTAAAGAAAGATCAATTAAAGTACTATTAAATACTTATATCAGAGAGAGGCTAATTTTTTCTCCCTAAACTTTGTCTCTCACATCTTAGATAATGTCTACTTAATGGTAGACAACTATTTGTAAAAAGATAAATTCTATCTAGGTACCCAGTTATTTTGTCTACAAAGATGCCAAGAATTCTATTCTGTCTTATTTTAGTTTTCCCTTTTCTATTCATCAGCAAGTTCTTTTGACATTGTATAGATATAATTTCAGTTATCATATATACAGAGGTAGTGTATCTATGTTATAGATGGTAAATATGATAGAAAATATGAAAAATGGTTTAAATTGCTCCAAAACACACATCTATTTTCTATATTCTAGTCCTTTTTCCCCCAGAAATATACATATACAATCACTCTTATTTCCCAAAATGTTAACCATGGTTTTATTCTGGCATTGTAACAGCAAAACATTCCACTATTTTCAAGAACTATTATTTATCAAGAATGGAAGTACTACAGTTAAAAATGGAAAACCAGAGAGAGGAAGTCTACTTAAAGATGTAATATATGTATAAAAGCTACAGATTTTTTTTCTCTTGTGACATTCTACTGTAGTCTATTTCTTTTTTTAAGCAGCTGACACAACTTTCAGGTGAATTCACAGTGGTTAAGGATCTGAGAGTACATATTAATTAGTTGGGCTCATACTATTTATAGCTATTTGAGGTGTGCATTATCCTTTTGCCTCCACAGGAATCATTATTGCTTTAAGGGCTGGAGCCTACACGAGGCAGCCAAGAGTGTGACAGAGACAGCAGGGGCCCACTCTATAGCTGCTGAGTCCATCTGTCATAGCAAGGGTTTTAGCATTTACTTTAAAATCAAATTTCCATTCCAAAATGTAATTTTTCCAACCACTAATTCTTGCAACATTATATATATCTACTCGGTTGCTATTTCTGGAGCAACTAGTCATGACTAGCTCCATACTAAATTCGACTAAAGAAGTGTGTAGTATGTATGCATTTAAACTATGGGCACATTAAACTTTGTTATTTAAATAGATTGGAGAATACTGTGTTTCAGGGAACTAAGTTAAATATGTAACTGTCACACACATTCCAAATAGTGTGAGTGACACATTTCTGCCAAGAAATTTATAAATTTATACAGGTAGTTTTCAATGTTCAGAAAGAATACCAGTTATGGATTTAAAAATGTTTAAAATCATCCTTAATAACAATAACATTGTTTATATTTAAATGACAGTTAATAGCAATTTTTAATTGATTAAAAAATAAAAATCTAGTTATTAGTATTTCTGAAAGTGTGTGTGTATAATGTGTGTATAGAGTATGTATGTACATATACACACGTTAATATGAACCATATCTATAAACACACTGATATGCACTATGTATATTTACACACATGTATATGGTGCACATATATATATTGTGTACACTATATGTATGTGTGTGTAAATACAGTGATGTGGACTACAGATGTGGATTATATCCATATCTATATGTACATACATGTTCCTATATAAAAATGCATTTGTATAAATTCCTATATGCATTCGTATTTTTGGATATATTTTAAAACCTGTAATGCTTACTATGTGTCAGTCACTGTGCTGTTAGCTATGCAAATGATTTCAACCGATTATTTTCCTCTCTCAAATATTCATTATTCTTTAACTCATTCCAAAAACAGGACATGGGATAAAGAACTTAAAATGCTGGTTTGAATGAAATTGTAGTTTTATATATGATTGAGAGGATAAAGCAGGTAATGGAGTTATATATTCAATCACTCTTAGTTGAAGACAGTTGTTTTTTAGAATATTTTCCCACCTTATCGCTCGACAATGTATTATTTCTACTAAGAGTGAAATGAAAAGTGATGCAATCATTTGATGGAATGTTTGTTCACTCTGACAGGTAAATAGTCTATGAAGAGAAAAGTAGTGTTGATTTCATCAAAGAAAAACAGTGTTGAAAATCAATCAGCTCTCATACACAGCTAAGAAAAGTCACTGCTTTTCAAGTCATCAAATGCTTTCAGTAAATGTATAAAACTGCAAGATAATTAAAATTTCTTTTATTAAGCATTTTTTGTGGATTTAAAAAGAGAAATAAGTCACAGCATATTTTCCCTTTTAGATGTATGTACTTGCATTCAAAATCAGGCGTGAGCAAGACATCTCAGAGCTGCATTTCTGCATAGCCAGAAATACCTATATGAGAGCTGACTCAGGTCCTTGCTTCCCTGACACCTCTCAGACCACTGCTCAATATTAACAAGTGGCTTTGCTAAACCAGCAACAAAATGGTCAGAACCAGAATTTGATATATTCTATCAAAGCATAGGCAAAATTACAATTCTCAAACTGCAAAGGATGTGATTCCAAACTTTAGTTTTACATAACGGAACTAAAAAATGCTGACAGGTCTGTGTAAAGTCACATCTTTCTTCATGCAGTCCAGAGTTCCTCACATCCAGCACATGTTGCATATTGTATTTTAGGGTACAAAAATCTGGCCTAGACATAGCGATCTGTTCTTAATTATTTTTATATTGAGGCATAGTTAACATAAAGTAAAATTCACCAGGGTTCTTTTCAATTAAATCTGACAATTGATTATACCTGTGTACCCACCGCTCGTGTCTTGCTTAAAAATTTAAATGGTTCTGTCAGGTGGCCCTATAGAAAATGCCGAACTGAGCAAAATTCCTGAAAAAGCTTATATAATTTGTAATTCGTATTATTTGTAATTGTTTTGTCTGATAGCATCAATTAATTCATGCTACCTGTATTTTTTGGAACTCCAAACGTTAAAAGAAACATAGCTAAATGAGAAATAGGTATCTTGAGGATTTAAGTAAAGGTGGCAGATATGCCCACACTTGTCTTTTTTATTTGCTACAAAAATACTAAGAAGGAAGACCTGAGATATGATAGCTAGCCAGAGGTTATTTCTATTTATTCTCAAGGGTTAATCAGCCTTTTACTTGGTGAAGTTTCTTGAAAGTCCCGTGTTTTCACAGGCTTCTATGAATCTGCATGTATTCCCCCCCCACCCCCACTCCACCTTGATTTGGTCCAGTGATTTGATATTGGTTAAGGTTTTCTATATTTAATATCATGTCATCTGCAAATAGTGACAGTTTATTTCTTCCTTTCCTGAACATGAGATAGTTTGCTTTTAAACACTACTGGGTTCAACTGGCTAATTTTTATATTTATATTCACAAGATGTGTCTACAATATCCTTTGTGCTTTCCTTGTGAAGAAAATCTTATAATCAACTTTATAATAATTCTATAATATAATGATATTTTATCTTGTCTACTTTCTGAGACAGTTTTAAATGGAGTGATCATCTATTCTGTGAAAGTCTGGTAAAACTTAGCTTGGGTCTAGCGACTTTAATTATCCATTTATTGCAAATTCATCTGCATGCATTTGCTGTAAATCTTTACAAAGAAATTTTGAAAATCTCTACTGTTTTCCAGTATTTTGTTTATAATATTAATTACATTTTTTCTATTCTTTTAAAATTATCAAACTCTAATGTTTATTACTTTCTATTAGCTTTTCAGTGAGTCAACTCTTGGTTTTCTGGATTGCTTATACTGCTTTATTGTGTCTTTGCTCCTTTTAATTAGTGTCTTTACTTACCTTTATTTATTTCCTTCAATATATTCAGATTTACCTGGTTGTTTTTCCTAGATTCTGATGCTGAAAATGTAACTCACTCATTTATTTTTTGGACCTCAAGCACACCGAATTGCAACAATCATATTTTTTTGATGCATGGCACATTCTTGTCAATGGTCCCTACATGGACTATGTAAAATAAAGCCTTGAGCTTCCACTTTAAATCCATCAAATTGCTAAAGGTAGGAAAAGACCCTCATGTTACAGATTGCTGTTAAAATGTAGGAAAAAATCTCATTCTCTATGGTGATGTAAATTTGGTGTGTACATATTAAAGAGCAGTTTAGAAGCATACTATAAATTTTGGAAAAAGTATATAATTACAACACACTGATTTTATTTCTAAATATAAATCCTTGAGAAATTCTCGCACAATTAAACAGCAAGATATGCATACAAATGTTCACATCAGCATTGTTGTTACTGCAAAAGAATGAAGACAACACAAATCATTGGAGTCTCAAAAAAATTCTATTAAAAAAAAAAAAAAAAATTCTATTAACTGCTCATTCATTATTTCTTTACCCCATAACTACAAGGAATTATAAGTGAAAGTTTCAGTTCTAATTCTTTCCAAGCTATACTTCATTCCATATATTGCATTTTTAATTTCAGGAACCACTGTTTTCTAAGTCTTACAATTAGCTTCTTTTAATGCTTCAAATATTTTCCACATTTAATTTTTAAAATCTTTTGATCCAGCAATCCCACTTCTGAATATATATCCAAAGGAAATGAAATCAGGACCTCAAAGAGATATCTGCACTCCCATGTTTATTGCAGCATTATTCAGGATAGCCAAGATATGGAAACACCTAAGTATCTGTCGATGGATAAATGGATAAAGACCATCTATTTATATTAAATGGATATAAATAAAGAATATGTGGTATATTATTCAGCCTTGAGACTGAAGGAAATTCTTCAATTTGTGACAACATGGATGAACCTTGAGGGCATTATGGTAAGTGAAATAAGTCAGATAAAGAAAGACAAACACTGTATGTTATCACTTACATGTGGAAACTAAAAAAGCCTAATTCATAGACACAGAGAGTTAAATGATGGTTACCAGGGGCTGTGGGGTAGGGGAAATGGGGAGACGTTGGTCAAAACATACAAACTTTCAGTTGTAAGATGAATATGTTTTGGGGATCTAGTGTTCAAAATGGTGATTATAGTCACCAATAGTGTATTATATACTCGAAAATTGCTAAGAGTAGATCTTAAATGTTCTCACCACAAAAAAGAAATGGTAATTATGTGAAATGATGGAGGTGTTAACTAACACTGTAGCGGTAATAATTTTGCAATATATAAGTGCATCAACTCGACACAAGGTATACTTAAATTTACACAATGTTATATATCAATTACACCATAAAAATAAAATAAAATCTTTTCAAATGTTATGCAAAGTGTAGTCTCTGTAAGAGAAGTTACTGTTCTAATTGTTGATTTTACTGGCTCAGTATTTATTAGATACATTCCTATATTTTGTATATTTGATTTGCTTATTTGAGTCAAAAGTTCTCTCAACTTTTCGCTCTCACTCCATCCTCCTTTCCCTCATTCTTCATTTTTTACTCATTTTGCCATTGCTACAACCTGTCCTTCTGGACTCTGGATCCAAAATTATGCCTTTATAACAGTTAAGAATTACTCTCCCCTTGTTAAGGGCATGGAGAAACATTCAGGGAGGAAGTGATAATAAGTGGTTTTATTTAATTTCTAGTAATGAAGCTGATTATTCCCCCTGCCTTCTGAAGGCAACAATTTTGAATTAAAATGAAATCTCAGTTAGAAAATAACAATAATACTAAAAGGTAATAAATAAACACTTTAATGAATGGAAGAACCTCATCTATACCCCTAGAATCATCATTGAAGCTTGCTCAGGTTTGCTGTCTAAAAAAAATGTTTGTAGTTCTCTTTATCCAGAAGAAGCCTTACTTCTGGCCATGAATAACAGTTTCCTATACATCTAGCTAGTTTATTGCATCAACTCTGGTTTAACATTTTATAATTCTTTCATGCTTCAAATCTACAGGTAAGTAGTTATGCTTTTCAAACCCAGACATACATATTTAGTTACCTATCACTTTTTATATGTAAACTGACATGGTGTGTACCATTTCTGGTCATACCACAAAAAATGTTCAAAAAATGATTCTTCATGCTCTTTCTACTTCCATGATGTAGATGAGAACAATCACCATGAAAGCCAGATGTAAATTGTGGAGAGAAAAAAATGTAAGGAACTTGGAAGTTCAAATTAGAACCTGGAGAAAAAATGTGTTAATCCAAAACAACTATTTTAATTTTTTTATCTAGGAAAGAAGTTTTATTATATTTCACATTATTATACATTTTGGACTTTTTCTTAATAAAACACAGTTAAAGGACAAATAAAGTGGTAGTTACTACAGTAAAACTAATGATATTAAAGCACTATAAAAGCTTAAAACATGGACTTCCTTGGAGGTCCAGTGGTTAAGCCTTCCCCTTCTAATGCAGGGGGTGTGGCTTCAATCGTTGGTGCAGGAGCTAAGATCCCACCTGCCTCGTGGCCAAAGAACCAAAACATAAAACAGAAGCAATATTATAACAAATTCAGTAAGGAGTTTAAAAATGGTCCACATCAAAAAAAATTTATTTTTAAGCTAAAAACAGAAAATTTTGATTGAATAAAGTGACATATGTCAGTAGAGTCTAGAACAGCAGTTGACCCTTGAACAACACGGGTTTGAAGTGTACAGGGCTACTTATACAAAGACAATTTTCGATAGTAAATACTTCAGTACTACAGGGTCTGTGGTTGGTTGAAACTGAGGATTTGGAAGAACTGCAGATATGGATGGCCAACTATAAATTCATGTGGATTAACCCATTAACATTGTTCAAGGGTCAAATGTATTCTGAAATCTGATTTGAGCAATTAGTATTAAAGGACAAAGTACAGTATTAGGGGCATATAGACCATCAGAACTCTTGTAGGATTAAATGATAAGATTTTTTTTAATAAATAAGTTTTGAATACCCAGTTATATAATTAGATATATTAACATGAAACTCAAGGCTAGAGAAATAAAATTTGGATCCATCAATACAATACAGAGTTTTTAAAGTTACCATAAGTCTGGGATGATCAAATAGTCTGTGGAGAGAATTCTTAACTATTAAACATTACAAAAATTAAAAGTGCAATAGAAAAACAAAGTATAAGAATTAGAGTGAATAAAGACCAAATTAGAAACAACTAAGGTAGGCGTCTCAACAAATGGTACAAACAAGTAAGAGTAGAATGGGAGACAACTGTGTACCAGAGCCCAGTGTTCTAAACACAGATTTACAGTGAAAATTATATAGGTTAGATATCTAAGTAAGATTTCCCATTTTATTCCTAGTTTCAATTTCAGGATCTTTTATATTTCTGATACTCTAAGTGAGCAAACAAATATATATATATACACACACACACACATTCTGTGAGCTTCCATAAGTAAATACGAAGGATATGACTTTGTTAAATAAATAGTAAAATACAAGACACATGCCAGAAGGTAAAGGACTAGGGAAATTATAATGTAAGCATTCTGGGACTATTCCAAGATTTTGCACACAAGCCAATTGAGCAACTTGACTGTCTTATATTTTACATCTTTTTTCTGATTATATGTCTTTGACAAGCCAAGTCAACTTCTGGGTCATTTTCACTGGAGAATTTGATGGTCCCAGTGACTGCCGTTGAAAGCTGTCCAGCACTGTGATATTTGTCCAGAGCTGAATAAATGGGTACCAGAAAATAAAATTCCAGCAAATCCACTCTTGCGTCAAAAAAAACCTACAAGTTTCTGGATTCCCATACATAAGAAAACTCTGTTCATAAAAGGAATAAAACAAAATTGACACTGATCCTAATAAATGGACTTCTGATTGTGAACTTCAATTTCAAGAAGGCTTAATTTGGCCAGAATTATGCACATTACATGTAGACCTCAGTATAGACTCTGAAATTTTTTTTTTCTTTTTTTTTTTTTTGCGGTACGCGGGCCTCTCACTACTGTGGCCCCTCCCGCCGCGGAGCACAGGCTCCGGACGCGCAGGCCCAGCGGCCATGGCCCACGGGCCCAGCCACTCCGTGGCACGCGGGATCCTCCCAGACCGGGGCACGAACCCGCGCCCCCTGCATCGGCAGGCAGACTCCCAACCACTGCGCCACCAGGGAAGCCCAGAATCTGAAATTTTAACCAAGTTTTATCATCAGCTTTACCCCGTCTTTCACCATAGCCTTTCCAATGTGTTATATGATCAATGAAGTCTCTCGCCAATGTCTCTCCAAACACTGCCTATCCCATTTTCTCTCCACACCCATCCAGACATATTTCCCTGCCCTTGAAGAGAGTTTACCTAAATTACGCCACAGTATTGTTGCCTCAGCATTCATTTTGTTTGGTCAACCGGCCTGCAGTGACTTTAAACTGACACTAGCTGCTTATGAATGCCCTAGATAGCAACACAGTCACAAGGAAATTTAAGTTCCTGATATGACTTCCCCAACAGTCTTGTGATGAGTAGTCTCCCTGGCCATCAATGCCTTCCCCTCCCCTCGTGAGCTCCTTTGATTAAGACACCCATGGGGCTTACCAAAACCTTTGGGTTTGAGTTGACCAAACTGTCCTTAGCCCAGGAACCCCCAAGAACTCCACCCATGGAACCTAATAAAGGCATGTACCTGAGGTCCTGTCTGTCTGCACTCTGCCTTGACCTCCCTGTGTGAGCCCTCAAGGCATGCCAGGTACTTCCTCCAGGATCTGTAATAAACTTCTCTATTTCAGCTTCTCTTGTGGTCTGTTGTTTAACCGCTGCTCACCATCCAGTGCCTTGTGCTCCACTTAATGAGTGTTAATTTGACAAATTCATAACATTCTCTTTATCACCTTTTCCTTAGTTCAGACTATTACCATCTCACCCTGAACAGCATCAACAGATTTCAAATCTCTCCCTACTTCTAATCTCTCCTTTCATTTTATCCTTTATATTACAATGAGAGAAAGTGTTTTTTTTTTTAATTTTGAATACTTTATCCTGCCCTTCCTTTTCTCAAAAACATACAGTAGCTCCCATCATGTGCAGATTCAAACACAACCCCTTAAGCCCTTTTAATTACTCATTTGGACTATTCAGCTATTACAACCCCTAATTCTGTACATTTCAGCAGCACACTGTGTGTGAGGAAATCAGCTTTGAGTCTGTTAGAGAGTGGAGGCTGAGGTATGGTTCAGGAGTCCTGGTCACTAACTATGTCCATATGTCTTCCTATCCTCTCAATCATGAAGATGTTGCTTTGATAAGCCAGCAGAGGTTCATATTGGTAGAGCAAGTCCAAGGAGGAATTTTGTGAAGTGTTCCAATAGTGTATAAATTACCCAGAGTCTAAAAGGTCAGGGCAAGACAAAAAATTAGCTTCCTTCTTAACTCCAGCAGGAAGTGTAATCTGCAGCACAGTAACTTAGATGGAAACAGGTCAAGGGAGTCTCACAAATATAATCTGCAGCAGCCTCTGCTCTGTATAACAACCCAGAGTCTGTACATTCTGTATCTTTGCCATAATTAACCTGAAACTTTATAGCTGGTGTGTGTTGTGAGGGTGGGGGGGAGGGTTGTAGAGTAAGATCTACAATGCCTTAACACATTTTTGTAATTTTATGTATTATTTATCATAGTTACAATTCCTCTCTGAAATTACTGTATAACGTCAAGTCCAAGTGATCTTTCCCCTCTATAAATATCCCTGACCAATTTCTCCACATAAATACCTATGCATACACATATATATCACACACATGTACACATATATATACTTATTGCACTCCTCCCCACTTCTGCAGATTTGTGTGTTCCTTACCCTAACCTCCCACTGCACCTCATAAAGTGCCTATTTTATAGTACTGATGATAGTAGTAATGAGATAATATTTATTGGTACTAAATACTAAGAAGTACTGTCATATAAGGAAAAAGTGAACAGTAAATGACATAATATTTATAGAATTATTTTGGTATAATTTCTGAACAGGTTTGAAAAATTTGGAGATACTGACTTGTCACAAAAGTAAATAAGAATATAAATGACAGAAATCTAAAAATATTGTTTTATGACATTGGAAATATTTGCTGTATGAAGTAGACAACCACTTTTTTTTTTCATGAAAAGTAATTCATCATCTGGGTGTACAGATTTACATTTAATTTCCCAAATTATTTTAGACTCTTCAAAATTTCCCATTCCCTTCACTTTTATTGTCCGTAGCCAATTTTTATAGATGCTTACATATTATCACTTACAATCATGATATTTTACTAATGTTTAAATTGCCTTAACACAAATTTAAAATAGTGAGTATTGTGTGCTTTTCGAACTCCTTAAGATGATAGTAACCAGTCTTTCTGAAAAATTTTCTTCCCTTTGTATGAAATATTTTCCTCTATGATATTTAAATAATAACTATATAAGGCAAGTATTTTAATTGTCCTACTGCCTTTTATAAATTTTGTGATGATTCATGAATTGTAAAATAAGATTAGATAATTATTAAAGTGTGGATTATTCCATAAAACACTATTGAATATAATATACATTTACATAGGTGTATATCTACATATGTATGCATATTTATGTATGTCCAAATATATGTACGCACATATATCTTTATTTTCAAGCAGGCTTCCTCAGATAAAATACACTTGTTTATACTCAAAAGGCTAACTCTAATTTAGAGCAAGACACAACATACCTTGAAGTGTAATTTCTGCGCTACACCTGAGATATTACTCTCTGGATAGAATTATTTTAATTGTTGTCATTAATAACTTTCCTACATATGCAGAGTCTCAAATCCCCTTGCCATATTTTATTTAGTAATCTCTGAAGCCAAACTTACTCAAGTCCATATTTAGAAGGTAAATTTTGCAGGAAGAACTAAAATATCTCACTTCAGAATATGTTCTTTTCTAGAAACATGTATGCTTTTAACTAGCTACAGTGCTCTTGGCTGACACCCCTGTTGATTCTGCTAACAGCAAAGAAGCTAGTGTTGCTCTGAAGTCATCCTAGTTATCTTTTATACTTGGAAAATATGGCACTTTGTACTAATTTTATTCTTGGTATGGAAAATGGTGTCTGTTAATGCCCAGAATAGAACAGCGGTATTTTGGTATTTTGTTAGTGAAGGGCATTTCTTCCCTATCACTTCCTTATTTAGACTAAAATCTTGCAGACAACTATATTTCAATACTTTACTACAATATGCAATCTAGCTCAGCCCATATGTATGTGTGTATACATACACATATATATACATATAAATATTTCTTCTCATCATCAATCTTGAATATTTCTTGTAATAGGGAGTTTAACAACTCAAGAAAAGGTATATTTGTTAATTTGAGATAGTTTTTTGTACAAAAACCCAGTTTCCTTAGACATCTTACCCTAATAAACAACAAGTCATATTTATTAAATGTTCAAGAATGCAACGAAGTAATTACAGTTAAAGGATTGAATAATTTTAGTCTTCTTGCAGGTATGTTTCATTCCTTGTTTTATTTGAGATAATAAAAAATCAATATCTGACTAGTTTGAACATTGAAAAAAGCTGGAACAATTATAAGACATAAAGTTTTTTCAAAAAAATAAGATATAATTCATTAAATAAAGTAGTCCTGGAGGCAAATGTCTGACTATTCCAAGGAGTACATATATTGAAGGATTTTCTATCTTGTTTGTAAAACATCCTAACTCCCTTTTATTCCATATTTAACTTCCTTGTATCTTTCATGATGTGTAGTAAACTCTCCTTTCTATTTTCCTGTATCTTTCAACTTTTCACTTTTAATTCTTTTCTATAATGCATTGTTATTCTGCCTATGTTTTTTCTCTCATACATGACCTGGGTTTTTTTCCCCCTCATACTATTCTCTGTCTCTCTGTCTCTCTCTCTCTGAATCTGTTTGTTTCTCTCTCTGTAGATAGATAGATAGATAGACTGACAGATGATAGGTATTGTACATATATGGATATAGATATATATTTCTTCCCAGAAAGTCAGAATAAATTGGAATGCGTTTAATAGTAGAAACCTAATCAAATATATTAAAACACTGAAAGAAAGACATTAACTGCTATGAAAATTATACATAAGACTGATCTTGACAATTTTTTTTTAAACATCTTTATTAGAGTATAATTGTTTTACAATGGTGTGTCAGTTTCTGCTTTAAAACAAAGTGAATCAGTTATACATATACATATGTCCCAATAACTCTTCTCTCTTGCATCTCCCTCCCTCCCATCCTCCCTATCCTACCCCTCTAGGTGGTCACAAAGCACCAAGCTGATCTCTCTGTGCTATGCGGCTGCTTCCCACTAGCTAACTACTTTACGTTTGGTAGTGTATATGTGTCCATGCCACTCTATCACTTTGTCCCAGCTAACCCTTCCCCCTCCCCAAATCCTCAAGTCCATTCTCTAGTAGGTCTGCATCTTTATTCCCGTCTGGCCCCTAGGTTCTTCTGACCATTTTCTTTTTTTGTTGCTGTTTTTTAGATTCCACATATATGTATTAACATATGGTATTTGTTTTTCTCTTTCTGACTTACTTCACTCTGTATGACAGTCTCTAGGTCCATCCACCTAACTACAAATAACTCAGTTTCATTCCTTTTTATGGCTGAGCAATATTCCATTGTATATATGTGCCACATACTCTTTATCCATTCATCTGTTGATAGACATTTAGGTTGCTTCCACATCCTGGCTATTGTAAGTGGAGCTGCAATGAACACTGTGGTACATGACTCTTTTTGAATTATGATTTTCTAAGGGTATATACCCAGTAGTGGGATTAATGGGTCGTATGGTAGTTCTATATTTAGTTTTTTAAGGAACCTCCGTACTATTCTCCATAGTGGCTGTATCAATTTACATTCCCACCAGCAGTGCAAGAGCATTCCCTTTCCTCCACACCCTCTCCAGCATTTAATATTTGTAGATTTTTTGATGATGGCCATTCTGTCCCGTGTGAGATGATATCTCATTGTACTTTTGATTTGCATTTCTCTAATGATTAATGATGCTGAGCATCCTTTCATGTGTTTGTTGGCAATCTGGATATCTTCTTTGGAGAAATGTCTACTGAGGTCTTCTGTCCATTTTTGGATTGGGTTGCTTGCTTTTTTGATATTGAGCTGCATGAGTTGCTTGTATGTTTTGGAGATTAATCCTTTGTCAGTTGCTTCATTTGCAAATATTTTCTTCCATTCTGAGGGTTGTCTTTTCGTCTTTTTTATGGTTTCCTTTGCTGTGCAAAAGCTTTGAAGTTTCATTAGGTCCCATTTGTTTATTTTTGCTTTTATTTCCATTTCTCTCGGAGGTGGGTCAAGAAGGCTTTTGCTGTGATTTATGTCATAGAATGTTCTGCCTATGTTTTCCTCTATGAATTTGATGGTGTCTGGCCTTACATTTAGGTCTTTAATCCATTTTGAGTTTATTTTTGTGTATGGTGTTAGGAAGTGTTCTAATTTCATTCTTTTACATGTAGCTGGCCAGTTTTCCCAGCACCACTTATTGAAGAGGCTGTCTTTTCTCCACTGTATATTCTTGCCTCCTTTATTAAAGATAAGGTGACCATACATGCATGGGTTTTTCTCTGGGCTTTCTATCCTGTTCCATTGATCTATATTTCTGTTTTTGTGCCAGTACCATACTGTCTTGATTATTGTAGCTTTGTAGTATAGTCTGAAGTCAGGGAGCCTGATTCCTCCAGCTCTGTTTTGCTTTCTTAAGATTGCTTTGGCTATTCAGGGTCTTTTGTGTTTCCATACAAATTGTGAAATTTTTTGTTCTAGTTAGGTGAAAAATGCCACTGGTAGCTTGATAGGGATTGTATTGAATTTGTAGATTACTTTGGGTAGTAGTCATTTTCACAACGTTGATTATTCCAATCCAAGAATATCGTATATCTCTCCATCTATTTGTATCATCCTTAATTTCTTTCATCAGTGTTATAATTTTTTGCATACAGGTCTTTTGTTTTCTTAGGGAGGTTTATTCCTCTTTTATTCTTTTTGCTGCAATGGTAAATGGAAGTGTTTTCTTAATTTCACTTTCAGATTTTTCATCATTAGTGTATAGGAATGCAAGGGATTTCTGTGCATTAATTTTGTATCCTGCTACTTTACCAAATTGATTGATTAGCTGTAGTAGCTTTCTGGTAGCATCTTTAGTATTCTCTATGTATAGTATCATGTCATCTGCAAACAGTGACAGTTTTATTTCTTCTTTTCCAATTTGGATTCCTTTTATTTCTTTTTCTTCTCTGATTGCTGTGGCTAAAACTTCCAAAACTATGTTGAATAATAGTGGTGAGAGTGGGCAACCTTGTCTTGCTCCTGTTCTTAGTGGAAATGGTTTCAGTTTTTCACCACTGAGGACAATGTTGGCTGTGGGTTTGTCATATATGGCCTTTATTATGTTGAGGAAAGTTCCCTCTATGCCTACTTTCTGGAGGATTTTTATCATAAATTGGTGTTGAATTTTGTCAAAAGCTCTCTCTGCATCTATTGAGATGATCATATGGTTTTGCTCCTTCAATGTGTTAATATAGTGTATCACGTTGATTGATTTGCGTATATTGAAGAATCCTTGCATTCCTGGGATATACCCCACTTGATCATGGTGTATGATCCTTTTAATGTGCTGTTGGATTCTGCTTGCTAGTATTTTGTTGAGGAGTTTTACGTCTCTATATTCATCAGTGATATTGGCCTGTAGTTTTCTTTCTTTGTGACATCTTTGTCTGCTTTTGGTATCAGGGTGATGGTGGCCTCATAGAATGAGTTTGGGAGTGTTCCTCCCTCTGCTATATTTTGGAAGAGCTTGAAAAGGATAGGTGTTAGCTCTTCTCTCAGTGTTTGATATCATTCCCCTGTGAAGCCATCTGTCCTGGCTTTTGCTTGTTGGAAGATTTTTAATCACATTTTCAATTTCAGTGCTTGTGATTGGTCTGTTCATATTTTCTCTTTCTTCATGGTTAAGTCTTGGAAGGTTGTGCATTCCTAAGAATTTGTCCATTTCTTCCAGGTTGTCCATTTTATTGGCATATAGTTGCTTGTAGTAATCTCTCATGATCCTTTGTATTTCTGCAGTGTCAGCTGTTACTTCTTTTTCATTTCTAATTCTATTGATTTGAGTCTTCTCCCTTTTTTTCTAAATAAGTCTGGCTAATGGTTTATCAATTTTGTTTATCTTCTCAAAGAACCAGCTTTTAGTTTTATTTATCTTTGCTATCATTTCCTTCATTTCTTTTTCATTTATTTCTGCTCTGATCTTTATGATTTCTTTCTTTGTGATAACTTTGGGGTTTTTTTGTTCTTTGTCTAATTGCTTTAGGTGTAAGGTTAGGTTGTTTATTTGAGATGTTTCTTGTTTCTTAAGGTAGGCTTGTATAGCTATAAACTTCCCTCTTAGAAGTGCTTTTGCTACATCCCATAGGTTTTGGGTCATTGTGTTTTCATTGTCGTTTATTTCTAGGTATGTTTTGATTTCCTCTTTGATTTCTTCAGTGATTTCTTGGTTATTAAGTAGTGTGTTGTTTAGCCACCATGTGTTTGTATTTCTTACAGGTTTTTCTCCTGTAATTGATATCTAGTCTCATAGCGTTGTGGTCAGAAAAGACACTTGATATGATTTCAATTTTCTTAAATTTACCAAGGCTTTATTTGTGACCCAAGATATGATCTATCCTGGAGAATGTTCAATGAGCACTTGAGAAGAATGTGTATTCTGTTGTTTTTGTATGGAGTATCCTATAAATATCAATTAAGTCCATCTTGTTTAATGTATCATTTAAAGATTGTGTTTCCTTATTTATTTTCATTTCGGATGATCTGTCCATTGGTGAAAGTGGGGTGTTGAAGTCCCCTACTATGATTGTGTTTCTGTTGATTTCCCTTTTTATGGCTGTTAGTATTTGCCTTATGTATTGAGGTACTCCTATGTTGGGTGCATAAATATTTACAATTGTTATATCTTCTTCTTGGATTTATCTCTTGATCATTATGTAGTGTCCTTCTTTGTCTCTTGTAATAGTCTTTGTTTTAAAGTCTATTTTGTCTGATATGAGAATTGCTACTCCAGCTTTCTTTTGATTTCCATTTGCATGGAATATCTTTTTCCATCCCCTCACTTTCAGTCTGTATGTGTCCCTAGGTCTGAAGTGGGTCTCTTGTAGACAGCATATATATGGGTCTTGTTTTTGTATTCATTCAGCCAGTCTATGTCTTTTGGTGGGAGCGTTTAATTGATTTACATTTAAGGTAATTATCGATATGTATGTTCCTATTATTTTCTTTCTTTTTTTTTTTTTTTTGGTTTATTTTTGTAGGTCTTTTCCTGATCTTGATAATTTTGAGACAGTTGTTAAAAGTTATTAGAGAGAAAGAATTTTTATCTCTGCTCTGCTTTCTTGGCCTCTCACTGTTGTGGCCTCTCCCATTGTGGAGCACAGGCTCCAGACGTGCAGGCTCAGCGGCCATGGCTCACGGGCCCAGCCGCTCCATGGCATGTGGGATCTTCTCGGACTGGGGTACGAACCCGTGCCCCCTGCATCGGCTGGCGGACTCTCAACCACTGCACTACCAAGGAAGCCCTGCTTTCTATGATTTTTGACTTTATTTTAATGTTGCCTCAGTCAAGAGGCATATTCTTCTTTCTTATCCGAAGGATAAGTGGTAATATTTCTGGTGTCTTTTGTGCAAATAGTGGGATTCCATTACTCTCATTGACCTGACTTAGGTCATTTTCCCATAACTGAAATGATTTTTATGGTCAGAGAGTTGAATAATTGATTTTCTTCTCTCAGTTGGGGCTAACCAATGTAGCTCTGAGTGAGCTCAGCACCAATCCTCAACCCCCAACACACTCTGAATTTGACACAGTGTAAAAGGATTGACTTTCTCAAAGGGAAGTCAATGGTAATAAATGCTAGGGAAGAACTCAACAAATGCCCATGTTTTATGGCTTTTATCTTAATTCAAACTTTTCTATGCTACTCTACTATTTCTTTCCATTTCCAAACTGCCAACTTAATTCTTCAATTTCAATGAGAAACCTGGTTTGTTTTGCTCTGTAACATATGTTTCCATGTTTGTTCTACCATAGTCTCAGTTATTCTAAAACTTAACAATGTTATCCATGTTTTCTATGAAATCGTGGGGCTACACATTCCAAGGTACTACACTTAGTATCAGGTTGGTCTTCCCCAGTTATATAAACTTAAATACACCTAATTATAAGGAAATAAGCCACACATTTCTAAGTTAATTTGTCTTCACCAGGGAGCTCTTCAAAGACTGCTTCTTTTAATGAATACAGGAAAATATGGGAGGAATTTCTCTTATGTAAAAACAAATTCAAAAGAGTAACATATTCTATCACAATAGTTTCATAAAATTTAAACTTCAGGCATGCAATTTGTTGACCTTAGCAAAGAGAATAATTTAAGGGATTTCTGGAGGAAAAATAAAAGAATGGAAAAATTAAATTTATACTACTGCAACCTGTCTCTGCTTATTACTTCCAGGGAATATGTTTTCTGAGAACTCACCCAGGGAAATAAACTTTTAAACTCTAAAACAGCTATTTCTAACATCTATACAATACATATGGAATTACAAGACGCTGTAAATACATAAACATTTTTACATGGATACACTAGCTTCCATATTCTTATTTAATATGTAAGATCTTACTAATGTTTTATGTTCATATTATTAATAGTGTTTAGATTTATATACGAATTTTACGGCTCAAAAATTTGAAATACATATATAAAATACTGTTAAGATAAATTTCTCATTGTTTTTCATTTATACGCAGTTTACTACATAAATGTTATGTTCAACTATTTCTTCAAGTAAAAATACATGTTAATTTGTTCAGTTATTTTGGCATTTAGTTGAAATTTTTCCAGTTTTAATTCTCATACATAAGCTATGGAATAAACTACTTTTAGATATGAGTCTTCCAGTTTAAAGGGTTAATCTAGTTTCAGATAGGACTGTTGCGATAAGTTTTAGAACTAACCATATCCTGATAAAATTCATGAACTTCGAAAAAAAGCTAAAATCTCAGGAGCTTTCATCCAAGAGAACAAATTATCTCTAAAACTAAAATACAATAGTCTCTCAGTTCCAGTATCTTCAACTCTGGAATTCAGAAGACAATGGAATAATGGTGACAGACTACTAAAATGAAAGAACCACAAGAGTCCTGTATTCTTCTAAGTAAATGGCATCATGATCCACAACCACATAGTTTTTCAAGTCGCAAACGTAGGGACTTATACACACACACACACACACACATTCTTTTCCATTCTAGATTATTACAAGATACTGAATATAGCTCCCTGTGCTATGTAGAATAGTTTACATCTGCCTTAACCCCAACCACCCACTCTATCCCTCACCCAACCCTCTCCCCACTGGCAACCACCAGTCTGTTCTCTATGTCCATGAGACTGTTTGTTTCATAGTTAGGTTCATTTGTGTCATATTTTAGATTCCACATGTAAGTGATATCATATAGTATTTGTCTTTCTCTTTCTGACTTACTTCTAAACTTAATTTTTTAAATTATATTTTTATTTGTTAAATGTCTCTCCATCTCCATCTCCTATGATGTACACTAAATTATAAGTCTCACGAGATCAGAAACCTTTTTTTCTTGCTCCCTGATGTGTAGCTGAAACCTAGAAAAGTGTCTGACAGAATTATTGGAAGAGGAAACATGATTTAAAATTTTGGAATGTATATTAAATTGACCCCATTTAGAAGTTATGAGTTACAAGAATAATTTCAAGAGTACCTGAACAGTACTATTCTCTTTTCAATCTGAGCTGAAGCAGAGAAGGATTCTAAAAAGAATCTAACTTCATAAATTTCATAGTAGTGGGTATTTTTTAAACACATGAGACTCGTTAGCTGATGTCCTTTTTCACCTAATGATTCTTCGTCTCTGAGCTTTCTTGTAATTTCATCTCCCTTAAGGTCACTAGAAGGCTTCAAGCTAGGATATTAAGCTAATCCCAACCAAAACCCCACAATTTCAAGTGGAAGTATCCAACCCAGTAATAAAATATAGAGGTAGAAAAAGACAAGGTTGAATTTACTGTTAGATGATCTTATTTATTCTGGACTGGGGAAGCAGCTTTTTTTTTGTTTTGTTTTTAATGAGTTAAAGTTACCACTTACATATCAAAGTCAATGATTTTTCTTCTCAACCCAAATTATTGGTCATTCATTCGAGTTGATTTAAAGAAAGATACCTAGTAAATCATGTATGATTCTAAGATGGTAAAATCTGTGATAGTGTCCCTAATGTATAAAACATTACAACTGTATGTTTGTTTCACAAATGCTAGAGAGAAAGTGAACAAATTTTAAATAAGTGAATAGGTGAAATGAGTAAAGAGACCTAACATCAGAGAGGTTGAAAAAAAAAAAGTGGGCATACAGTAAGAATAAAATATTTCGTGAGGCTTTATTGCTAAATGAATAGACAATTGAGAGATTTGATCACTTTTTTGTTTAGATCATATTAAATAATGATCTAATAATTAAATATGAAATCACTTTTTTTTTCTCACTGACCATGATGGGTAAATTTATATCCTTTTAATTTCCACTAAAACCATTTATTTTAGAATAAAGTATAGCAGGATAGAATCTGATTTACATTAAAATACTGAACCCCACTGTGAAATTAAATTCAGAAATAATATAACACACATAACTACATCTGTGTGTGTAAGCGTGGGTATGAAAATCTATGATTCCTTGTCTATAATATAAAAAATAAAACAAGAATCATTTAAAACAATACTACAGTAGAAGTAACAAAGAAATAGAATTCTGCTCCTATAAAAAAATAATGAATGTGATAGTTATAAATGCAGACTGATAAAAGTACACTGTATTTGTAATTCAATTTCTATGTGCAGGGTTTCTGAATAACAATTTTTGGTAATGACCCCCAATAACAGCACCAAAAATGTACTATCTTCCTTTTTTTAATATACTAGTTTTATTCTTAAAATTTTTAGTAACTATTAAAATCTTACAAATATAGTTTGTGTTCATTTGTAAGATTAAGCTAGGTTTTAGACCCAGGTCACTGTGATCAAGTATTTCACCTATATGACTGATAGGATGTTTAGAAATCTTATTGGACACACAGAACTAATTTTCACTTTTTCAGACTGTTCTGCTATATGTCTGACATATTTGACGTTTTGTCAAAAAGTGCCCCAGCCCTTATTATGACAACCAAACAACCTCTAAGGATACCACTGACCTGGAACAGGGGTTGGGAAAGTATGGCCTGCTGTGCCAAATATGACCTACTGGCCCCTTATGCATGGCCCATGAGCTAAGAATGGTTTTACATTTGTAAAGAGATTAAAGAAGACAAACAAAACAAAGAAGATTGTTCCGCAGGGATACTTACTATCTGGCCCTAATAGAAAATGCTTATCGATCCCTGCACTTGTTCCACGATGAAACATACTCTGTCTCGTTCACCACTATAATAGGACTACAAATGTTTCCAAAACATTGAAGGGACATAAGTAATATGTGTGTAAAGTCAGGAAGGGAGAAACTATGATTAGAGTTAGAAGAGTATAAAAATATAACTCTGAAAGGAATATAGAGATCAAAGCAAAGATGGCAAAGAGGATCAGAATGGTTAAATTAATTCATCAAAGAACTCAGCTAGGGCTGAAAAGCCATTACTTATTTTATCTATGACTTCCAGCACATTATGTATGCTGCATAGGTTTGTATATACGTGTATACAAAATACAATTTTATATGCTACTGTACACAAAATGTTATGTGCTGTTTGTTTTTTTTTTTCTCCTAGCATTTTTCGTAAAGATTTTCCTTTATCATTAAATTACTTTTAGGAATATATATATATATATATATAATATTTACTTCTACAAAATACAATGGTTTGTAACATGATTTTTCTTCTATTTCTATTTTCTTACTATAAAAATAATATTACAATATTAATTAGAATACAATTCTACCAGTATTTTTATATCTATATCTACATATAGTCAACAAACCAAGATACAAGACACATTGAAGTGAATTGAGGAAGAAATGTAAGGAAAAATAAAATCTGGGCTTAAATAATAAAACTTATGGTATTGAAAAACATGAAATTAAAAACACTATAGAAGGAATCACTGCCAGACAAAAATTTATTAATTCATTTCCCCTTGGTGAAACTCTGCCAGAATTGCATTATGTTGATTAATGGATGGTTAAAGCTAGTTGAGTCTGGTTCACTGAATTACATACAAATGTAACATATTTTACAGATTGGTTTTAATAGTCACAACACTATACTTAATGAGTATTGGTCTTGGCATAACACTTTTAAGAATAGAAATCTCCACGACACTGTGAGTGTAATGTCTGTTAGAATTAGTGATAAAAGTTTGAAATTAAAAAAACAAGATATACTGAAGTTTATCCAGATTCTAATTAATTCTATCTGTTATAAGAACCAGTCAGTTGAAGTTTGCCATATCTTACATCTTATTAAGACTGTTTAGCTACACAGAAACTGCACAAAAGACGTTATTACTTCTAAATTGCTTTGGTGCCCTGAGCTAAAACACAAATTTCCCAGACTAGGTATTACACTATTATTTACTCAATATACTTTCTCTCTTACTTAATTATATTGCATATGTAAGACTGCATATGTAATTAGGCACATCTCCATTTCGTTTTGCATTTCCTATTTTTCCAAGTGAAACCCTGAGATGCAATCTAAGTAAAAAATTATGTGAGCAAATGGAAAGTGAATTCACATTGAAATATTCATGCATTTAAAATTGGTAAACTGTTTACCGATGGCAATACAACTAACATATCCTTACTAATCTTGCCTTTAGTGAACTAATTGCATCCCCTTATGGTTAGTGTTTGTCTACAAGATGAACATTAGTCAATAAATATTCAAAAACGTGTTTAAAGGTAATGTGCAGGAAGGGTGCATTGTGTGTGCATGGACGTGTGTACTTGTATTTGTCTATGTATTTAGCATCTTTGGATTTGGTGTGTCTTTGATTAAGACAAATGTGTTTTAAATAAACTTTCAACTATAACTTGCTTGTTTTGATTTTACTGCGCTCCATCATGACTGCATATACAACTCAGCATAGTAATTCTGTATGCAACTTTTAGTAACTCCCACATATTACGTGTACTGCAAAGTGTATAGTGAGTTTATTAGGTGGATTTATAATATTTCCATTCTCTGGAAGAGGGGAATGCTTGACCCTCTAGAATTATGAATTTATTTAGACACAATTGAGTATCAAAGCAAAAGTATTCTTGAAATCATTTTTTTTCTCAGTGAATGCCAAAGCATCCATTTAATTCTTTCAAAAATGTAGTAAAATCTTTGGTGCCTAGCTGCAGCATAAGAAAAGCCATATGAAAAAAAAATTGCAGTGGCTATTTGTCAGTTAATATTTTTAAAAGAGGACATTGATAACTAAAATAGGTAAAATATATATAGAATAAAAAGCAGAAGATTCTATAAATGTAAGTCTGATAATTATATAAATATATATTTAACTATTTAAATGTTTTATATGTTCAGATATATTTAAGTATATATAACAGTATATTATATTATTTTTAATTCTCTCTAGTATCTTTGTTAAAATGAATTACTATTTCCCATGGAGCAATTTTAACTTAAAATTAGTTTATAAATAAATAGTAAATGGAATCATGGGAGAAGGGGATAATAGAGCCAGCTGTTTTGTTTAATGATTCTTCCAAATGATACGGTTTTGTGCTTCCTTGACCTTCTGCAGAGCAATTTTTTCAAGCATTTCAAGTATTGAAATAATTAATGAACGTGTCTTACGGTTAGCAACTGAAATACTTAAACTATGAGGACATATTATTTAGATGGTAAAAGTATTCATTTGACAACGATTTGACTTCCAAAGGGTATTATTTTAAGAAGCATGTCATTCATTCGATAACTGGGAGTCACACTTAAAGGAATAGGCCCCTATCATGAAGAACTGCCAAATTGTTTAAAACAAAATGCACCTAAAGAAAATGTGCAATCTTACTAAACAGAATATAAAACAAATAACTTAAGCAAATCATTGAATGTTTCTAATGAAAATTTAGCAACCAAACCGATATAACAGGTCACCTTCCACACATTCTCACCTGACCCAGATACAAACCAATGTACAGGCCTAATTATCAAGTTAAAATATCCACTACTGGGAATACTGGATGGTATATTGGGGTTTTGGAAAGGACTTATGTACAGTTATTAAAAAATATTTTTGTATGTATGATGTATGGCATATTGTATAATACTCATTACATATGTCATTTCAAAATGAAGCCTTCCTGTTCCTCTTAGTCAAGTTAATTGATTTTTCTGCTTCACTATAGCACTCTGTTCACAGCTGTTATACAGCATTAACCAAAGACTTCCATACATTAGAGTCATTTATGTATATATCACTCTCCTTTTACACGGGTAAATTCCCAGGTGTACCGAAAATACCTCCCCAAATATGGATCTCAGTTCGTAACAGAGAACTCAGTATCTAGCAGATCCACCATAAATGTGAATTTGCTCGGACTCAATCTAACTGGACTGAACTGAAATCACAAAGGGGTCCTAAGTGCAGTGAATAGCAAATATCTTTGAGAAGATTGTGTTGGAACTCATTTTTCAGTAAAAAGCATAAAAGACATTTATAATATCAGGTGGAAATAAGAAGTTATCACAAAAGAGATACTGAAGCACAGAGAAAAGAATATTGAACTATAAATGAGAATAATTGCTTCCTGGGTCTATTTGTAAAAACAACAGCTTCAGGATTATGAACAAATGAAACTTTTTTTACTCTTTTAAAATGGTAATATTTATCTTGTAAACTTAATAGAATTCTGATGTAAAAGTTAATATATATGGACATATTTTCTATTACATAAACAACATTACAATGTAAAGTGTTACTATTGTTGCATTTATTATTATAATGTATAATTATGAATAGTTATAATGATATTATATTGGAAAAGATAGTCAATAAATAAAAATTATATGCAAAGGACTGTTTTAGGTGATGAACATTTAGGAGGGGAAGAAACAAAATATCATTTCCCTCATGAATTTTGATTTAGTAAATTATGTTATACAGTATTTTTGCCTGTTTTTGAATAAAAAATTTCAACTTTAGCTCTACAACAGTTTAATTTTATGCAGCTATTGAGAGAGATTCCTTAGAGATATTGCTGTAATAATGAACAGAAAGGAGGTTCACATTAATTGTTTTTAAAGATCTACTTGAAAAGACTTCTCTGTAGGCTAACTCACCTTGAGGTTTCTCATTTCTGAGTTATTAAACATTCTATTTGATCTTTCTCTAAATGACTCTTCATATCCTTTGTTTAAAAAGGAACCAATCCTAACCAAGGCAAACATGGTCTTCACAGTGCTATTTGATCATGCATATGTGGCATACAGAAGAACATGTATACTGAATATACAAAAGCATTCATATTTGTAGAAAAATTAAAAGTGGTGAAATGAAGTCATACTTAAGAAAACAATTAAGAAGCAATGTAGTGAATGAATGCTGAAGTGAAATACAACTGAAAGACAATTTAACATAGCCAAATATTGCAAGACAATTCAACATCTAAAGTAAATTACTTATTGAATGAGCACTGTAAAATAATTTTAAACACTTATGTTAAATAGATTTTGATAATATAAATAATATGTTCATGGGACATGACTAAAAGATGTCTACATATATCTACTCGCAATTTTAACTTACTTCTAAAAAATCATTTGAAAAGTGCAAAGTTTATGTAAATAATAGACAATTTGACATTTTATATATATATATATATATATATATATGTTTAAACATAAAATTTACTGTAACAAAGATTTATCATATTCTCCAAAAGAAGAAAAGAGGGCAGTTGCTGGTAGGGGAGATTTGCCAGGATGTGAGACTTTGGAAGGACATTCTTATTCTATCACATTTTCTTTAGTAACATTTCAAAACTTTGGTGACTCACCATTATCTTTTTTATTTTTTACATCTTTATAGGAGTATAATTGTTTTACGATGGTGTGGTTAGTTTCTGCTTTATAACAAAGTGAATCAGTTATACATATACGTATGTTCCCATATCTCCTCCCTCTTGCGTCTCCCTCCCTCCTACCCTCCCTATCCCACCCATGCAGGTGGTCACAAAGCACCGAGCTGATCTCCCTGTGCTATGCGGCTGCTTCCCAATAGCTATCTATTTTACGCTTGGTAGTGTATATATGTCCATGCCACTCTCTCACTTTGTCACAGCTTACCCTTCCCCCTCCCCATATCCTCAAGTCCATTCTCTAGTAGGTCTGTGTCTTTATTCTCGTCTTACCCCTAGGTTCTTCATGACATTTTTCTTAGATTCCATATATATGTGTTAGCATACGGTATTTGTCTTTCTCTTTCTGACTTACTTCACTCTGTATGACAGACTATTGTAATTTTAAAAGTTATGGCACAGAAAATTACCCTTTGAATAAAACAAAATCTAAAGATAAATGTGCTTCAAGCCACGTGGAATTAGCATATGTATTAAAAATAGACTTTGGGGTCATAAAAGATGGATATGCACAGCTTGTAGCTGTCCACAAAGCAACAAGTTGCACAATTCAAATTTATTTCCTATGACATATTACGACTAAAAAACACTGTTGAGTGAAGTGATGAGAGTATCTTTGCCCAGAAACATAATGTCAAAATACTGCATACTTATTTAATGTTTTCTATTAAAATACATTATACAAAAAATAGCAGTCATTAATGGAAGGTGGCAGAACTTTTCATGAGCTGTGATGGTGCAAAGTCATAATGGAGCAGTCTGTGTGAGGTAAATCTGCAGGATACTACCTTTAAGACGAGCAGCTTGTTTGGCCAGCAGACCAGCAAGAAGTTAGAAAAAAAGTCAAATTTTCAGGATATTTCTTAGAATCCCTTTCACCTTGGAGTTCTGAGACCATGGACACTCATTAACTTTAGGATTTGATTATACCATGCATAAGGTAACTTCTAGGCACATTAAGAGGTAATTTTCTATTAAATAATTCGTATCTTCTACAAAAGGGAAGAGCCCTTCATTAGGTAGCTATAGCACTAATACACTTCCCACGGGCTGCTTACTGGCTCAGCTGACCGAATCCACAGAGAAAAAGGATAAAGTAAATTTTAGAAATAAGTTTTTGAATTTTTATTTACTTTAATAAAAAATAGAATGTTAAAGTGCTTTCTAAGAATATATTAAGCAGCCATGAATGAGAAAAAAACTGTCATAAAAATGATTCAGAATTCTTCCTAAAAAAGGAATTCTCTCTAAATACAATACTTAACACCAAATTTTTTTCTTAACATCTTTATTGGAGTATAATTGCTTTACATTGTTGTGTTAGTTGCTGCCGTATAACAAACTGAATCAGCAATAAGGATATATATAACACCATATCCCCTCTCACTTGCATCTCCCTCCAACCCTCCTTATTCCACCCTCCTAGGTGGTCACAAAGCACCGAGCTGATCTCCCTGTGCTATGCGGCTGCTTCCCACTAGCTATCTATATTACATTTGGTAGTGTATATATGCCCATGCCACTCTCTCACTTTGTTTCGGCTTACCCTTCCCCCTCCCTGGGTCCTCAAGTCCATTCTCTACGTCTGCGTCTTTATTCCTGTCCTGCCATTAGGTTCTTCAGAACTATTTTTTTCTTTTCTTTTTTTTTAGATTCCATATATATGTGTTAGAATACCGTATTTGTTTTTCTCTTTCTGACTTACTTCACTCTGTATGGCCTACTCTAGATCCATCTACCACACTACAAATAACTCAATTTCGTTTCTTTTTATGGCTGAGCAATATTCCATTGTATATATGTGCCATATCTTCTTTAATCATTTATCTGTCGATGGACACTTAGGTTGCTTCCGTGTCCTGGCGATTGTAAATACTGCTGCAATGAACATTGTGGTACATAATTCTTTCTGACTTATGGTTTTCTCAGGGTATATGCCCAGTAGTGCGAATGGTGGGTCATATGGTAGTTCTATTTTTAGTTTTTTAAGGAACCTCCATACTGTTCTCCATAGTGGCTGTATCAGTTTACCTTCCCACTAATAGTGCAAGAGGGTTCCCTTTTCTCCACACCCTCTCCAGCATTTATTGTTTGTAGATTTTTTCATGATTGCCATTCTGACCGGTGTGAGGTGATACCTCATTGGAGTTTTGATTTGCATTTCTCTAATGATTAGTAATGTTGAGCATCCTTTCATGTGTTTGTTGGCAATTTGTATATCTTCTCTGGAGAAATGTCGGTTTAGGTCTTCTGCCCATTTTTGGATTGGGTTGTTTGTATTTTTTGATATTGAGTTGCATGAGCTGCTTGTATAGTTTGGAGATTAATCCTTTGTCAGTTGCCTCGTTTGCAAATATTTTCTCCCATTCTGAGGGTATTCTTTTCGTCTTGTTTATGGCTTCCTTTGCTGTGCAAAAGCATTTAAGTCTCATTCGGTCCCAACTGTTTATTTTTGTTTTTACTTCCATTTCTGTAGTAGGTGGGTCAAAAAGGATCTTGCTGTGACTAATGTCATAGAGTGTTTTGCCTATGTTTTCCTCTAAGAGTTTTATAGTGTCTGGCCTTACATTTAGGTCTTTAATCCATTTTGAGTTTATTTTTGTGTATGGTGTTAGGGAGTATTCTAATTTCATTCTTTTACATGTAGCTGGCCAGTTTTCCTAGCACCACTTATTGAAGAGGCTGCCTTTTCTCCATGGTATATTCTTGCCTCCTTTATCAAAAATAAGGTGACCATAGGTGTATGGGCTTATCTCTGGGCTTTCTATCCTGTTCCATTGATCTATGTTTCTGTTTTTTTTTTGTGCCAGTACCATACTCTCTTGATTGCCGTAGCTTTGTAGTCTAGTTGGAAATCCAGGAGCCTGCTTCCTCCAGCTCCGTTTTTCTTTCTTATGACTGCTTTCGCTATTCAGGGTCTTTCATGTTTCCATACAAATTGTGAAATTTTTTGTTCTACTTCTGTGAAAAATGCCATTGGTAGTTTGATAGGGATTGCATTGAATCTGTAGATTGCTTTGGATAGTAGAATCATTTTCACAATGTTGATTCTTCCAATCCAGGAACATGGTATGTCTCTCCATCTGTTGGTATCACCTTTAATTTCTTTCTTCAGTGTCTTATAGTTTTCTGCATACAGGTCTTTTGTCTCCTTAGGTAGGGTTATTCCTAGGTATTTTATTCTTTTTGTTGCAATGGTAAATGGGAGTGTTTCCTTAATTTCTCTTTCAGATTTTTCATCATTAGTGTATAGGAATGCAAGAGATTTCTGTGCATTAATTTTGTATCCTGCTACTCTACCAAATTCATTGATTAGCTCCAGCAGTTTTCTGGTAGTATCTTTAGGATTTCCTCTATATACTATCATGTCATCTGCAAACAGTGACAGTTTTACTTCATCTTTTCTGATGTGGATTCCTGTTATTTCTTTTTCTTCTCTGATTGCTGTGGCTGAAACTTCCAAAACTATGTGGAATAATAGTGGTGAGAGTGGGCAACCTTGTTTTGCTCCTGATGTTAGTGGAAATGGTTTCAGCTTTTCACCACTGAGAACAATGTTGGCTGTGGGTTTCTCATATATGGCCTTTATTATGTTGAGGAAAGTTTCCTCTATGCCTACTTTCCAGACGGTTTTTATCATAAAAGGGTGCTAAATTTCGTCAAAAGCTTTTCCTGCATCTATTGAGATGATCATATGGTTTTTGTTTTTGTTTTCTTTTCCTGTACATGGGCCTCTCACTGTTGTGGCCTCTCCTGTTGTGGAGCACAGGCTCCGGACGCGCAGGCTCAGCGGCCATAGCTCACAGGCCAAGCCACTCCATGGCATGTGGGATCTTCCTGGACCTGGGCACGAACCTGTGTTCCCTGCATCGGGAGGCATACCCTCAACCACTGTGCCACCAGGGAAGCCCCGATCACATGTTTTTTATCCTTCAATTTTTTAATATGGTTTATAACATTGATTGATTTGCATATACTGAAGAATCATTACATTCCTGGGATAAACCTCACTTGATTATAATGTATGATCCTTTTAATGTGCTGTTGGATTCTGTTTGCTAGTATTTTGTTGAGGACTTTTGCATCTATGTTCATCAGTGATATTGGCCTGTAGTTTTCTTTCTTTGTGACATCTTTGTCTGGTTTTGGTATCTGCATGATGGTGACCTCATAGAATGAGGTTGGCAGTGTTCCTCCCTCTGCTATATTTTGGAAGAGTTTGAGAAGGATAGGTGTTAGCTCTTCTCTAAGTGTTTGATAGAATTTGCCTGTGAAGCCATCTGGTCCTGGTCTTTTCTTTGTTGGAAGATTTTTAATCACAGTCTCATTTTCAGAGCTTGTGATGGGTCTGTTTATAATTCTCCCTTGTTCAGTCTCAGAAGATTGTGCTTTTCTAACAATTTGTCCATTTCTTCCAGGTTGTCTGTTTTATTGGCATATAGTTGCTTGTAGTAATCTCTCATGATCCTTTGTATTTTTGCAGTGTCAGTTGTTACTTCTCCTTTTTCATTTCTAATTCTATTGATTTGAGCCTTCTCCCTTTTTTTTTTGATGTGTCCGGCTAATGGTTTATAAATTTTGTTTATCTTCTCAAAGAACCATCTTTTCATTTTATTGATCTTTACTATTTCCTTTTCTTTTTCATTTATTTCTGATCTGATCTTTATGATTTCTTTCCTTCTACTAACTTTGGGTTCTTTTTTTTTTTTCTCTAATTGTTCTAGGTGTAAGGTTAGATTGTTTATTTGAGATGTTTCTTGTTTATTGAGGAAGGATTGTATTGCTATAAACTTCCCTCTTAGAACTGCTTTTGCTGCTTCCCAAATGTTTTGGGCCATCGTGTTTTCATTGTCATTTGTTTTCGGGTATTTTTGATTTCCTCTTTGACTTCTTCAGTTATCTCTTGGTTAATTACTAGTGTATTGCTTAGCCTGTATGTGTTTGTATTTTTTACAGTTTTTTTTTTCCCTGTAATTGATATCTAGTCTAATAACATTGTGGTCGGAAAAGATACTTGATATAATTTCAATTTTCTTAAGTTTACCAAGGCTTGATTTGTGACCCAAGATATGGCTCACAAAACCCAGGTGAATGTTCCATGATCACTTGAGAAGGAAGTGTGTTCTGTTGTTTTCACATGGAATGTCCTATAAATATCAATTAAATACATCTTGCTTAATGTTTCATTTAAAGTTTGTGTTTCCTAATTTATTTTCACTTTTGTTGATCTGTCCATTGGTGAAATATCAATGAGTCCCCTACTATGATTGTTACTGTTGATTTCCCTCTTTATGTCTGTTACCATTTGCCTTATGTATTGAGGTGCTCCTATGATGGGTGCATAAATATTTACAATTGTTATATCTTATTCTTGGATTGATCTGTTGATCATTATGTAGTGGCCCTCTTTGTCTCTTGTAATAGTCTTTATTTTAAAGTCTATTTTTTTTCTGATATGAGTACTGTTACTCCAGCTTTCTTTTGATTTCTATTTGCATGGAATATCTTTTTCCATCCCCTCACTTTCAGTCTGTGTGTGTCCATAGATCTGAAGTGGGCCTCTTGTAGATAGCATATATACAGGTCTTGTTTTTGCATATTTAAAGTTTGTGTTTCCTAATTTATTTTCACTTTTGTTGATCTGTCCATTGGTGAAATATCAATGAGTCCCCTACTATGATTGTTACTGTTGATTTCCCTCTTTATGTCTGTTACCATTTGCCTTATGTATTGAGGTGCTCCTATGATGGGTGCATAAATATTTACAATTGTTATATCTTATTCTTGGATTGATCTGTTGATCATTATGTAGTGGCCCTCTTTGTCTCTTGTAATAGTCTTTATTTTAAAGTCTATTTTTTTTCTGATATGAGTACTGTTACTCCAGCTTTCTTTTGATTTCTATTTGCATGGAATATCTTTTTCCATCCCCTCACTTTCAGTCTGTGTGTGTCCATAGATCTGAAGTGGGCCTCTTGTAGATAGCATATATACAGGTCTTGTTTTTGCATCCATTCAGCCAGTCTATGTCTTTTTGTTGGAGCATTTAATGAATTTGCATTAAGGTAATTATCGATATGTATGTTCATATTACCATTTACTTAATTCTTTTGGGTTTGCTATTGTAGCTCTTTTCCTTCTCTTGTGTGTCCTGCCTAGAGAAGTTCCTTTAGCATTTGTTGTAAAGCTGAATTGTTGGTGCTGAATTCTCTTAACTTTTGCTCCTCTGTAAAGATTTTAATTTCTCTATTGACTCTGAATGAGATCCTTGTGGGGTAGAGTAATCTTGGTTGTAAGTTTTCCCCTTTCATCACTTTAAATATGTCCTGCCACTCCCTTCTGGCTTGCAGAGTTTTTGTTGAAAGATCAGCTGTTAACCCTATGGTGATCCCCTTGTATGTTATTTGTTGCATTTTCTTTGCTGCTTTTAATATTTTTTCTTTGTGTTTAATTTTTGATAGTTTTATTTTTTTATTTTTTTTTTATTTTTTTTTGCAGTATGCGGGCCTCTCATTGCTGTGGCCTCTCCCGTTGCGGAGCACAGGCTTCGGATGGATGCGCAGGCTCAGCAGCCATGGCTCACAGGCCCAGCCGCTTCGCGGCATGTGGGATCCTCCCGGACCGGGGCACGAACCCATGTCCCCTGAATTGGCAGGCGGACTCTCAACCACTGCACCACCAGGGAGGCCCTGATAGTTTTATAATATTTGTCTTGGCGTGTTTCGCCTTGGATTTATTCTGTATGGGACTCTCTGTGCTTCCTGGACTTGATTGACTATTTCCTTTCCCATGTTAGGGAAGTTTTCAACTATAATCCCTTGAAATATTTTCTCAGTCCCTTTCTTTCTCTCTTCTTCTTCGGGGGCCCCCTATCATTCGAATGTTAGTGTGTTTAATGTTGTCCCAGACGTCTCTGAGACTCTCATCCATTCTCTTCATTCTTTTTTCTTTATTCTGCTCTCTTGGTAGTTATTCCACTGTTTTATCTTCTAGGTCACTTACCCGTTCTTCTGCTTCAGTTATTCTGCTATTGATTCCTTCTAGAGAATTTTTAATTTCATTTATTGTGTTGTTCATCATTGTTTGTTTGCTCTTTAGTTCTTCCAGGTCCTTGTTAAACGTTTCTTGTATTTTCTCCATTCTATTTCCAAGATTTTGGGTCATCCTTACTTTCATTACTCCAAATTCTTCTTCAGGTAGACTGCCTATTTCCTCTTTATTTGTTTGGCCTGGTGGGTTTTTACCTTGCTCCTTCATCCTCTGTGTGTTTCTCTGTCTTCTCATTTTGTTTAACTTACTGTGTTTGGGGTCTCCTTTTCTCAGGCTGCAGGTTTGTAGTTCCCATTGTTTTTGGTGTCTACCCCCAGTGGCTAAGGTTGGCTCAGTGGGTTGTGTAGGTTTCCTGGTGGAGGGAACTGGTGACTGGGTTCTGGTGGATGAGGCTTGATCTTGTATTTCTGGTGGGCAGGACCACATCCAGTGGTGTGTTTTGGGGTGTCTGTGAACTTATTATGATTTTAGGCAGCCTCTCTGCTAATGGGTGAGGTTGTGTTCCTGTCTTGCTCATTGTTTGGCATGGGGTGTCCAGCATTGGAGCTTGCTGGTCGTTGAGTGAAGTTGGGTCTTAGCATTGAGATGGAGATCTCTGGGAGAGCTCTTGCTGTTTGATATTACATGGAGCTGGGAGGTCTCTGGTGGTCCAATGTCCTGAACTCGGCTCTCCCACCTCAGAGGCTCAGGCCTGACACCCGGCCTGGGCACCAAGACCCTGTCAGCCACACGGCCCAAGTCTACAGTTGCTCCCAAAGTCCACTGCCTCAATTTTGTGATGATTCACTGTCAATTCAAGTATTCCAGAGAGGCAGGGTATATCAAGTTGATTGTGGAGATTTAATCCATTGCTCCTGAGGCTGCTGGGAGAAATTTCCCTTTCTCTTCTTTGTTCACACAGTTCCTGGGGTTCAGCTTTGGATTTGTCCCGATCTGTGCATGCAGGTCACCTGAGGGCGTCTGGTCTTCACTCAGACAGGACGGGGTTAAAGTAGCAGCTGATTAGGGGGCTCTGGCTCACTCAGGCCTTGGGGAGGGAGTGGTAAGGAATGGGGGGTGAGCCTGCGGCAGCAGAGTCCAGCATGACGTAACAACAGCCTGAGGTGTGCTGTGTGTTCTCCCTGAGGAGTTGTACCTGGATCATAGGGCCCTGGCAGTGGCAGGCTGCACAGGCTCCTGGGAGGGGAGGTGTGGATAGTGACTTAAGGTTGGCTCAGTGGGTTGTGTAGGTTTCCTGGTGGAGGGAACTGGTGACTGGGTTCTGGTGGATGAGGCTTGATCTTGTATTTCTGGTGGGCAGGACCACATCCAGTGGTGTGTTTTGGGGTGTCTGTGAACTTATTATGATTTTAGGCAGCCTCTCTGCTAATGGGTGAGGTTGTGTTCCTGTCTTGCTCATTGTTTGGCATGGGGTGTCCAGCATTGGAGCTTGCTGGTCGTTGAGTGAAGTTGGGTCTTAGCATTGAGATGGAGATCTCTGGGAGAGCTCTTGCTGTTTGATATTACATGGAGCTGGGAGGTCTCTGGTGGTCCAATGTCCTGAACTCGGCTCTCCCACCTCAGAGGCTCAGGCCTGACACCCGGCCTGGGCACCAAGACCCTGTCAGCCACACGGCCCAAGTCTACAGTTGCTCCCAAAGTCCACTGCCTCAATTTTGTGATGATTCACTGTCAATTCAAGTATTCCAGAGAGGCAGGGTATATCAAGTTGATTGTGGAGATTTAATCCATTGCTCCTGAGGCTGCTGGGAGAAATTTCCCTTTCTCTTCTTTGTTCACACAGTTCCTGGGGTTCAGCTTTGGATTTGTCCCGATCTGTGCATGCAGGTCACCTGAGGGCGTCTGGTCTTCACTCAGACAGGACGGGGTTAAAGTAGCAGCTGATTAGGGGGCTCTGGCTCACTCAGGCCTTGGGGAGGGAGTGGTAAGGAATGGGGGGTGAGCCTGCGGCAGCAGAGTCCAGCATGACGTAACAACAGCCTGAGGTGTGCTGTGTGTTCTCCCTGAGGAGTTGTACCTGGATCATAGGGCCCTGGCAGTGGCAGGCTGCACAGGCTCCTGGGAGGGGAGGTGTGGATAGTGACCTGTGCTTGCACACAGGCTTCTTGGTGGTTGCAGCAGCAGCGTTAGCGTTTCATGCAAGTCTCTGGTGTCTGCCTGTAGCCATGGCTCGCACCCATCTCTGGAGCTCAGTTGGCTGGTGCTCTGAATCCCCTCTCCTCACACACCCCAAAACAATGGTCTCTTGCCCTTAGGCAGTTCCAGACTTATTCCCAGACTCCCTCCCGGCTAGCTGTGGTGCACCAGCCCCCTTCAGGCTGTGTTCACGCAGCCAATCCCAGTCCTCTCCCTGTGATCTGACCTCCGAAGCCAGAGCCTCAGCTCCCAGCCCCCACCTGCCCCTGCGGGTGAGCAGACAAGCCTCTCATGCTGGTGAGTGCTGGTTGGCACTGATCCTCTGTGCGGGAATCTCTCCAGTCTGCTCTCTGCACCCTTGCTGCACTCTCTTCTGTGGCTGCAAAGCTTCCTCCCCCACCCCCCATCTCTGCCAGTGAAGGGGTTTCCTAGTGTGTGGAAACTTTTCCTCCTTCACAGCTCCCTCCCAGAGGTGCAGGTCCCATTGCTATTCTTTTGTCTCCGTTTTTTCTTTTTTCTTTTGCCCTGCCCATGTACGTGGGGAGTTTCTTGCCTTTGGGAAGTCTGAGGTCTTCTGCCAGCGTTCAGTAGGTGTTCTGTGGGAATTGTTCCACATGTATCTGATGTATTTGTGGGGAGGAAGGTGATCTCCACGTCCCACTCCTCCTCCATCTTGAATGTCTCTCCCCATAAAGTGCCTAATTGGCCGTTTAGATATAATCTTTTGTGAAGTGCCTTTTCAACTATTTTGTTCATTTTTTAGTTAGTTTGGTTCTTCTTTCTGATTTGCAGAATAGTTTTACAGTTTTTTAGAAATAGGTACTGTTAAAGTAGGTTATATGTCTTTTGTTAGATATGGTAAAAAAGCCATGTACACTTGAAAATAATGTATTTCATAGGTTAGGTATAGGTCGTTGATAAATACTGTTGTTCAATTTCCTATATTTTTACTAAGTTTATGTTTGCTGCTTATGTCACTTAATGAGACTATTATATTATCTTCAAATATGATAAGCATTTTTCTATTCCTCCTTCCAGTTTTGTCTGCTTTGCTTTATATATTTTGAAACACTATTGTGCATTTCTGTTTAACTATTTCATCACCGTGAAATGTCTTCCTTAATGTCCAGTAATATTTCCTGCATTAAATTCTACTTTTTGTGATGTTACTATAACTGCCTTTATTATCCTTACTTTTACTTTTAATGACATATTTTTCTTTTCTTCCATTTATTTACTTTCTGCCTATCTGTGACCTTATTTTTATAATATATTCTCTTTTTAATAGCATACAGTTGGGTTTTGTTATTTTGTGTATTTTTCCCATTCCGGCAGGCAATCTTTATCTTTCGATTAATGAGATCATCCCATCTTTATTTACTGTAATGACTGACATAGTTCCGTTTAAATCTACAATCTCACTAACTGTTTTCTATTGTTCCAACTGTTTGTTGTTGTTGTTTTTCCTTTATTCTTCCCTTCTTTCCTTCTTGTATAGGACTAATATTTTAAAAAATTCAATTAGTACTTTAATCCATTTTGAGTTTATTTTTGTGTATGGTATTAGGGTCTATTCTAATTTCATTCTTTACATGTAGCTGTCCAGTTTTCCAGCATCACCCATTGAAGAGACTGTCTTTCTCCATTGTATATTCTTGCTTCCTTTGTCATAGATTAGGTGACTATAAGTACATAGGTTTATTTCTGGCCTATCATGTTCCATTGATCTATATTTCTGTTTTTGTGCCAGTACCATACTGTTTTGATGACTGTAGCTTTGTATAATAGTATAGTCTGAAGTCAGGGAGCCTGATTCCTCCAGTTCCGTATTTCTTTCTCAAGATTGCTTTGGCTATTCGTGGTCTTTTGTGTGTCCATAAAAAATTGTAAAATGGATTAAAGACCTATATGTAAGGCTGGAGACTATAAAACTCATACAGGAAAATCTAAGTGGAACACTCTCTGACATAAATTACAGCAAGATCTTTTTCGATCTACCTCCTAGAGTAATGAAAATAAAAACAGAAATAAACAAGTGGGACCTAATTAAACTTAAAACCTTCTGTACAGCAAAGGAAGCCATAAACAAAACATAAAGACAACCCCCTCAGAATGGGAGAAAATATTTGTAAATGAAGCAACAGACAAGGGATTAATCTCTAAAGTATACAACCAGCCCATGCAGCTCTATGTGAAAAAAACAAGCAACCCAATTAAAAAATGAGTGGAAGATAGAAATAGACATTTCTCCAAAGAAGACATACAGATGGTTAAAAAGCACATGAAAATATGCTCAACATCACTAATTATTAGAGAAATGCAAATCAAAACTATAATTAGGTATTACCTAGCACCGGTCAGAATGGCCATCATCAAAAAATCTACAAACAGTAAATGCTGGAGAAGGTGTAGAGAAAAGGCAACCCTCCTACACTGTTGGTGGGAATGTAAACTGGTACAGTCACTATGGAGAACAGTATGGAGGTTCCTTAAAAAGGTAAACATAGAGCTACCATATAATCCAGCAATCCCACTCATGGGCATAAATTTGGAGAAAACCATAACTTGAAAAAATACATGCACCCCAATATTCACTGCAGCACTATTTACAATAGCCAGGACATGGAAGCAACTTAAATGTCCATCAACAGACGAATGGATAAAGAAGATGTGGTACATATATACAGTGGAATATTACTCAGCCATAAAATGAATGAAACAATGCCATTTGCAGCAACATGGATGAACCTAGAGATTGTCATAGTGAGTGAAGCAAGTAAGACAGAGAAAGACAAATGTCATGTGATTTTGCTTATATGTGGAATCCAGAAAAAGGGTACAAATGAACTTATCTACAAAACAGAAATAGAGTTACAGATGTAGAAAATAAACTTACAGTTACCAGGGGGTAAGCGGGGGGAGAGATAAATTGGAAGATTGGGATTGACATATATGTACTACTATATATAAAATAGATAACTAATAAGAACCTTTGTATAGACCAGGGAACTCTACTCGATATTCTGTGTTGGTATATATGGGAAAAGAACCTGGGGAGGAGTGGATATATGTATATGTATAACAGGTTCACTTTGCTGTACACCTGAAACTAGTATAACATTGTAAATCAACTATACCCCAATAAATTTTTTTAAAAACATAAAATATTCAATTTGGAGACCTCTGATATCCAGTTCCACATGTAAAGAGCATGGAAGTCACCACTCTGTCCGAACAAAAAGTAAAAAGCTGAACAGAACAAAAAATCAACAACTCTGCTTGGATCCATAAGAGGGGAGAAGACACAGAGCAAAACTGGAGAGACCGTGGAAAAAAGTGAGTAATGGCTCACTGAAGCAGAGACTCAACAGTTAAAGCTGCCGTGGGAACCAGTTCCAGGGTAGGAAAGTCTGAACTGTGATTGATGAATTGCTGAAAGCTCAGTGTGGACAGCCATGAGAATTAAGAACTCCAGGGGGACCTGGTCACAGGGAGTCCCCCACAATAATGTGAGATTTACCTCCAGGAGCTTAACTAGATTCCTACAGTAAATATTAATGAAAATTCCCCTCAAGGCTTTCAGCAAGCGGAGGAGAAAATAAACCATTTTGAAATACACCAGAGCACTCTGTTTATCTTAACAAGGCCGGCCCTCAGGGGAAACTAGTTAAGCAGAGTCTAACCTACTGGAGTATTAGTATAGCCTAACTGATACGGGGATAGGAAATACCCAACTCCAGCTGGTTCTAGCCTTCCACATGGGAGACAGGAACTACTTAGTCCAGCCCTCTCCAGTTATCCTGTCTCACCAAAGTGGGGAGAAAAACTGAGACACACTTGTGAAATTCATAGTCCAGAGGCATAGGTTCACTAAAAGACTGAGACCTGAGATTTAATCAGAGGACTGTAGAACATTTCCCCCCCTCCATACCTCACCAACACATTACTAAAGCCCTATTTACAGCAACTCCTTTTACCTGGTACATCATGTCTGGCTATCGAGAAAGATATTACAAAAGGTAAAAGCACCATTTAAGGAGACACACATGGCAGAGATGTTAGAAGTATCAAACTAGGAATTTAAAATAACTATAATTAATATATTAAAGGTTCTACAGATAAAGTAGACAACATGCGAAATCAGGTGAGCAATATAAACAGAGAGACTGAAATCTTAAAAAAGGATCAAACAGAAATGTTAGACATAAAAGAAAAAAAAGCTGTAACAGAAGTGAAGAATACCTTTGATGGACTTATTAGTGGACTGGACATGACTGAGGAAAGAATCTCTGAGCTAGAACATGTATCAATAGAATTCTAAAAAACAAATAAGCAAAAAGAAGAAAGGTGGAAACAAATAAAACATCCAAGGATTGTAGGGCAACGACAAAAGGTGCAACATATGCAAAATAGGAATACCAGAAGGAAAATAAAGAGAAAAACAAGAACAGAAGAAATATTTGCATCAATAATTACTGAGAATTTGCCCCAATTAATGTCAGACATCAAAGCACACATCCAGAAAGCTTAAAGAACACCAAACAGGATAAATGTCAAACAAACAAATAAAACAAAAAACAACCCTACATATAGGTATATCATCTTCAAGCTACAGAAAATCAAAGATAAATTTAAAAGCTTAAAAAAAAAAAGAGGAACTAAGGCAAGAATTACATCTGGCTTCTCAGAAACCACATAAACAAAAAGAGTGTGAACTGTTGAGAAAAAACAAAACAATTATAAAAGTTAATATATAAAGGAGCCTAGGGGACCTTCCTGGCAGTCCAGTGGTTAAGACTTTGCCTTCCAATGCAGGGGGTACAGGTTTGATCCCTGGTCAGAGAGCTAAGATCCCACATGCCTTGTGGCCAAAAAACCAAAAACATAAAACAGAAGCAATATTGTAACAAATTCAATAAAGACTTTAAAAACGGACCACATCAAAAAAAATCTTTAAAAAAAATATGAAGGAGCCTATAAATATATATAAGCTTTGAATATTCAAATAGCTCATAATCTCACTATTGCTTTAGTGAGGGCCTTCCAATTGTTTCTGTTGTTTCCAAAGTACCATTTTTTTCTCTTTGTTCTCCCACTGGAACTCTGGAAAGTTTTCCTATTAAGTTAATAGTCACCAAAACACAACTTCTAAGAGTTGTCTAATATTCCCTTCTCTAGATGCAACCATCTTACTTGATGCCATATTTTAAGACACCTAGGCTGTTTTTATTTTCATTATTTTAGATGCTTCTCTGAATATTCTTTTACAAAAATTTGAATCTGAATTTATAATTATTCTCTTAGAGATAATTCCTAGATCAAAAGTTATGTATTTTTGAGCCTCTGTAAAAGGGCAAATTGCTAATCCAACAGACTATGCAAAATTAAAAGCCACAAATGGCACAGAACTTATATTACACTCTCACTAACACTATTAATTATTCTATTAAACTTTGTCAAAATAACACATGAAAATTGTTTCAATTTGTTTTCAGTTATTTCTAGTGTGCTTAAATATGTTAAAAGACATTCTTATTTCTTTTCATATAAATTAACTCTCTGTTCTTCCCCTCCCCTTTTCTCTCTATTGAGGTATCTACTTTTCTCCTAATGTTCTGTAAAGTTTCTTTATATAATAAAGATATCAATGATTTGCCACAAAAAACAAAACAAAACACTAACCTATAATTCTGTACCCTGAAAAATTATCTTACTAAAGTGAAGGAGAAATAGACTTTCTCAACAAAAAAAATTGAGAAAATTTGTTGCCAGCAGACATAACTTGCCAAAAATATTAAAATAATTTCTTAAGAGAGAAGTAAAATAATTTTCGCCAGGTACTCAGATCTACATAAAGAAACAGCATCAAAAAAGGAATAAGTAAAGGTAAAATAAAAACTTTTATTTTTCTCATCCTTAGTTTCATTAACAAACATTTTCAAAATAATGGCAACAATATATTCAATCAAGCTCACAAACTATAAAACGTTTTTTAAGAATTATAACTGATATGCTAAGAGAAAAAATGGAATATATAAAATGCTCAGTTAAAACCACAAAAGCCAGAAAATGAATGGAAGACAAAAATAGGAACAAAGCAAAATACAACAAATAGAAAACTGTAAGGAATATAGTAGATACTAATCCAAGTATATCAGTAATCGCTTTGAATGTCAATGGTCTAAATCCACCAAGTAAAGCCTGAGATTTTCAGAGTTGATCAAAAAACATGATCCTAATATACGTTGCCTACAAGAAACCCACTTTCAATATAAAGACACGTATGGATTAAAAGTAAATGAATGGAGGAAAATATATCACCCTAACACTAATCAAAAGAAAGCAGAAGCATGTAGACTAACTTCTAAAAGAACACACTTCAAATTCAGTAAAATGATCAAAGATTTTTTTAAAAAGGCATTAAATAGGGCTTCCCTGGTGGCATAGTGGTTGAGAGTCTGCCTGCCGATGCAGAGGACATGGGTTCATGCCCCGGTCCGGGAAGATCCCACATGCCGCGGAGCGGCTAGGCCTGTAAGCCATGGCCGCAGAGCCTGTACATCCGAAGCCTGTGCTCCGCAATGGGAGAGGCCACAACAGTGAGAGGCCCGCATACCACATACACACACACAAAGGCATTAAATAATGATAAAGGGGCTGATTTTCCAAGAAAACATAAAAAGTCCTAATGTGTATGCACCTAGCAACAGAGCATCACACTATGTAAGGCAAAAACTGATAGAACTGCAAGGAGAAATAGATGAATCCACTATCATAACTGGTGACTTCAGCACCCTTCTTTCTGAAACGGAGAGGTTCAGTAGGCAGAAAATCAGTAAGAAAACAGTTAAACACAACAGCACCACCAATCAACTCTGTGTAACTGAAGTCTATAGAATTCTTCATTCAACATCAGAAAACACATTTTTCTCAAGCTCACATGGAATATTCACAAAGATAGACAACACTGTGGGTCAAAAAACACAACTGAGCAAATTTGAAGAAAAGAAATTACACAATATCTGCTCTCAGACCACAATGGTATTAAATCTAGAAATCAATGACATAATGATAACTAGCTAGTCCTAAATACATGGAGATTAAACAACACACTTCTTAATAACACATAAATCAAAGAAGAAATTTCAAGATAAATTAAAAATAGTTTAAACTAAATTAAAATGAAAACTCTATTTTGAACTAAATGAAAATGAAAGCTCTATCAGAATTTTTGAGATGAAGAGAAAGCAGGACATAGAAAGATATTTATAGCATTGAGTGCCTACCACAGGAAAGAGAAATATTTAAAATCAGTAATCTAAGTTTCTACCTTGAGAAACTACAAAAAGAACAAATGAAATCAAAAGTAACCAGAGGAAGAGAAATAATAAGAATTAGAGCAGAAATCAACAAAACTGAAAATAAAAAATCAACGAGAAAATCAAGAAAAACAAGTTAGTCCTTTGAAATGATAAAAAATCGATAATGCAATAGTGAGGCTAAGAAAAAAAGAGAGGGAATGTATTACTAATACAGTTATAAAAAAATGAAAGAGAGGACATAACTACAAATCCTATGGTCATTACAAGAATAGTAAAGAAATATCATGAACAACTCCATGCCCACAAATTTGATATCCTCTAAGCATTTTAATAAACATTAAATAATAATAATATTTTAATGATTTTAATATTGCTCATACAAGGAAGTACTGCAGCCTGTTTTTAAATATCACATAAGATTGATGGAAAATGAAAATAACAAGCTTGGAAAAGCAGAGTATCTATAGATTTTTAAAATATTTTCTATGGTCTAATAACAATTATCAATGAAGTTATATATTGCATATGTGTGATTTTATTAGAAAATACCTTATTAATTTGATTGACAGTACGTATTGATATTTATCTTCCATCAATATATCAGACCTGGAATCCATTTCTTTTATCAAAAGTTAAATTTAAATATTTATTCACAGGATAACCTGTTAGACTGGCTACTCACATAGTATTGAACATAACTGTTGAAAATACAGTCTCAATGATTCATTTTGGAAAAAAAATGTGAGTATTATTTGCTTGATGAAATTGTTATAAATATCTTTTGCCATTCCCATCAATATACTTCCATGAGACCAGTTTCTCTATGCTGAATTACTATTGTATACTAAGGAAAAAAGTTAATAGGTTTCACAGTGATTCTCCATATTAATCATCAATGTGCTGACAAATGCTAATGATGATTTAAATAAAAAGAAATCTGACAATTAAACATTAGATTTAGCAAGAGTAAGCTCACTGGTGACTTTGGCAAGAGCAGTTTAAATGAAGAAGTGGAAGCAAAACCAAACGTTTTAAATTAGTTTTAGGGGAAAAGGGATGAGAAAAATTGGAGACTGCCTAATTGCTCTTTCAAGTATCTTAGCTGTAAAGGGAAGAATAGAAGTTATGTTATTTATAGAGTGAACAAAGTTGCAGGGAAGGAATAACATACTTATACATGGTCAATTGTTATTTTGCTTATAAAACATTCCAAATTCCACAAAACAAACATTAAAATACATCTTAATAAGTAATTAACATTTTCAACATATGCATTTTTTTAGCCTAATATATATTTTTTCCTAGTTGGTGCTGATAACATAGTCACAGAATAAAAGTAGAATAATTTGAAATAACTACAATAAGAGAACACTAGTTCTGCCCACATTTAATGAGATGACACTTCTTTTTAACAGAAACTAGAAGTATAGCATATGTCTAATTAGAGAAAAACTGCTTATTCCATTAGAAGAAGAATTTCTGCCTCCTAATGAAAATTCATTGTTGCATATAATAATCACTATTTCTATTACGTTGCTATAGATTTTTACCCTCTAGTCAAATATGCTTTCTCAAAAAATATTTCAATTAAAATATATGTATATATAGCATATGTATGTAAATAAGGAGATTTATAATATTCAACTAAATAATTATATAATACATACCATCTCACACAAATCAATAAAATATTATAACTCTCACAATTATATCTATGTATAGAAACTATTTTTCTAACCAAATATATTTTCCTCAAGGTAGGTATATATTGATTAAGCATTTACCATGGTCTTACACAAAAATCACAACATTGGATATTGGAAGGTCATGTCTGTACTAAGTAAGATGGTGGCATCTACAAACTCCCCTTTCCACTTCCTTTTAGACATAGGAGTTCTTGGCCGGTTGCCAAAATGATAAATGAAAACCATTTAAGTAACTATTCTTTTGAAAAGCTTTTTTTTCAGCTGAAAAAATTTTAATAATTATGTACTACATAATTTTGGAAATTCAAAAAATTTGTCAGAGAGTATAAAAACTTTATTGAAGGCCTCAAGAACATTTATTAATAGTATTTATGAAACCCTTAAGAGTACTGTACGAGTACCTCTTACTACAGTGACTAGGGATGAAAGTCTATGTATCTATAGCTGTAGTATATATAGATATTCTATCTAGATGCATTAGTCTCTGCATTGGACTAACATACAACATTAAAGAGAGAAAAAAACACCTTTAGAAAATGTATCTAAAGCCATGATTTCAGAATTATAGTTCTAAATATGATTTGAATTTGTAATAAATTTTTCTGAAATTTTATTTCTTAGGGTTTTATAGAATTGAAAAATCATACATGTGGTTGCTTTCCTTCTAGAATCTACTTTTCATCCTTTTCCTCTTGCAATCTTCCTAAATTAGTAAATGGTAACAATATTCACCAAATTACTCAGGTCAGAAACATAGAAGACATTCTTGATTCATTCTATTGCCCACTTCTTTGGCAAGCTACATAATTCCTCCTCACCTGGATTATGAAGGGAAAATTATCTTGACTGGGATCTGTTCTTCCATTCTTGATACCTGCAATCTATTTTCCACACACTTAACCAAAGCAATATCTTAAAACTACAAATCTCACTCTATTTAAAACTGCTTTTAATCTACAAAATTCCAATCTGCATATTATGACCTATATTGCTTGCGTCTGATGACTCTTCTTCCACATCTTTAGCCACTCATCCAACTGCTTGTTGTGCTGTAATCATATCAGTCTTCCTTCCATTACTCTGTGAGGTAAACTAGTTCCACGTTGAGAGTCTTCCAATTTTTGTTCCCTCTGCCTGAAACACACTGTCCTCATGTTTTCCTTTTGTGACTCAGGTCATAATACAATGTCAGCACTCCAGAGGATTGTTCCCGACCAAAAGTCATTCCTTGACCACACTCAAACCTGACTGAAAAATCAGAGATCCCTTGTACAGTTCACCCTTGAATAACATGGGGTATAGGGGGCACCAACCCCCACACAGCTGAAAATCTAAATATAACTTTTGACTCCCCCAGAACTTAACTACTAATAGCCTACTGTTGACTGAAAGCCTTACCAATAACATAGTCAACACATATTTTGTATGTTATATGTATTATATACTGTATTCTTACAATAAAGTAAGCTAGAAAATGTTATTAAGAAAATTTTAAGGAAATGAATTATAAGGAAAAGCATTTACAGTACTGTACTGTATTTATCGATACTATAAGTTTATGTCATCTGTTTACAAAATGAATTGTCTGTCAGTACCTACATCAATATTGTCTTATATGAATCAAAACATCGTAGATGTTACACGTATTAATAACATTGACATCAGAAATGAAAAGATAATGTGAAAAAGAAATTCATGTTTATTTGCAGGTATAATGATTCATGCATTGATAACAAAGCAGCATCAATATGATTGCTTTGGGGTAGCTTAGTGTAATCAATATGATTGCCTCATGGTAGCCTAGCCTATACACTAATGAATGAATTGTTATAAAATTTTTATTACATATGGTATTGCAGTCATATTCATTATACAGTATTAGAAAATTTAATTTCTTAAAAAAAATTACTTACCTGTGATGATAGGTTGATACACAGTTTCTCCAATTATAAGAAAGAGGGGCATACTGTACAGTAACCTAATTCTTTAAAAGCAAAGTTACTAAACAGTAAGAAAACTAACACATTGGTCATCTAATATTAAATACCATTCATGCATATGTAAGGATAGACTAGTATGTACATCTATTTTATTCATTCATGACATATCAAATTTTTAATTTTTTCAATATTTCTAGACTATGTGGTTCATTTGCAAGATTTTTCAAATTGTTACAAATCTCCAAAAATTTGTCTCATATATTTATTTTAAATAATCTGCATATAAGTAGACCCACACACTTCAAACATTTATGTTCAAGGGTCAACTGTATACTTTTTCATTTCCTCTCAAGCAGGGTTTGCCACAACATAGACATGGAATATGTATCTTATAGATGAATAAATATGATTCACTAATGTATGTAATTCTTAATTTATGGATTTTCTAATTAGTATAAAATTGTGGAAAGGAAAGGAGAATGCTGTAGAGGAAAAGGCATAGACTCTCCTATCAAATACTGGAACTCAAATCACATCTTTTCCATTTATTCACTGTATGGGAAAATATATATAACACTACTAGACTTTTTCTACAAAAAAATAGCTTTCTAAAAATAGTATTTAATAAATAAAATAAAATTGCACTTTATATGTATGGCACTACTTAGACCTGAATAAATATTAACTTAATCTCTTCTGTGTGTGTATGATTGCTTAGAAATGTCTTCTTCAGATATCTACGTTGTCTCATGCAAGGGAAATTATTAGGTAGTGACTATATTCAGAAGGAATAAATATATATTTAACTGCACTGAAGAAGAATAAAGGCTTGAAAAGTTTTGCCTAAAATTGTGGTTGTCACTAGATAGTCATGGATATTAATCATACAATACAAATAGGCACAATTTAGAAGCCTTCAAAACACTTGTCACTTGTATTTTTTTCTACATAAAGTCATAAAAGCCATTTGTTACTATATGTGTGTTTACAGGTTAAAAGCAATTTAATGTATATCACGTTTAATAAGAGATATGAAAATGAATAACTTATCTAAATATAGAACAATTTGCTAATTTCCTTCTGAACAATCCAAATTGTTTCCAAAGATACATATATCACAATAGTTCTAATTTTTTAACTTACAGAAAGAAATCTGATTTCTAACAGCAGACTTAGAATCTTCTTTCTCAGAGGGCATATCCTTCATGTTCTGTATTGAACAATTAGTGTCATTAGAGGATAGAGAATTAATAGCTCTCATTAGAAACATCTGGAGAATTTCAGCACCACCATAACTGCTGCTAACTTATTCTGCCCAAGTGGAAATCAAGGTTATATCCTTTATTATTGCTTTTAAATTGCCTTCAACAAGTTTACGATTATCCAAATGGAAACTATTTTGGAGATTCAAATTTGGTTGCTATTCAGGAGTAGCAGAAACACTAGATTATTAATTCAGTTTAATAAAAATTATCTTGACATAATATCAATTAGTATAGGAAAACAAATACTGTTTTTATTTTCTGCAGTTAGAATGACAGAATGTTATATCCTTGTTATTGCCATTATTCCTAAGGCCATCAAAAGAAAGTAGGTGATTTTTCACTATCTCTGCAGTTGATACAGAACCATGTAGCCTTGGAATTGTTTCCTCATATACAAAATCACATAGTGGTAATCTAATTCATTAAGACAAAAGAGGTAGTATTTAAATATGTCATTTCAATTGATGTTCAGTTCTTAAATTATTAAAAAAGCTATTATAGAAAACAGATAATATTTAAGCAATATATTTAAATTCATACCAACTAATTTGTTAACTTTATTATATATGCTGCCTTAATTCTAAAGGTGCAGAAAAATAGAGTTCATCTAGATTAAAATATTTGATATATTTTAATAAGTCATAGGATAAACTGGAAAACTAAAGGAGGCAAATAAAAAAGTATGTGATATGAAAGTAGTGGAGGTGTAGTTTTGCCAACCTGGTAGTCTGAGAGTTACGAAACTATTAGTAATGTAATCGGATCTTCCATACATTGTGGTGGCCCAAATTGCTTTTATTCTTTATTAATTTGCATTTTCTACTAAAAATCTACATGTTTGATCATCAGTTCTCTTTGGAATTATAATTATTTTTCAACCATTTCATGCACTTTCTTTACCTTCAACTTAAAATTTCGAGTATTTTGGATAATTTTTTCAGAAAATATCACTAATTATGTAATTTGTGCCTGATACAAATCTTTTGTTGTTCCAAGGATAAACAAAATTTTTGTAAATTACTACAGTTTAAAAACTATTTTCAGGGCTTCCGTAGTGGCACAGTGGTTGAGAATCTGCCTGCCAATGCAGGGGACATGGGTTCGAGCCCTGGTCTGGGAAGATACCACATGCTGCAGAGCAACTAGGCCCGTGAGCCACAACCACTGAGCCTGCGCGTCTGGAACCTGTGCTCCGCAACGAGAGGCCGCGATAGTGAGAGGCCCGCGCACCGCCATGAAGAGTGGCCCCCGCTTGCCGCAACTAGAGAGGGCCCTAGCACAGAAACGAAGACCCAACACAGCCAAAAATAAATAAATAATTTTTTTAAAAAACAGCTATTTTCAAACACTAACATCCATTGAACCATTTTTATGTATATATATATATATATATATATATATATACACACACACATATATATATATACACACACAAATATATATGTATATATATACATACATATATATATCAACTTTTGCCTCTGGCCCTGATTCCATTCATTGTGCAAAGAAGTGTTTATTAACATCTACATATTTGGTATTTCATTAAACATATTGGTTGACAACAAAATAAGCATAAGAAAGATTAAAATGCCCTAAAACAGTTTACTATCCATTGAAGGAGATAGAATTTACATATGTGAAATCACTAGACAATTACCAACAGGCAACATCATGGGTTCTGTTCATCAGTTTACCATAGAAGACTTCAGTGTAAGCTAATATTTTGAAGAAACTCTTTTTATAAATAACATGCATTCTATCAATGTGATTATTTTCCCAAGGCCATACATTTCTTTTAAAACAGATGTTTATTTTCATAAGTAATATTCAAGCCACAAACTTACAGTATTGGTTTTAATGAGTTGGCACAGTTGCCTCTTTCACAGATTTATAATTAAGATATCCTCTGATTATTTAGCTTCTTTCCTTAAGTAATTTAGTCATGAAGGTTGAGGTTGTATACAAGTATTATTTTTGCCATCAGTGTTTGTATGATATTTTACTTCTGAATTAAAAAGTATAATATGCTGAATGTCAAATGGCAGTTTAAAATAGGTAAACCAAAGGAATTTTGGTGGGGTGGGGGCTTGGGATGTCAAACCACTTGAATTGATTCCCAGCTTTGTAAAGTATTAACTGTATGATTCTAATCATAATGTCTTCATTGTCCTTTAGTTTTCTCTTCTATAAATTAGGGACATTACCTTTCTCACGATATTGTGAAATTAAGTAACTGAATATAAGTAAAAAATAAGGAATCCGGGGGTATATGGAATGCTAGTCATTAATAAAATTATAAATTTAGTGGCATCGACACCAAGCAATAGAAAGCGTTTTCTTAGATTACACACATCCAAACGCATTATATTATTCTAAGGGAAAGATATGTTACTTTAATCTACGAATCAGGATATTACATGATTGATACAGAAATGTAATCCATCACCTCAGCTATGTTAACCCCATCTTCTTAAGAGAATGTTTCCCAAAATATGCACTGCTAAATGCTAGTTTTAAAAGATGTTATGGAAAAAGGGTTCTGTACCCAAAGCACACTAAGTCTAGTTAACATCCATCACCATTGTTACAAAATTTTCATTGTATGACTTTTTTAAAAGACTAAAAACACTAGCTAACATCAATAAAAATTTACTTCTTTTATAAACTTCCAAATGCAGGAAATGTCAAGGTTTATCTATAATTATTTTAATGATGAACTGTTGAAGTTTGTTCGATAAAATGCTCTGATTTGGATTTTATGTCCCTACGTTTTTACTAAAATATTAATACACGAACGAAAATGAAAAAGAAAATCTTGTAAAAACCTGATTTTGTCTTCTATTTTTCCTTTTGCTGTTATACATTAGGTAGTTTCAACACAATGGGGAAAAATATCTAGTGTTCAAAACTGCCAATAAAAAGATAAAACCTTTTTCAAAAGAAAAGTCCTGTTTCCCATCGAACTGAACCATCAGCACTTACATGGCATGCTACTTAATGTTTCTTGGCATAATATTTTGCATGGATAGAAGCAAGGTAGATATTTTCAAATGGGTTAGACAGTTGGGCTTCACTTATGCCTGCACATATCTAATAGCTTTATTCAGGAAGAACAGCTGTCTTTTGAAGACCTATAATTTTCCATATCAAATGGTGGAAAAGGAGTTTACAAATAAGGAGTTTGGGGAAATTCTGATAATGTCTGATATCATTGTGTTTGATTGTGCTTTACTATGTATGGCAAACTAAGATTTCACCTTTCTGGTAGTGGACAAACTTTTGCGAAGAGCTTTCCTAGCTAACTGCTTTGCAGGCAATTGGCTTGGTCCATGGTAAAAAAGTCCTTTTTAGGCCCCTCCTCATTTGCCATTGGCTCACAGAGGCAGAGGCATTACTGGTGCTAGAGAGTGTCTACCATTCACAGGCCCAGCCGCTCCGCGGCATGTGGGATCCTCCCGGACCGGGGCACGAACCCGCGTCCCCTGCATCGGCAGGCGGACTCCCAACCACTGCGCCACCAGGGAAGCCCCACAATCACTTTTAAAACTGATTTGGCATTACAGTCTTAGGTTTATAAACAAACATGGTCTAACAAAACACATGTACAAAATGTCATCTACTTAACAAGAGAATTGACAAATTGCAGTATATTTCTATAAAATATTACACAGTAATGTAAAAGAAGCACACTATTGGTATATGCATCAATGTGGATAAACCTCAGAAGTATCAAGTTGGGTGAAAGAAGTCAAACACAAAAGAGCACATCTGTATCATTACATTTAAATATAGGTCAGAAACTGATTGAATTAGTCTCTAATTACGTTTTTAAAATTTTTAAAAATACTCCTTTTTCATTGTCTAATCTAGCATTTTATCTAATTGGTACTAAAATGTTAAGACAACTATTTTGTATGTATGTATAAAACAAAATTGGTCATGTGATCTAAAATTGTGTTAGGATTTGACAAATTAACTTATCCTGCACCTGTGTCGCCATTAGAACTGCTACACTGTTATCTTTGTGATTTTCCTTTTCTTAAAGTATTACGTAAATAAATATGAAAATATTAACTCTACAGTTTTGTGAAGTTAGTGAATAAAAAACATTGCTAAATCTTTTTTAACACTTTAAAACATATATATCAAATAAAAAATATTAAGGAGTGTATGACTATCTTAGGAGTCAAAATGAGTGGTCTTTTATAATTGTTCTCCAAGCACAAAGCTATTATTTTTCTACAAATTTAAAATGTGTATATTGAAACTTCTGGAAATTTTATTTTGATTTTTTAAAGGATAAGATCCACCCTTAATTTCAAATGACAGCAATCATAAGCACATAGTTAAAGTAAAACATCTGTACACAAAATGATGATGAAAAAATGGGTTATCTATACTCATAAGGAGTACCTTAAATCTCGACTATAATTCATTGCTATTGATCTTTCTAAAAGTTTTTCTTAAAAATATCTCTCCAAACTATTTAGAATCTCTTAAAATTTGCCTTATATTATTTTGCCAGATAACTGTTTTTTCATTGCTGAAAGGAGATGGGAGGCAGCAGATAATGTAATTTACATTCTGGTTCATAATAAATCTTCTAAGAAAGCTATCAGGGTATGGAATGTGATTGGTTACTTCTGAAATCTTTCACATTTGCAATACTATCATAGCATAAGAAAGCACATTATATTTTAGAGAAACTGCCTAACACTTCTGAGCTTACATAGCACTAATTTTGCAAAATTATTTTTCATTCTTGCTATAACAAATTATTGAGAGATTACAATTTGTAAGGCACTGTGCTAAAGAATGAAAATACAAAGCTGAGACGTACTTCCTGATGTTGAAGAATTCTCACTCTAACGACAGGTATAGATGTACTAATAAGTTATCATAATGTAGTCTTGTAAATTTAATCTTACAGGATGTTAATGAAAGTGATAGCACATGATATAATATGGAATTGGAAAGTCTTTCTGGGAAACAGAGTACACAAGCAGAGATTTAAAAGGTAAACAGGAGCTAGATAGGTAAATCAGCTGGAAAATAGTAAATCATTCCTGGCATGTGTCACAGGATAAGAAATGCTCTATAAAATATATTATTTGAATAATTTTTGGAGTTTAAAGAAAATTAGGAAGTGACAAGAGATTATGCTAGAAAAATATGTGAAGATCAGATCATGGGAGACTTTATACTTCACACTTACCATTTTGACTTTCATCTTGTAGCTATTTCAGAGGTTGGGCATTTAACCAAGCAAAAGGAAAGACACAGTCAGATTTAAAACTTAAATAGGCTACTTTGCTAATAAAGGACTGATTTCAGGAGAGTATTCCAGAATTGACACTTCTTCGAAAGCAGATTAATTTGTTAATGAGATATATTGTGGAGACCTGGTCTAGAGAAGTAATTTGGGGAAAAGGTGTGCAAAGAATGCAACTAAGAAGTGATTATAAACAATAAATGCTGGAGAGGGTGTGGAGAAAAGGGAATCTTCCTACGCTTTTGGTGGGAATGTAAATTGGTACAACCATTATGGAGAACACTATGGAGGTTCCTTAAAAAACTAAATATAGAACTACCATATGATCCAGCAATCCCACTCCTGGGCATATATCCAGAGAAAACAATAATTGAAAAGACACATGCACCCCGATGTTCATTGCAGCACTATTTACAATAGCCAAGACATGGAAGCAACCTAAATGTCCATCAACAGAGAAATGGATAAAGAAGATGTGGTACATATATACAATGGAATTTTACTCAGACATAAAAAAGAATGAAATAATGCCATTTGCAGCAACATGGACGGACCTAGAGATTACCATATTAAATGAAGTAAATCAGACAGAGACAAATACCATATGATATTACTTATATGTGGAATTAATTAAAAATGATATAAATGAACTTACTTACAAAACAGAAACCAACTCACAGATCTCAAAATCAAACTTACGGTTACCAAAGGGGAAACGTGGGGGGAAGTGATAAATTAGGAGACTAGAATTAACATATACACACTACTATATAGAAACTAGATAATTAATAACGACCTACTGTATGCACAGGGAACTCTACTCAATATTCTGTAATAACCTATATGGGAAAAGAATTTGAAAAAGAATGGAAATATACATATGTATAATTGATTCACTTTGCTATACACCTGAAACTAATACAACATTGTAAGTCAACTATACAATAAAAATTTTAAAAAAAAGTGGTTACAGAATGAGCTTGTGGTGTTTTTGCTTACTTAATTGTGAAAAGGTATTATCAAGTTTTCTAACTTGATAACTAAATGGTTTTGCAATGTTTTATTTCAGTAAAGAACTTTAAGATGGATTAAATTGTAGAGATAGGATATAATCACTAATTCATTTGACAAGATCTAAAGTAATCCAAGTTCTCCTAAAGACACTTTAAATTCTTTCTGAAACTCTTTTCCATTACATATTCTTGAAATCTTCTGCAGGGAGGTGGTGGTCATGATTCAACAATGTGAATGAAATAACTGCAATAAGGCACATCAATACATTTGTTTCTATTAAACATGGCAAAAATAAGTACCTATGTTATTATGTAGTCATAAACCAATGATATTCATTTGTTCACTTATTAATAATGATTAATCACCTAATCTAGGCAAGGCATTAATTATAAGTATTGTGTGGAAAACTATGTTCTCACCTATGCTAAAATCTTTAAAAATCTGTAAGAATATAAAATCTCTAAGATTATAAAAAGTAAATTGACCAATTAGGCATATAAGATTAGTTTCATAAAGATGATGCAAAAAACGTTGACAAATTTTCACCTTTTCCACATTTTGTAACTGTGCTACGTAAACACAGTCAACTTTTTGAAGAATTTGAGACATATTTAATTATATGGTTTTGGTAGAATTTGCACCATATTCCATTTAGTTATTTTATCAGTTTTATTAAAACTGATGATAGATTAAAGAATTTATCATAAACAAAAACTCTCAATATGTTGTACATATTTTAAAGCTCTATTACAAATTGGATATAAATTTTAAATTATTCAATATCCCAAGCTTATTGATACTTTCCTGATTATAAAACATCTTTCTTTAGGAATATTTTTAAACTTACATTTAATTTTTCTACAATTTTTTGGTTAGGTAATATGACATGAAACTTGTTTTTTTCAATTTTTCTTTGTTCTTATATTTAATGTGCTTTTTAAAATATGTGACCTGTAGACATTTCTCCCCTAAATTCAATGTGAGAATCATAATCTTTTAATTATAGTGTTTAGTTGGTTTACATTTCATATAATTACTGATAATATTTGAGATGTTAGCTAAAATTTTAATTTTTTACTTTGGGTGACACCTAGAGTGGAAAAAGATTACGGAAAACCAACCAAGGATTAAAAGGAGTAAATGATAGCTCTTTGTTAGTCTACTTCTGTTTCTTACTTTGAGTTTTCCCTGAAGCAGAGCCTGAGACAAAGTTTTGAATGCAAGTATTACTTTTGTTTAAGGAGGTGATTCGAAAAAACATCAGTAGGGGAGTGGCATTTTAAGGCTGGGAAGGAAAAGATATGGAATATAATTTTACCAAAACCTTAATAACTCTGATAGTTTCAGAATTTCTGGCTTGAACTGGTTTGATTTCTCTCTCTCTTTTAATTTTTCTCCTGAATGTATTCTGTCATTTTCATGCTCTGGATCCACACAACACACATTCTATGTACAGAAACTGAGCCAGCAGCTTAGTTGCTTCCTCCACAATATTTTCTTGGCATGCTTAAATAAGGAACTCTTAAATAAGGAGCTTCTATCCCTGCCCCATTGTGGACCACATCTATTATCATTAGTGTCAACAACTCTAAATTAGGGTCTCTCTTTCGTCATCAATAAACTAGTCTAAGGTCTTGTACTTATAGCAGTCCAACGAACCACTTTCAAAGAAGTATCCCATTTGTAGGTGGGGAAGGGTGTGGGAAAGTAACTCTTCTCAAAATAGGTTTGTTACAGCTTGTCCTTAACTCCAAGGAACAAACTAACTGTCATATTATTGAGAAGCATCTGCTCATAGAAGTTTGTAGCCTCTTAGGCATTTATGGTCCTATTATTTCATTTTTTCAGGTGTACCTGAAATTAGCAATGTACCTTCCTGACAACTGAGCACATAACCATGTCTATACAGACCAGACTTCTGCTAGCATTTCTCACTGAAATATTCAAGTTCTTTTACGGAGTATTCTTAGGATTCAGTGGTCACTTGATCTTGTTCTCCAACTATAAGACTTCCTATAATCGTAGGACTTACTTTAATTTGTGAATGAATAGGAAATATCTCCAGGTAGCATAAAAGAAAAAGTAGGCCTTCCAATAATAAGAAAAAACAAGTTTGACAGTATTTCTCCTTCTCTTTTAAAGGTGTCATTATCACCACTGCTGCTAGCAACTGCCAGGGTAGAATTTTAGCCTATTAACCTAATCTGCAGGATTGGATAGTCAAATCAGACTCATCAGTACCAAGTTTTACTAAATATTATGAAAGATAAAATCTACCATAAAGCTTAGATTTTCCTCAGGTCCTTCTCACACAAACTCTGCCCCTCCAGGCCAGAAAAGATGAGTTCTCTAACTGGGTTTCAAGGGATCATCTCATACAGCAGCAGTAGTTAAATTTTGAAAGATGTTCATTTTATACTCCAGAAACTTGTATAGCTCTGACATTCTCCAGGGAACCGTGTCATATAGACCCTGAGTTCTATTAGATAATCCTTGGCCAGGGACATTCTCTAGGCATTTTAGAGATAAACTACCTTCTTCATAGCAAGTATCAGCAGTCTCTTTACCTAGGTCATCTTTTTTTTCTTTTCCTGGGGTATCCTACAGAAAAGAAGAATGAGTGGACCTTGCAGGTCAGATTTTTTAACTCCTTTCTTCCATTGTTTTTTCCTTCTGGTCATTTCTCCCTATCATTCCACTTAGCAAGTTTCCTCATGGGTCTAAAACTATTTTCTCCAAATTTCATTGGTGACATTTGTCCTTTATAATTTCCCTTCTTTTTTCTTGCTAAATGTGCCATAGTCAGTGGTTTGTTGGTCCAGTAGACAATATCATTATTACACCAGTATGAGCTAATAAATTAGAGATCTTACCCAGTACCAAGCCTTCCTAATAATTTCAAAGATACAAGTGATCAAAAGGTATGGGTAAAGCAGGAAGAGGCCTGGGACATTCCACATGTTTCCTAGGCCTCTGGTTCCTGCATTGGACACTACTGGACACATACGTGCTTAATAGTCTGTATTAAAAGATCAGGACTCTGTTAACTCAGTAGGTCATTATCTCACAAAGCTGGGAGCACTTAAGTTATGAACTATTTTCATTTTATACATCAGAGACATAGCTTAGGTGAAATTCTCCTGGAAGTCATGCTTCATACTCCATAGGTTCTAGGTATGTTTACCACAGGAAATTCTAAGTGTTCTGGACTATATGTTTGTGTCCTCCCAAAATTTGTATGTTGAGAACCTACCCCTTAGGGTATTAGGAGGTAGGGGATCTGGGAGATAATTTTTTTTTTTTGTAGGTCTTCCAAGTGTCCGGGTTTATTGAGGGCTTGAGGGTCTACAGGGGAGCCCCAGGTGCCTGTGGGGAGGGCCTGCCATCGCCCTAGAGGGGCAGCGGCCCGGCAAGCAGCCAGGGATGGGGCCTCCAAAACCTGGGTTTACTTGAAAGTGTGGCTCTCTGCCCCACCGTGCCTGAAGCCTTTGGGGCTGAACATGGCCACATAGCAGGGGTGGGTGCAATAGGGCTTGCCTTCATGCTCGGCATGACCCCTTGAGGTCAGCGTCTTTCCACGTTTCTCACACTTCAGGCAAGGGTGATGCCAGTCCCTCCCGAGGGAGGTCACCTGCTCAGCAAAGTACACCTCCTTGTTGCACTTGGGGCACTTGGGCATGGTGGCGCCGTGTCCGGGGCGGGTGGCTGAGCGGGAGCAGAGCACAACGCTGGACTCTATGTCAGAGCATTATGAAATAAGGCACTGAATATATTTACCACAGGGTCTCTGAAAACATGCAAAATGCTGAATCATGTTTAATAGGGATGAAGATAGCAAGCCAGGTACAAAGTCCTTAATGAATGTGGAGAGATGAGTGGGAGTAGATAAAATAGGAACTGTTTAAGATTATTAAAAAGTTATACATTGCTAAAAAATAAAAATTTATGATTTAGAAGAGACAAAAAATACATCCCTTTCTCTCCAACTGAGAGTCAATTTTCAATTAAGGTAAATGACAGAAAATTCAGTAAAATAAAATTGTACTGGGAATTTTTTTTAGGAAACTCCTGAGAAGTATCTTTCTAATTTCTTTTGGTAAAGTTTTGCATACAATTTATTTAGTACAAAGTTTATTTATTTATGTGGATCTACCTGGGATCTAATATCCTGTTGTGTAGACGTGTCTGCTAATTTTGCGGGTCTGAGAGTATTTCCAGGAAATTCAGCTACGTATACGGTGACAGGTTCGGTAAATCACAAATGTGAATTTATTGCATTATTCTATTCGCTGAGTTTTCTGTTTCCATGTTGTCATACCTGGCCCACTAGCTAAGAAGTGTGATTAATAAGGAGATTCCAAAGGACCATTTAAGGGTTTGAATGACCTTGTAGCTATTTTATGTAAAAACTGCTTAGAATCATCAGGGATGATTAAATTATACCCATAAACTCCCAACATGGCTGATTTGTATGTTTACTAGGAGTCATTAACAAACTATATTTCTACTGGAAAAGACAACAACTATATGAAATGTCAGAGAGTGAAGAGGATGATCAAAATAAAATTAGTCTCCCAGCACTATTATTTTTAGTAATCCTGAAAGAACTAATCCAGTATTTGGTTGATGTTTTGTCAGTAACTTAAAAATATTTTTCAGGAAATCTGTGGACCAAGTTATTTCAAAAGCCTATATATAAGGCTGGACACCATAAAACTCTTAGAGGAAACATAGGAAAAACACTCTGATATAAATCACAGCAAGATCTTTTCTTGACCCACCTCCTACAGTAATGGAAATAAAAACAAAAATAAACAAATGGGACCTAATGAAACTTAAAAGCTTTTGCACAGTAAAGGAAACCATACACAAGAAGAAAAGACAACCTTCAGAATGGGAGAAAATATTTGCAAACGAAGCAACTGACAAAGGATTAATCTCTAAAATATACAAAGAGCACATGAAGCTCAATATCAAAACAACAAGCAACACAATCAAAAAATGGGCAGACGACCTAAATAGCCATTTCTTCAAAGAAGACATACAGATGGCCAAAAAACACATGAAAAAATGCTCAACATCACTAATTGTTAGAGAAATGCAAATCAAAACCACAATGAGGTATCACCTCACACCAGTTAGAATGGGCATCATCAAAAAAATCTACAAACAATAAATGCTAGAGAGGGTGTGGAGCAAAGAGAACCCTCTTGCACTTTTGGTGGGAATGTAAATTGATACAGCCACTATGGAGAACAGTATGGAGTTTCCTTAAAAATCTAAAAATAGAAGTACCATATGACCCAGCAATCCCACTACTGGGGCATATACCCAAAGAAAACCATAATTCAAAAAGACACATGCACCCCAATGTTTATTGCAGCACTATTTACAATAGCCAGGTCATGCAAGTAACCTAATTGTCCATCGACAGATAAATGGATAAAGAAGATGTGGTACATATATACAATGGAATGTTACTCAGCCATATAAAGCAATGAAATTGAGTCATTTGTAGAGAAGTGGATGGACCTAGGTACTGTCTTACAGAGTGAAGTAAGTCAGAAAGAGAAAAACAAATATCATATATTAATGCATATATGTGGAATCTGGAAAAAAGGAACAGATGAACCTGTTTGCAAGGCACAAATAGAAACACAGATACAGAGAACAAATATATGGACACCAAGGGGGCAAAAGGGGAATGGGATGAATTGGGAGATTGGAATTGACATATATACACTAATATGTATAAAATAGATAACAAATGTAAACGGCTGTATGCACAGGGAACTCCACTTCTCTGTACTGTAGAAACTAACACAACATTGTAAAACAACTATACCCCAATAAAAAAAAATCAAAGCCAAAAAAAAAATAAAAGCCTATATATATTTGACAACATTTAAAGTTATGATTCATTCAAATCACTTTATATATCTATGGGAACTAAATCAGAATTATATCTTAAAGTACCAAGTTGAAACACAATTTTTAAATTTTATTTACCATCTTTATTGGAGTATAACTGCTTTACAATGGTGTGTTAGTTTCTGCTGTATAACATAGTGGATCAGCTACAGATATACATACATCCCCATACCCCCACCCTCTTGCGTCTCCCTCCCACCCTCCCTATCCCACCCCTCTGGGTGGTCACAAAGCACCAAGCTGATTTCACTGTGCTATGTGGCTGCTTCCCACTAGCTATCTATTTTACATTCGGTAGTGTATATAGGTCCAGGCCACTCTCTCATTTCAACCCAGTTTACCCTTCCTCCTCCCCATGTCCTCAAGCCCATTTTCTAAGTCTATATCTTTATTCATGTCCTGCCCTTAGGTTCTTTAGAACCATTTTGTTTTTTTACATTCCATATATATGTGTTACCGTACGGTATTTGTTTTACTCTTTCTGACTTACTTCACTCTGTATGACAGACTCTAGGTCCATCCAACTCACTACAAATAATTTAATTTCATTTCTTTTTATGGCGAATAACATTCCATTGTATGTATGTGCCACATCTTCATCCATTGAACTGTCAGTGGACACGTAGGTTGCTTCCATGTCCAGGCTACTGTAAATAGTGCTGCAAAGAACATTGTGGTACATAAATCTTTTTGAATTATGGTTTTCTCAGGGTATATGCCCAGTAGTGGGATTGCTGAGTTGTATGGTAGTTCTATTCTTAGTTTCTTGAGGAACCTCCAAGCTGTTTTCCATAGTGGCTGTATCAATTTACATTCCCACCCACAGTGCAAGAGAGCTCCCTTTTCTTCACACCCTCTCCAGCATTTATTTTTTTATTTTTTGGGTACACGGGCCTCTCACTGTTGTGGCCTCTCCCATTGCAGAGCACAGGCTCCAGACGCTCAGGCTCAGCAGCCATGGCTCACGGGCCTAGCAGCTCCGCGGCATGTGGGATCTTCCCGGACTGGGGCACAAACCCATACTCCCTTTATCGGCAGGTGGACTCTCAACCACTGCGCCACCAGGGAAGCCCCTCCAGCATTTATTGTTTGTAGATGATTTAATGATGGCCATTCTGACCAGTGTGAGGTGACAACTCATTGTAGTTTCGATCTGCATTTCTTTAATGATTAGTGATGTTGAGCATCCTTTCATGTGTTTTTGGCAATCAGTATATCTTCTCTGGAGAAATGTCTATTTAGGTCTTCTGCCCATTTTTGGATTGGCTTGTTTGTTTTTTTGATATTGAGCTACAGGAGCTGCTTGTATATTTTGGAGATTAATCCTTTGTCAGTTGCTTCGTTTGCAAATATTTTCTCCCAGTCTGAGGGCTGTCTTTTCATCTATTTATGGTTTCCCTTGCTGTGCAAAAGCTTTTAAGTTTCATTAGGTCCCATTTGTTTTTGTTTTGTTTCCATTTCTCTAGGAGGTGGGTCAAAAAGGATCTTTCTGTGATTTATGTCATGGAGTGTTCTCACTATGTTTTCCTCTAAAGCTTTATAGTGTCTGGCCTTACATTTAGGTCTTTAATCCATTTTGAGTTTGTGTATGGTGTTAGGGAGTGTTCTAATTTCATTCTTTTACATGTGGCAGTCCAGTTTTCCCAGCACCACTTATTGAAGAGGCTGTCTTTTCTCCACTGTATATTCTTCCTCCTTTACCAAAGATAAGGTGACCATAGGTAATCTCTGGGTTTCTATCCTATTCCATTGATCTATATTTCTGTTTTTGTGCCAGTAGCATACTGCCTTGGTTACTGTAGCACTATAGTATACTCTGAAGTCAGGGAGCCTGATTCTTCCAGTTCCAGTTTTCTTTCTCAAGTTTGCTTTGGCTATTCGGGGTCTTTTGTGTTTCCATATAAATTGTGAAATTTTTTGTTCTAGTTCTGTGAAAAATGCGATTGGTAGTTTGATAGGGATTGCATTGACTCTGTAGATTGCTTTGGGTAGTAGAGTCATTTTCACAATGTTGATTCTTCCAATCCAAGAACATGGTATATCTCTCCATCTGTTTGTATCATCTTTAATTTCTTTCATCAGTGTCTTATAGTTTTCTGCATACAGGTCTTTTGTCTCCCTAGGTAGGTTTATTCCTAGGTATTTTATTATTTTTGTTGCAATGGTAAATGAGAGTGTTTCTTTAATTTCTCTTTCAGATGTTTCATCATTAGTGTATAGGAATGCCAGAGATTTCTGTGACTTAACTTTGTGTCCTGCTACTTTACCCAATTCACTGATTAGGTCTACTAGTTTTCTAGTAGCATCTTTAGGATTTTCTATGTATAGTATCATGTCATCTGCAAACAGTGACTTTTTTTCTTCATCTTTTCCGATTTGGATTCCTTTTATTTCTTTTTCTTCTCTGATGGCTGTGGCTGAAATATCCAAAACTATGTTGAATAACAGTGGTGAGAGTGGGCAACCTTGTCTTGTTCCTAATCTTAGTGGAAATGGTTTCACCTTTTCACCATTGAGAACGATGTTGGCTGTGGGTTTGTTATATATGGCCTTTATTATGTTGAGGAAAGTTCCCTCTTTGCCTACTTTCTGGAGACTTTTTATCATAAATGGTGTTGAATTTTGTCAAAAGCTTTTTCTGCATCTTGAGATGATCATATGGTTTTTCTCCTGCAATTTGTTAATATGGTTTATCACACTGATTGATTTGCATATATTGAAGAATCCTTGCATTCCTGGGATAAACCCTACTTGATTATAATGTATGATCCTTTTAATGTGCTGTTGGATTCTGTTTGCTAGTATTTTGTTGAGAATTTTTGCATCTATGTTCATCAGTGATATTGGCCTGTAGTTTTCTTTTTCTCTGGCATCTTTGTTTGGTTTTGGTATTAGGGTGATGGTGGCCTCATAGAATGAGTTTGGGAGTGTCCCTGCCTCTGCTAACTCTTTTGGAAGAGTTTGAGAAGGATAGGTATTAGCTCTTCTCTAAATATTTGATAGAACTTGCCTGTGAAGGCGTCTGGTCCTGGGCTTTTGTTTGTTGGAAGATTTTTAATCAGAGTCTCAATTTCAGTGCTTGTGATTGGTCTGTTCATATTTTCTATTTCTTCCTGGTTCAGTCTTGGCAGGTTGTGCATTGCTAAGGATTTGTCCATTTCTTCCAGGTTATCATTTTATTGCCATATAGTTGCTTGTAGTAATCTTTCATGATCCTTTGTATTTCTACAGTGTCAGTTGTAACTTCTCCTTTTTCATTTCTAATTGTATTGATCTGTGTCTTCTTCCTTTTTTTCTTGATGAGTCTGGCTAATCGTTTATCAATTTTGTTTTTTTTTTAATCAAAGAACCAGCTTTTAGTTTTATTGATCTTTACTATCATTTCCTTCATTTCTTGTTCATTTATTTCTGATCTGCTCTTTATGAGTTCTTTCTTTCTGCTAACTTTGAGGGTATTTTTTTCTTTCTTTCTCTAAATGCTTTAGGTGTAAGGTTAGGTTGTTTATTTGAGATGTTTCTTGTTTCTTGAGGTAGGATTGTATTATATAAACATCCCTCTTAGAACTGCTTTTGCTGCATCCCATAGGTTTTGGGCTGTTGTGTTTTCATTGGCATATGTCTAGGTATTTTTTGATTTCCTCTTTGATTTCTTCAGTGGTCTCTTGGTTATTTAATAGTGTTTTGTTTAGCCCTCATGTATTCGTATTTTTTCAGATATTTCCTGTAATTGACATCAAGTCTCATAGCGTGGTGGTCAGAAAAGATACTTGATATAATTTCAATTTTCTTAAACTTACCAAGATTTGATTTGTGATGCAAGATATGATCTCTCCGGGAGAATGTTCCATGAGCACTTGAGAAGAAAGTGTAATCTGCTGTTTTTAGATGGAATGTCCTATAATATCAATTAAGTCCATCTTGTTTAACATAGCATTTAAAGCTTGTGTTTCCTTATTTATTTTAATTTTGGATGATCTGTCCATTGGTGAAAGTGGGGTGCTAAAGTCCCCTATTATGATTGTGTTACTGTTGATTTTCCATTTTATGGCTGTTAGCATTTGCCTTATGTATTAAGGTGCTCCTATGTTGGGTGCATAAATATATACAATTGTTATAACTTCTTCTTGGATTGATCCCTTGATCATTATGTAGTGTCCTTCTTTGTCTCTTGTAATAGTGTTTGTTTTAAAGTTGATTTTGTCTGATATGAGAATTGCTACTCCAGCTTTCTTTTGATTTCCATTTGCATGGAATATCTTTTTCCATCCCCTCACTTTCAATCTGTATGTGTCCCTAGGGCTGAAGTTTGTCTATTGTTGACAGCATATAGATGGGTCTTGTTTTTGTATTCATTCAGCCAGTCTATGTCTTTTGGTTGGAGCATTTAATCCATTTACATTTAAGGTAGCTATCGATATGTATGTTCCTATTACCATTTTCTTAATTGTTTTGGGTTTGTTTTCATAGGTCTTTTCCTTTGCTTGTGTTTCCTGCCTAGAGAAGTTCCTTTAGAATTTGTTGTAAAGCTGGTTTGGTGGTGCTGAATTCTCTTAACTTTGGCTTGCCTATAAACGTTTTAATTTCTCCATCAAATCTGAATGAGATCCTTGCTGGGTAGAGTAATCTTGGTTGTAGGTTTTTCCCTTTCATCACTTTAAATATATCCTGCCACTCCCTTCTGGCTTGCAGAATTTCTGCTGAAAGATCAGCTGTTAACCTTATGAGGATTCCCTTGTATGATAATTGTTGCTTTTCCCTTGCTGCTTTTAATATTTTTTCTGGTATTTAATTTTTGGTAGTTTGATTAACATGTGTCTTGGCATGTTTCTCCTTGGATTTATCCTTTATGGGACTCTGAGCTTCCTGGACTTGACTATTTCCTTACCCATATAAGGGAAGTTTTCAACTATAATCTCTTCAAATAGTTTCTCAGCCCCCTTTATTTTCTCTTCTTTTTCTGGGACCCCAATAATTCGAATGTTGACGTATTTATTATTATCCCAGAGGTCTCTGAGCTTTTCCTTAATTCTTTTCATTCTTTTTTCTTTATTTTGCTCTCTGGTGGTTATTCCACTGTTTTATCTTCCAGGTCCCTTATCCGTTCTTTTACCTCAGTTATTCTGCTACTAATTCCTTCCAGAGAATTTTTAATTTCATTTATATTGTTGTTCATCCTTGTTTGTTTGCTCTTTAGTTCTTGTAGGTCTTTGTTAAACATTTCTTTTATTTTCTCCATTCTATTTCCAAGATTTTGGATCATCTTCACTATCATTACTCTGAATTCTTTTTCAGGTAGACTGCCTATTTCCTCTTCATTTGTTTGGTCTGGTGGGTTTTTACCTTGCTCCTTCATCTGCTGTGTATTTCTCTGTCTTCTCACTCTGCTTAACTTAATGCCTTTGGGTGTCCATTTTGCAGGCTGCAGGTTTGTGTTTCCTGTTGTTTTTGGTGTACGCTCCTGGTCAGTAAGGTTGGTTCAGTGGTTTGTGTAGCCTTCCTGGTGGAGGGGACTCATGCCTGTGTTTTGGTGGTTGAGGCTGCATCTTGTCTTTCTGGAATACAGGACAATGTCTGGTGGTGTGTTTTGGGGTGTCTGTGAACTTATTATGATTTTAGGCAGCCTCTCTGCTAATGGGTGGATTTGTGTCCCTATCTTGCTAATTGTTTGGCATAGGGTGTCCAGCACTGTGTCCTGCTGGTCATTGAGTGGAGCTTGGTCTTAGCGTTGAGATGGAGATCTCTTGGAGATCTTTTCCTGTTTGTTATTATGTGGGGCTGGGAGGCCTCTGGTGGTCCAATGTCCTGAACTCGACTCTCCACCTCAGAGGCTCAGGCCTGACACCCGGCCAGAGCACCAAGACCCTGTCAGCCATGTGGCTGTGCTCATTTGTTGCCACATGCTGCTTAATTACCAGAGAGTTTCTGTTGAGGATATTTAGACCTCTTTCAGTCCAGACCTGTCTGAAGCAAGGTCCTGTAGTAACACCCCACCGTGTGCAGCAGATGGCAGGCAGGACATGGTGGCCACACAATGAATTTTAAATCAGAATTTATGCTAAAAGAATATATGACATTTGAAGAATGATGGTAATTTTTAAATGATGTTTAGAACTTTTACAAAAAGGAATAGAGGAAAATTAGATTATTGTTTTGAGCACAACACAAATTATATTTTTGTTATACTTATTTTATTTGAAATATCCTTCAGTACTATACAATAAAATGCATGATATAAATATTAAATTTACTGAGCAATTTTTTTGTATATGATGCTTTTATGTAACCATCACCTGTCAAGATAAAAAATATTTTCAGCATCTCAGAAAGCTGTCACATGCCACTTCCCAGGACTTTCCTCCCCTGCCCAAAGATACCACTATTTTGATATCTATCATGTATCATGAAAGGCACAAGTATTAAATGTTTCTGAACTATGACTCCTTAGATTAAAATTGATATTAAAAATCTGGGAAAAATTTAAAAGAACATATATAAAATAGAACATTTGCAAATGAAAAATTCCAAGACAACTGAAATTCAGAAAATGAAGTTTCTAGGCTTCCTTGTTGAGATAGAAGTGAGGTTATGAAAGGGCATCCACCTTTATTCACTGGTTAAATTCTAGAAGATAATTTTGATCTTTCCCTATTGATGAAGGAAAAGATTTTAGGTCACATTTTAAACTCATTTTAAACACATTTTAAACATTCAAAACAACTGTTTGAATGAGATCAGCAGGATAACATCTTGATGTATGTCTAGTGTGACAGTGTTAAGAGTTATTTAAATGAAGATTTCAAAATTTTTCCTGATCTAGGGTATCCCTAGGAAAGTTTTTCCACGAAAATTCTTATGAAAGCAGATTATGAAATATAAATGTTGAGTATACACAAATCTGTTAATTAAACAACATAACGTATGCATTTGAAGTTACCCTTATTACATAATATTTTAAAGAGTATTAATCTTAGTATCAAGCAGTGTCTTAGCCCCAAACCTACTCTAACACCTTGGCCAAGTAATTTAATATCACTAAACCTGAGCCTCCTTATCCAGATAACGGAGATAATAAAAACTACCTTACAGATTAATTGTGTAAATTCAATGAGACCATTCAATAATGCACTTAGCATTTTACCAGAAACTCCATTGCCACTTAGTAATTGCTAACTATCATGAATTCGTCTTAGCTTGCTTTTAACTCTATTAATTAAAATATTACCTCTAATGTAGCAGGTGCATAATAAACATTTACTTTTAAAGTACATTTAGGAGGGAATTTTACCAGAATTGCATAGTAAGACCTTGAAAAGCCACTCCTCGATAAAAACAATGAACACTCTGCCAAAAATGTCAAAATCAACTTTTTAAGAATGCTGAAAATGAATTACACACTTTAAAAAATCTGAATAGTACTTATGTAAGAAAAATAGCCAACTCTCAGTACGAAAAACAAGTTTTTAAAATTTATTTAACTATTCTTATTCCCCTTCTCCCTAACTTGATGCATGTGTGGAAACAGTCTTTGCAGACACTGGAGGAGGAAAAACAGATTTGGAGGTCCACAAAAGCCCCATTACCAAGGAACTGTAAACATCTGATGTCCTTGCTCACTAGAAAGCTCCATTCCCAAGGTTTTCATTAGCTGACCTGATTCAGAGCCGCTCTGAACATAACAGACTATCTTCTTGTTATCTGTCAAAATTCATCAAAATAAAAATCTTCTGCACAGCAAAGGAAACCAACAAAACAAAAGGCAACCTACTGAATGGGAGAAAATATTTGCAAATCATATATCTCATGAGGGGCTAATATCCAAAATATACAAAGAACTCATACAACTCAACATCAAAAACACAAACAACCTGATTTTAAAAATGTGCAGAGGACCTGAATAAACATTTTCCCAAAGAAGACATACAGATGGACAACACACATATGAAAAGATGTTCAACATCACTAATCATCAGGGAAATGCAAATCAAAACCACTTTTGATATCACCTCACACCTGTCAAAATGGTTATTATCAAAAACACAACAAATATTAAGTGTTGGTGAGGATGTGGGAAAAGGAAACCCTTGTGCCGTGTTGGCAGGAATGTAAATTGATGCAGCCACTATGAAAAACAGTATGGAGATTCTTCAAAAAATTAAAAATAGAACTATCATATAATCCAGCAATCCCATTTCTGGGTGCTTTTCCAAAGAAAACAAAAGCACTAATTTGAAAAGATATATGCACCCTAATGTTCATTGCACCCATAATAGCCAAGATATGGAAGCAACCTAAGTGTCCATGGTTAGATGAATGGATAAAGAAGATATGGGGTATGTGTATGTATGTGTACACACACACACACACTCACACACACACACACACAATGGAATATTACTCAGCTATAGAAAAGAATGGAATCTTGCCATTTGTGATAACATGGATCGAACTAGAGTGTATTATGCAAAGTGAAATAAGTCAAACAGAGAAAGACAGATGCCATCTGATTTTACATATATGTGAAATCTAAAAAACAAATGAATAAGAATAACAAAACAGAAATAGATTCACACATACAGAGAACAAATGGGTGGTTGCAGAGGGGAGCAGGTAGGGGAATGAGTGAAATAGGTGACGAAAATTAAGAGGTACAAACATCCAGTTGCAAATGGATGAGTGACAGGGATGAAATGTAGTGTGGGTAATATAATCAATAACGTTAATAATTTTTTATGGCAAGGGATATTAACTAGATTTTTTTGTGGTGATCATTTTGTAATGTATAGAAATATCAAATTAGCATGTTGTGCACCAAGAACTTGCATAGTGTTGTAGGCAGTAATACTTCAAAAAGCAAGCAAACTCAGAGAAAAAGAGATCAGATTTGTAGTTAGTAGAGGTAGGGGGTAGGGAGGGAGGGGGGAATTGGATAAAGGTGGTCAAACAGTACAAACTTCCAGTTATAAGATAAACAAGTACTAGGGATGTAATGTACAACATGGTTAATATAATTAATACTGTGTACGTTATATAGTAAAGTTGTTAAGATGGTAGATCCTAAGGGTTCTCTACAAAAGGAAAGAGTATTTTTTAATAACTAAATAAAATAAAGTGAGGCCAGCAAAAAAAAAAAATAACAAGATGACCAAAAGACAAGCTGACCAAAAGTAATAATAATAAAGAATGAAAAGTCCATAGGGAATTCTGGCAATTTCTGGCATATTGCTCGGAATCTAGAAGGCAAAAAGATACACTGGGAGATTGACTGGTTCAGGAGGGTGGAGTAGAAGGATGTGTGTTCACTCCCTCTTGCGAGATCACTGGAATAACAACTGCTGAACAATCGTCGACAGGAAGACACTGGAACTCACCAGAAAAGATACTCCACATCCAAAGACAAAGGAGAAGCCACAATGAGATGGTAGGAGGGGCACAATCACAATAAAGTCAAATCCCGTAACTGCTGGGTGGGTGACTCACAAACTGGACAACATTTATATCACAGAAGTCCACCCACTGGAGTGAAGGTTCTGAGCCCCACCTCAGGCTTCCCAACCTGGTGGTCTGGCAACAGGAAGAGGAATTCCTAGAGAATCAGACTTTGAAGGCTAGTGGGATTTGAATGTGGGACTTCAACAGGATTTGGGGAAACAGAGACTCCACTCTTGGAGGGCACACACAAAGTAGTGTGCACATTGGGATGCAGGGGAAGGAGCAGTGACACCATAGGAAACTGAACCAGACCTATCTGCTAGTGTTAGAGGGTCTCCTGCAGTGGTGGGGATGGCTGCAGCTCACCTTGAGGACAAGGACACTGGCAGCAGAAGTTCTGGGAAGTACTCCTTGGCACAGCCCATCCAGAGTCCACCATTAGCCCCACCAAAGAGCCAGGTAGGCTCCAGTGTTGGTCATCTCAGGTCAAACAACAAACAGGGAGGGAAACCAGCCCCATGATCATCAGAGAAGCGGATTAAAATTTTACTGAGCTCTGCTCACCAGAGCAACACCCAGCTCTACCCACCACAAGTCCCTCCCATCAGGAAACTTGCAAAATCCCCTTAGATAGACTCATCCACCGGAGGGCAGACAACAGAAGCAAGAAGAACTACAATCCTGCAGCCTGTGGAACAAAAACCACATTCATAGAAAGATAGACAAGATGAAAAGGCAGAGGGCTATATACCAGATGAAGGAACAAGATAAAACCCCAGAAAAACAGCTAAATGAAGTGGAGTAGGCAAGCTTCCAGACAAAGAATTCAGAATAATGATAGTGAAGATGATCAAGGACCTCGGAAAAAGAATGGAGGCAAAGATTGAGAGGATGCAAGAAATGTTTAACAAAGACCTAGAAGAATTAAAGAACAAACACCTAGAAGAATTAAAGAACAAATAAATAGAGATGAAAAATAAAATAACTGAAATGAAAACACACTAGAAGAAATCAATAGAAGAATAACTAAGGTAGAAGAACGGATAAGTGACATGGAAGACAAAATGGTGGAATTCACTGTTGTGGAACAGAATAAAGAAAAAAGAATGAAAAGAAATTAAGACAGGCTAAGAAACCTCTGGGATAACATTAAATGCAACAACATTCACATTATATGGGTCCTAGAAGGAGAAGAGAGAGAGAAAGGACCCAAGAAAATATTACAAGAGATTACAGTCAAAAACTTCCCTAACATGGGAAAGGAAATAGCCACCCAAGTCCAGGAAGCACAGAGTCCCATAGAGCATAAACCCAAGGATAAACATGTCGAGGCACATAGTAATCAAACTGGCAAATATTAAAGACAAAAATTATTGAATGCAACAAGGGAAAAGTGACAAATAACATACAAGGGAACTCCCATAAGGTTAACAGCTGATTTCTCAGCAGAAACTCTACAAGCCAGAAGGGAGTGGCATGATATATTTAAAGTGATGAAAGGGAACAACCTACAACCAAGATTACTCTACCTGGCAAGGTTCTCATTCAGATTTGTCAGAGAACTCAAAAGCTTTACAGACAAGCAAAAGCTAAGAGAATTCAGCACTACCAAACCAGCTCTAAAACAAATGCTAAAGGAACTTCTCTAAGTGGGAAACACAAGAGAAGAAAAGGACCTACAAATACAAACCCATAACAATTAAGAATATGGTAAGAGGAACATGCATATTGATATTTACCTTAAACGTGAATGGATTAAATGCTCCAAACAAAAAACACAGGCTCACTGAATGGACACAAAAACAAGACCCATATATATGTTGTCTACAAGAGACCCACTTCAGTCCTAGGGACACATACAGACTGAAAGTAAGGGGATGGAAAAAGATATTCCATGAAAATGGAAACCAAAAGAAAGCTGGAGTAGGAACACTCATATCATATGAAATAGACTTTAAATAAAGAATGTTACAAGAGACAAGGAAGGACACTACATAATGATCAAGGGATCAATCCAAGAGGAAGATATAACAATTATAAATATATATGCACCCAACATAGGAGCACCTCAATAGATAAGGCAACTGCTAATAGCTAAAAAAGAGGAAATCAACAGTAACACAATAATAGTGGGGGACTTTAACACCTCACTAACACCAATGGACAGATCGTCCAAACAGAAAATTAATAAGGATACACAAGCTTTAAATGACACAGCAGATCAGATAGATTTAAATGATATTTATCAAATATTCCATCCAAAAACAGCAAATTACACTTTCTTCTCTAGTGCACACAGAATATTCTCCAGGACAGATCACATCTTGGGTCACAAATCAAGCCTCAGTAAATTTAAGAAAGTTGAAGTCATATCAAACATCTTTTCTGACCACAATGCTATGAGATTAGAAATCAATTACAGGGTAAAAAACACAAACACATGGAGGCTAAACAATACATTACTAAATAACCAACAGATCACTGAAGAAATCAAAAAGGAATCCAAAAAAAACCTACAGACAAATTATAATGAAAACATGATTATCCAAAACCAATGGGATGCAGCAAAAGCAGTTCTAAAAGGGAAGTTTACAGCAATAGAAGCCTACCTCAAGAAACAAGGAACACCTCAAATAAGCAATCTAACCTTACACCTAAAGGAACTAGAGAAAGAAGAATAAACAAAACCCGAAGTTAGTAGAAGGAAAGAAATCATAAAGATCAAAGCAGAAATAAAGGAAATAGAAACAAAGAAAACAATAGCAAAGATCAATAAAACTAAAAGCTGGTTCTTTGAGAAGATAAACAAAATTGATAAACCATTAGCCAGACTCATCAAGAAAAAGAGGGAGAGGACTCAAATCAATAAAATTAGAAATGAAAAAGAAGTTACAACAGACACTGCAGAAATACAAATCATCCTAAGAGACTACTACAAGCAACTCTATGACAATAAAATGGACAACCTGGAGAAAATGGACGAATTCTTAGAAAGGTATAACCCTTCAATACTGAACCAGGAAGAAATAGAAAATATGAACAGACCAATCACAAGTAATGAAATTGAAACTGTGATTAAAAATCTTCCAACAAACAAAAGTTCAGGACCAGATGGCTTCACAGGTGTATTCTATCAAACATTTAGAGAAGAGTTAACAGCCACCCTACTCAAACTCTTCCAAAAAATTGCACAGGAAGGAACACTCCTAAACTTATTCTATGAGGCCACCATCACCCTGATACCAAAACCAGACAAAGATACTACAAAAAAAAAATTACAGACCTATAAAACTGATGAATATAAATGCAAGAATCCTCAACAAAATACTAGCAATCAGAATCCAACAACACATTAAAAGGATCATACACCATGATCAAGTGGGATTTATCCCGGGGATGCACGATTCTTCAGTATATGCAAATCAATCAATATGATACAGCACATTAACAAATTAAGGAATAAAAACCATATGATCATCTAAATAGGTGCAGAAAAAGCTTTTGACAAAATTCAATACCCATTTATGATAAAAACTCTCCATAAAGTGGGCATAGAGGGAACCTACCTCAACATAGTAAAGGCCATATATGACAAACCCACAGCAAACTTCTGCCTCAGTGGCGAAAAACTAAAAGCATTTCCTCTAAGATCAGGAACAAGGCAAGGATGTCCACTCTCACCACTATTATTCAACATAGTTTTGGAAGTCCTAGCCACATCAATCAGAGAAGAAAAAGAAATAAAAGGAACTTAAAATGGAAAAGAAGAAGTAAAACTGTCACTGTTTACAAGTGACATGATACTATATATAGAGAATCCTAAAGATGCCACCAGAAAATTACTAGAGCTAATCAATGAATTGGTAAAGTTGCAGGATACAAAATTAATGCACAGAAATCTCTTGCATTCCTATACACTAATGATGAAAAATCTGAAAGTGAAATTAAGGAAACACTCCCATTTACCACTGCAACAAAAAGAATAAAATACCTAAGAATAAACCTACCTAGGGAGACAAATACCTGTATGCAGAAAACTATAAGACATTGATGAAACAAATTAAATATGATACCAAGAGATGGAGAGATATACCATGTTCTTGGAATGGAAGAATCAATATTGTGAAAATGACTATACTACCCAAAGCAATCTACAGATTCAATGCAATCCCTATCAAATTACCAATGGTATTTTTTACAGAACTAGAACAAAAAATCTTAAAATTTTTATGGAGACAAAAAAGACCTGAAATAGCCAAAGCAATCTTGAGGGAAAAAAATGGAGCTGGAGGAATCAGACTCCCTGGGTTCAGACTATACTACCAAGCTACAGTAATCAAGACAGTATAGTACTGGCACAAAACCAGAAATACAGATCAATGGAACAGGATAGAAAGCCCAGAGATAAACCCATGCACCTATGGTCAACTAATCTATGACAAAGGAGGCAAAGATATAGAATGGAGAAAAGAAAGTCTCTTCAGTAAGTGGTGCTGGGAAAACTGGAGAGCTACATGTAAAAGAATGAAATTAGAACACACCCTGACACCATACACAAAAGTAAACCCAAAATGGATTACAGAGCTAAATGTAAGACCAGACAGTATAAAAGTCTTAGAGGAAAACACAGGAAGAACACTCTTTGACATAAATCACAGCCAGATCTTTTTTGATCCCCCTCCTAGAGTAACAGAAATAAAAACAAAAATAAACAAATGGAACCTAATGAAGCTTAAAGGCTTTTGCACAGCAAAGGAAACTACAAACAAGATGAAAAGAGAACCCTCAGAATGGGAGAAAATATTTGCAAACAAATCAATGGACAAAGGATTAATCTCCAAAATATATAAACAGCTCATGTAGCTCAATATTAAAAAAATAAACAACCAAATCTAAAAGTGGGCAGAAGACCTAAATAGACATTTCTCCAAAGAAGACATACAGATGGCCAAGAAGCACATGAAACGCTGCTCAACATTACTAATTATTAGAGAAATGCAAATCAAAACTACAATGAGGTATCACCTCACACCAGTTAGAATGGGCATCATCAGAAAATCTTCAAACAACAAATACTGGAGAGGGTGTGGAGAAAAAGGAACCCTCTTGCACTGTTGCTGGGTATGTAAATTGATACAGCCACTATGCAGAACAGTATGGAGGTTCCTTGTAAAACTGAAAATAGAATTACCATATGACCCAGCAATCCCACTACTGGGCATATAGCCAGAGAAAACCATAATTCAAAAAGACAGGTGCACCCCATGTTCATTGCAGCACTATTTACAATAGCCAGGTCATGGAAGCAATCTAAATGCCCATCAACAGATGAATAGATAAAGAAGAAGTGGTACATATATACAATGGAATATTACTCAACCATAAAAAGGAATGAAATTGGGTCATTTGTAGAGATGTGGATGGATTTAGAGACTGTCATACAGAGTGAAGTAAGTCAGAAAGAGAAATATCATATATTAACTCATATATGTGGAACCTAGAAAAATGGTACACATGAACCAGTTTGCAGGGAAGAAATAGAGACACAGATGTAGAAAACAAATGTATGGACACCAACGGGGGAAAGTGGTGGGAGGGGTGTGTTGTGATGAATTGGGAGATTGGGCTTGACATGTATACACTGATATGTATAAAATGGATAACTAATAAGAACCTACTGTATAAAAAAATTAAATTGAATTAAAAAAAAAGATACACAGGGATATGTATCTGACCATGCAAACCTGAGAAGACTCTAAATTCTAACCTCTGGCTGACTTTGAGCATCTGTGTAAGCAGAAAATGAAGGCTAAAGTAAGCAAAGTAAACAGGTAATAAAAAAACATGCCATGTAAATAGTACACAAAAGAGAAAAAGGGTGACTATACTCATATCAGACAAAAAAAGCTTAAGATGAAATTGTTAGAGACAAAGAGGGATATTTTATCATGATAACAGAAGCAAGTATCATGAAAATATAAGAATTATAAACATATATACACCTAAGAACAGAATCCCAAAATACATGGAACAGAAACAGAGGGAATTGTAGGTAGAAAACAGATACTTCTACAATAATAGCTACATAGTTTAATATTTTGCTTTCAATGGTGGGCAGAATAATCAGGCAGAAAATCAGTACTATACACCAGTTAAGGTTAACAGAAACTTAAAAAACACTTCATTCAACAATGGCACATACAAACTCCAATCAGATGCACATGAAGCATTCACCAGGGTAGATAGAAATCTATAGCACACTCCACTCAATAACAGCAGAATAGACATTTTTCTCAAGTACACATGGAACATTCTCCAGGACTGACCATATTTTAGCCCATAAAACAAACTTCAACACATTTTAAAGGATTTAAATCATACAAAGTATATATTCTTATAACAATGGGATAAAATTAGAACTCAATATTTGAAGAACATTTTGAAAGTAACAAATATGTGGAAATTAAAAGCACACTCCTAAGTAAACAATGGGTCAAAGAAGAAATCAAAAAAGGCTATTAGGAAATACTTTGAGATAGAAGAAAAGGAAAACTCAGTATACCAAAACTTATAGGCAGGAAAAACAGTGTTTAGAAGAAAAATTATACATATATATATAAATGCTTACATTTAAAAAGTGGAAAATTTCAAATTGGTAACTTAACTTTCCACTTTAAGAGACTAGAAAAAGATCAGATTAAACAGAATGCAAACATAAGGGAGAAAATAATAAAGACTAGAGCAGAAATAAATGAAATGGAGATTGGAAAAACAACAGACAAAATCAAAGAAACAAAAGACCTGTTTTTAAATGATCAGCCAAAATTAACACAAAACTTTAGTAGGACTGATCAAGAAAAAAAGAGAGGACTGAAAATCAACATATATATACTGCAATAAAAATTAATTTTTAAAACTCAGGAATGAAAGACATGGCATACTACCAACTTACTGAAATAAAAAAATAATATAAAGGAATATTATAAACAATTGTATGCCAACAAATTAGATAACCTACTGGAATTGGAAAAAGATTTCAAAAGACAGAAAGTACCAAAAATGGTTAAGAGAAAGAGAAAATCTAAATTGGCTTATACCTGGAGGGGTGGGATGGGGAGAGTGGGAGGGAGGGAGACGCAAGAGGGAAGACCCATGGGAGCATATGTATATGTATAGCTGATTCACTTTGTTATAAAGCAGAAACTAACACACCATTGTAAAGCAATTATACCCCAATAAAGATGTTAAAAAAAAAATAAAAATAAATAAATTGGCTTATAATAAGTAAAGAGATTAATAATCAAAATACCCTACAAAGAAAATCTTGGGCCTGGATGGCTTCACAGGTGAATTGTGCCAAAAAGTAAAGAATTAACACTAATTCTCTGAATGCTCTTCAAAAATGTAGAACACATGAAAACTCATTCTATGTGTATTATGTGCGTTACCCTTATATGAAAATAAGACAAGGCCATCACAAGAAACTTAAACTACAGATCAAGATCCCTTATGAATATAAATACAAAAATCCTCAACAAAATATTAGCAAACATAATCCTCCATGAACTTACGTTTGGTTTAACATATAATAATCAACCAGTGTAATTCAACATATTAATAGCATAAAGGACAAAGACAGCATGATTATCTCAAAAGATGCAGAAAAACTTTTTGATGAAGTCCAATACCCCTTGATGATAAAAAAAGATTCCACACATTAGGAATATATATAAACTGCAACATGTTAAGGGTCTTCTAAAAAAAACTACAGCTGGTATTTATACTTAATAGTGGAAGACTGAATGTTTAACTGCCAAGATCGGAAATAAGACAAAGAGGTACACTCTTGCCAGTTCTATTTAAAATTGTACTGGAGATTCCAGATAGGGCAATTAAGCAAGAAAAAGAAATTCAAGGTATGCAGATGGAAAGGAAGAAGTAAAATAGCCTCTATTTATGGATGTATTGATTTTGTATTTAGAAAATTCTAAGCAATCACAAAGAAAAATCTATCAGAAGTAATAAATGAATTCAGCAATGTTCCATGACAAAAAGATCAGTACATAAACATTTGTATCTCTACACACTAGCAAACTTTCTGAAAATAAAATCAAGAAAATTCCATTTACAACAGAATCAAAAAGAATATAATACTTAGGAATAAATTTAACAAAAGAAGTACAAGACACATACTGAAAAATACAAAATATTTTTAAATAAATTAAGATCTGAAAATAAAGGAAATATATTTCATGTTTATGAATGTAGTCTTAATATTTCTAAATTGGCAACACTCATCAAACCCATTTATAGATGCAACACAATCCATATTAAAATCTACTTTTTTGCAGAAATTGGAAAGATGATTCTAAAGTTCATATGGTACCCAAGAAACAGAATAACCAAAATAGTCTCAAAAAGGAAAACAAACTTGGAAGAGTCACACTTCCCAAATTCAAAACAATGCAAAGGGGCTTCCCTGGTGGCACAGTGGTTAAGAATCCGCCTGCCAACACACAGAGGACAAGGGTTCAAGCCCTGGTCCGGGAAGATCCCACATGCCGTGGAGCAACTAAGCCCGTGCACCACAACTACTGAGCCTGCTCTCTGGAGCCGACGAGCCACAACTACTGACCCCACATGCTGCAACTACTGAAGTGCATGCACCTAGAGCCCGTGCTCCACAACAAGAGAAGCCACTGCAATGAGAAGCTGGCACACCACAACGAAGAGTAGCCCCCACTCAACACAACCAGAGAAAGCCCATGTGCAGCAACAAAGACACACAACACAGCCAAAATAAATAAATAAATAAATTTATTTAAAGAAAACAAAAAAAAAACAATGCAAAGCTACAGTAATCAAGACAAAGTGGGACTGGCATAAGGATAGAAATATTAATCAATACCATAAAATTGAGAGTTCAGATATAAACCCATACATTGATTACCAACAAGGAAGTGAAAAAAAAAAACACAATTCAATGAGAATAGAATATTCTTTTTAGCAACTAACACTAGGACAAGTAGGTATCCTCATTTTAAAGAATAAAGTTAGACTCATACCTTACTCCATATTAAAGTAATTCCAAATGAGTTGTAGATCTATATTTAAGAGCTAAAACTCTGAAACTCTTAGAAGATAGCATAGGATTAAACATTTGTGGCCTTGGATTAAACAATGCTTTCTTAGATACAAAAGCACAGCAAAAAATAGCAATAATAATAAATTAGACTATCAAAATTAATGTTTCAAAGGACAGTTATTTTACAGTTGGGTTTCAATTCATTAAACTCTTAGAATAATATTTTCAGATATCAAAAATAAAATTACCTTACTGATCTTAGGGTGAAAGTACTCAGTGTTTCACCATTAAGAATAACATTAGCTTAAGGGAGAGTAACATTAATAGCATGCCCTGTAGGAATAAGCTAAGGTACTGTTGTAAGAGAAGAGTGCAAGCTATTATAAGGACAGAATGTATTCCTTGTTGCTACTTTTAATTGCATTAAGAGTCTATAGGGGAGTCAAGATGGTGATGGGGAAGACACTGAGTTAGCATCTCCCCACAACTAGGGCAATTGCCGGCCACTGGTGGGGGATCCTGACGCCCAAGGAGATGGGAGGAGCCCCCAAGTGAACCAATAGGATGTGGGGGGAAGAGGGGAGAGGGGGGAGGAGAAGTGGCGGCCAGACAGGGTCAGTGCCCCTGAGGCCAGGGAGATCAGGAGACGCAGGTGGGAGGGGCAATATGGAAGGAGCGGGAAAGGAGCAGAGGGTGTTTGCCCTGACCACTCAGGCCTGGGGAGCCTGCTGAGCTCCCACGACCTCTGAGACCTGGGACCCTTCTGCTCCTTAAGCCTAAGCCTCACACCCCAGAGCCCCCAGGGCCTTTTCCAGCCCTGTGGGTCCTAAGCATAGGCCTTGCCCACCACCCAAAACCTCGCCCATCCTGAGGCTCAGCCCTCCACAGCCAAGGCCTTTCCCTCTCCCCCCTTTTTTAATCTTTGTTTCTCTTCCCACCTCATCTTTTTTATTAATGTGGTACTATTGTACCTTCCAGTTGTTGATTCAGCTATATTTTTATTTTTATATTCTTTATAACATAGCTGTTTCCTAGTATAATTTTATTTTTTACTTTGTTATTGTTCTCTCTCTCTTTTATTTTTTTTCCTGGCCAACCCACGCGGCTTGTGGGATCTTGGTTCATGAGCCAGGGGTATGTCTGAAGCTCTTGCAGTGGGAGCTCCATGTCGGAAACACTGGACTAACAGAGAACCTCAGACCCCAGGGAATATGTATCAGAGTGAGGTCTCAGGGAGGTCCTTATATCAGCACCAAGACCCAGCTCTACCCAGCAGTGTACAAACTCCAGTGTTGGAAGCCAAACAACCACTAAGACAGAAATCCCTAAAAAAGAAAAAAAACCCCCCCCCAAAAAAAAAAAAAAAAAAAAAATGAGATGGCAAAAATAATATGTCACAGATGAAGGAGCAGGGTAAAAACCTACAAGACCAAATAAACGAAGAGGAAATAGCGAATCAACCTGAAAAAGAATTCAGAGTAATGATAGTATGGATGATCCAGAATCTCGGAGATAGAATGGAACCATGGACTGAGAAAATACGAGAAATGTTTAACAAAGATCTAGAAGAACTAAAGAACAAACAAACAGATGAACAACATATGAATTGAAATGAAAAATACACTAGAAGGAATCAGTAGCAGAATAACAGAGAGAGAAGAACGAATCAGTGAGCTGGAAGACAAAATGGTGGAAACAACTGCCGAGGAACGGAATAAAGAAAAAACAATGAAAAGAACTGAAGAGAATCTCAGAGACCTCTGGGACAACACTAAACTCACCAACATTCAAATTATAGGGGTCCCAGAAGAAGAATAGAAAAAGAAAGGGTCTGAGAAAATATTTGAAGAGATTATAGTGGAAAACTTCCCTAACATGGAAAAGGAAATAATCACTATGAATAGTCAACTATGAATAGTCAACTATGAAAGGAGAAATCGAGAGTAACACAATAACAGTAGGGGACTTTAACACCCCACTTACACCAATGGACAGATCATCCAAACAGAAAATAAATAAGAAAACACAAGCTTTAAATGACACAATAAACCAGATAGATTTAATTGATATTTATAGAACATTCCACCCAAAAGTGGCAGAATACACTTTCTTCTCAAGTGCACATGCAACATTCTCTAGGATAGATCACATCTTGCAGCAAAAATCAAGCCTCGGAAAATTTAATAATATTGAAATTATATCAAGCATCTTTTCTGACCATGATGCTATGAGATTGGAAATCAATTTCAGAAAAAAAAAAGACTGTAAAAAACACAAATACATGGAGGCTAAACAGTGCACTACTAATTAACCAAGAGATCACTGAAGAAATCAAAAAAGAAATTAAAAATATACATAGAAACAAATGACAATGAAAACACGACGACCCAAAAGCTATGGGACGCAGCAAAAGCAGTTCTAAGAGGGAAGTTAGAGCAATTCAATCTCACCTCAAGAAACAAGAAAAATCTCAAATGAACAACCAACCCTACACTTAAAACAACTAGAGAAAGAAGAACAAAGAAAACCCAAAGTCAGTAGAAAGAAAGAAATCATAAAGATCAGAGCAGAAATAAATGAAATAGAAATGAAGAAAACAGTAGCAAAGATCTGTAAAACTTAAAGTTGGTTCTTTGAGAAGATAAACAAAATTGATAAACCCTTAGCCAGACACATCAAGAAAAAAAGGGAGAGGACGCAGATGAATATAATTAGAAATGAAAAAGGAGAAATCACAACTGACACCACAGAAATACAAAGGATTATAAGAGACTATTACAAACAACTATATGCTGATAAAATGGACAACCACAAAGAAATGGACACTTTCTTGGAAAGGTACAATTTCCAAGACTGAACCGGGAAGAATTAGAAAATATGAACAGACCTATTACAAGTAATGAAATTGAAACTGTAATTAAAAATCTTCCAACAAACAAAAGTCCAGAACTACATGGCTTCACAGGCGAATTCTATCAAACATTTAGAGAAGACCTAACACTGATCATTCTCAAACTCTTCCAAAAAATTGCAGAGGGAGAAACACTGTCAAATACATTCTACGAAGCCACCAACAACTTGATACCAAAACCAGGGAAAGATACCGCTAAAAAAGAAGATTACAGATGAACATCACTGATGAACATAGATGCAAAAATCCTGAACAAAAGCTAGTAAACAGAATTCAACAACACATGAAAAGGATCATACACCACGATCAAGTGGGATTTATCCTGGGAATGCAAGTATTCTTCAGTATACGCAAATCAATCAATGTGATACACCACATTAACAAATTAAGGAATAAAAACCATACGATCATCTCAATAGATGCAGAAAAAGCTTTTGACAAAATTCAACACTACTTATGATAAAAACTCTCCAGAAAACGGGCATACAGGGAACCTACCTCAAAATAATAAAGGCCATATATGACAAACCCACAGCAAACATCATACTCAATGATGAAAAAATGAAAGCATTTCCACTAAGATCGGGAACAAGACAAGGATGTCCACTCTCACCACTATTATTCAACATAGTTTTGGAAGTCCTAGCCATGGCAATCAGAGAAGAAAAAGAAATAAAAGGAATACAAATTTAAAAAGAAGAAGTAAAACTGTCACTGTTTGTGGATGACTGATACTATAAATAGAAAATCCTAAAGATGCCACCAGACAACTACTAGAACTAATCAATGAATTTGGTAAGGTTGCAGGATACAAAATTGATACACAGAAATCTCTGCCATTCCGATATACCAACAATGAAAAATCAGAAAGAGAAATTAAAGAAACAATCCCATTTACCATCGCAACAAAAAGAATAAAATACCTAGGAATAAACCTGCCTAAGGAGGCGAAAGACTAATACTCAGAAAACTATAAAATACTCATGAATAAAATCAAAGATGACATGAACAGATGGAGAAATATACCATGTTCTTGGATTGGAAGAATCAATATTGTGAAAATGACTATACTACCCAAAGCAATCTACAGATTCAAGGCAATCCCTATCAAACTACCAATGGCATTCTTCACAGAATTAGAACCAAACATTTTACAATTCATATGGAAACACAAAAAACCCCAAATAGCTGAAGCAATCTTGAGAAAGAAAAACGGTGCTGGAGGAATCAGGCTCCCTGTCTTCACACTATACCACAAAGCTACAGTAATCAAGACAGTATGGTACTGGCGCAAAAGAGAAATATAGATCAATGGTACAGGATAGAATGCTCAGAGATAAGCCCACACACATATGGTCACCTAATTTATGACAAAGGAGGCAAGAACATACAATGCAGAAAAGACAGCCTCTTCAATAAATGGTGCTGGGAAAACTGGACAACTACATGTGAAAGAATGAAATTAGAATACTACCTAACACCATACACAAAAATAAACTCCAAATGGATTAAAGACCTAAATATAATCCCAGACACTATAAAACTCTTAGAGGAAAACATAGGGAAAACACTCTTTGACATAAACCAAAGCAAGTTCTTTTTTGACCCACCTCCTAGAGTAACGGAAATAAAAACAAAAATAAACAAATGGTGCCTAATGAAACTTAAAAGCTTTTGCACAGCAAAGGAAACCATAAAAAAGACAAAAAGACAACCCTCAGAGTGGGAGAGAATATTTGCAAATGAAACACAAAGGATTAATATCCAAAATATACAATCAACTCATGGAGCTCAATACCATAAAAACAAACAATCCAATTAAAAATGGGCAGAGGATCTAAATAGACATTTCACCAAGGAAGACATACAGATGGCCAAGAGGCACATGAAAAGCTGCTCAACATCACTAATTATTAGAGAAATGCAAATCAATACTACAATGAGGTATCACCTCATACCAGGTAGAATGGGTATTATCAAAAAATCTAGAAACAATAAAATCAGGAAAGGGTGTGGTGAAAACAGAACCCTCCTGCACTGTTGGTGGGAACGTAAATTGATAAAACCACTATGGAAAACAGTATGGAGGTTCCTTAAAAAACTAAAAATAGAACTGCCATATGACCTAGCAATCCCACTACTGGGCATATACCCTGAGAAAACCATAATTCAAAAAGAGACATGTACCACAATGTTCATTTCAGCACTATTTACAATGGCCAGGACCCGGAACCAACCTAAATGTCCTTCCACAGATGAATGGATGAAGAAGATGTGGCACATATATATAATGGAGTATTATTTAGCCATAAAAAGAAACGAAATTGAGTTATTTGTAGTGAGGCAGATGGACCTAGAGTCTGTCACACAGAATGAAGTAAGTCAGAAAGAGAAAAACAAATACCATATGCTAATGCATATATATGGAATCTAAAAAAAAAAAAAAATGGTACTGATGAACCTAGTTGTAGGGCAGTAATAAAGATGTAGACATAGAGAATGGGCTTGAGGACACGGGGTGGGATGGGGAAGCTGGGGTGAAGTGATAGTAACATTGACATATATACACTACCAAATGTAAAATAGGTAGTGTGAAGCAGCACCATAGCACAGGGAGATCAGCTCGGTGCTTTGCAATGACCTCGAGGGGTGGGATAGGGAGGATGGAAAGAAGGCTCAAGAGGGAGGGGATATGGGGACATATGTATGCATACAGCTGATTCACTTTGGTGTACAACAGAAACTAACACAGTATTGTGAAGCAATTATACTCCAATAAAGTTTTTAAAAGAAGAGTCTATAGGTATGCATACCGTAAACACCTGGCATATCTTGGGCTGAGTGTTAGGGGGAAAGAAAGAAAACCCTAATGGAAAGGAAATATGTATGTTATATGTATTTAACCAGAAAGCTTCCTTCTCTAATTTTGTCAAAATTTTCCTAGGCTCAGCATTATTTAATATTTAAAGAGCATCCAAGGTTTTGAGTTCAATTTATTGGCAGTTATAGAACATGAAAATAAATCACAATCCTGAGCAATCAGACTAATACACTGTATTTACAAACTATTTATTGAGAATCTATACATTTGGTACTCATCTTGTAAAGAATAAAATAAATAACCTATTTCCTTAAATTCTCTATCAACGTACAAATGCCTAAACAAATTAATACAAGACACTAAAAATTGTCACTCAGGATATTGCTGCTGTGCAATGTCAAGTATAGTATATTACTAATGTTAATTTAAAGTCACTCAATTTCTTGATATATTATTCTATTCCTTAATATACAATAAGAAATTTGCAGAGAGTACACAGTGGTAGAAAGGGTATATTGATTCTCTGTGATTTACAGCCAGACAAGCAAGGCTTCTGGTTGTTCTCAACCATAAATACTACAACTGCAATGGCTTTGATTATCTACCCTGACTTGTGTTTGAAAATGAACATCAGTCAACTTGATGTCACTTTGGCTGGTTCATTAGCTGACAATGAATTTCTGTAGGGAAAACTTTTATGTATAGTTTACTATTAGTTAACTTGACAAAGCTATGTTTGTCAAGCAGAAAGCCACAACGATTAAAAACAACTAAAGAAAATTTAACTAGAAAAATATTGGGAAGAGACCAGAGAGTCAATGCACTTTAGGATAACAGTCAAAGTGATATTAAAACAAAATTAATAATTTGATTCATAACAATTCCTTTTTTTCATCTGAGGTGGTTGTAAACCAGGAACAAATGGAGCCTTCTTGTGGAGAATTATGTACTCTATATGTAGTATATTCTTATTATTCTTGGAACTTAATTTTTTGAAAAATAATTATAAAATGTTTTATTTTGAAATAATTTTAAACTTGGATAAAGGTTGCAGAGAGAACACAGAGTTCCCTTTCATCCTGCACACAGCATCTGCTAATTTTTAGGGATACTATAAGTAAGATGCTTCTTCTTTTATACAGTATTTGAGGATGAACAGACCATGGTTTTTCAAGGCTCCGTACAAAGAGTTTTGACAACTGTGGTGACTAGAGGAAATTTTGAATCAACAGCAGGGACACTTTAATTTTGGTGGAGATTGTGGTTGATTCTATGTCTGATTTCTTTAGGACAGGGCTACACAAAGTGTGGTGCAGGTTTATTACTTCAGGTCTGTGAACTGTTACCAGGGCATCCCAGCACACAATTACTGGAACCATCTTGGTGAACAGGATATAGACCAATTCAGGTGTAGAAAAACTCACAAGGTATACTGCATATGATGCAAGTTGCATCCTAGTCACAGGTAGAAAAACTGTTATAATGTATGATATTTTAAGGTTTATCAATTTGACTCCAAAATTACATTAAAAAATAACATAAAATGCATAAACATTTATTTTAGTAAATTATAATCTTAACCATCCAAGTTAGGAAAATCCACAGACCACTCAAAACACAGTATCATAACATGTAACAAAACAGTCACCTCTGATATCACCTATTTCATCAAAGATCAGCCAAGTTGCTTCATATCTTAAAAGGTCTTCAGTGTTGCTCTTATGCCGTCTACAGTCAGGAAAAGATATATTTGTTCCTTCAATAACAAATTACAATTGAGCAGTTCCTTTTGAAAGAAAAATCCCCTTTTCCCGCTGTTCTGTAAAATGGCATTATTGTCAAGTAATGATATAAACCATGAAACTGGAAAGGACGGAAATGGACTTCTTTTCACAGGGGAATTTAAACAATCTTATATAAATCCTTTGTATAGGTACTGATTTAAAATTATTTCGTAAGATCAATACTTCTTTAGAAGTCTATAGAAATACTCCATAAATCTATTTTTAAAGAGGTATTTTCTTATCAATGTAGTCATTAAAAAATATTCTGTGTGCTCAATATATACTCAACATCACACTAGCCACTTGTCTTATAAAGATAAATAAAGCATACTTATTTAAAAGTATATAAGAAATTGTAGGAGAAAGTCTAGTCTCGATTTTCATGCATGTAGTTTACTGGAGATAGTTCTCAGGAACCAGACCATAGAGAAGTGAGTAATGCAGGGTTATGTTTGGAACTCCTGTACTTGCCCATTTCATATCAAAACTGTTTACAAGGGAGTGACACAATATGTGATTAAACACATGTGCGTTTCACCTCTCCCCCCACACACATATATTTTTCCTGCACACTCAAAGATCCTGATAAATATATATATATATATTTGCTATACACACACACATATGTGTGTGTGTATATATATATAGAGAAAACGCATACACACATATATAGTCACTTTTCCAAGAAAAAAATATTTATATATACATTTGAACCTTGAACAGCATGGGGGTTGAGGTGCTGACCCTCTGCACAGTTGAAAATACATGTACAAGTTTACAGTTATGTATCAATCCTCTCCGCAGTTCTATATCAGCTGATTCAACCAAGGATTGTGCAGTTAGTATTACAGCATCTATTTACTGAAGAAAAAACCATGTATAAGTGAAACCGCCTAGTTCAAACCCATGTTGTTAAAGGTTCAACTGTATATATAATATTTTTTCTTGGAAATGAATATAGTTCCAACTCAGCTCCTTCGACTTATAATCTCTTCTCTTAGCAGTTACAGAACTTGTCTGGCTGGGTTGTGTTATAACTTAACAACACTTACTGATCTAGTGGCCAGTAGGGGACTAGGACTTAGATTCTGAGCAGGCAATGTTCTCTTGCAAGACAGATATCTGAATCAATTTCAAGCAAGGAAGAAAGCACAAGTCTTTAGAAGTGGGTCACTTCAGAGGATTCATAGGATTGAGGAAAACTATGGGATTCAAGGTATTTGAGTGTATAATTCCCAGATGTCCACATGCCAAGTCTTAGGGTCTTATTCCTTCCCAATCAGAAATGGCATACTTGGCATAGCAGACTTGCTGGGAATGATAACTCAACCTTCAACAGAGCACTGCTATTATTATAATATGCTGCAGGCCTTATCCTCAGCTCTTTCTGTTCTCTGTCTAAAGGAGATGAGTGTCTTTATGTATTGGTTTTCACACCTTAATTTACTTAGGTAATTAGTCACCTTCAGTGATTCTTGTCTTTCAAAAATAGTCCTCATATTCCTTTTTCCATAATTACTATTTCTTCTGGACCTCTCAGAAGTCTGAAATCTTGTACTTGCCAATGCATTTCCTTTAACCAGTACACCACACTATCCCAGTTCATCACTGGTGAAAGTTGCACAATTGCACTGTCACCTTTTGCCACCGTCTGTCTGTGTTCTATTATACTTTTAACCAGCAAGTGATTGGGTCCTCATTGCAGCTGCTGAGGCAGACGGCAATGCTGAATCACGGCAAGTTCCAAGAACAGAAGGCATACTTGGAAATATAAAGTACGTACTCTAAAGTGTGGTGACCCCTGAGATGCAGGGACCGTAGCAGGGGTACTGTCTGCACAGGTCTAAGGGTGGTACTACATGCAGCTTTAGCAAACACAAATGGTTTTCCTTTACGTTTTACCAATTTATATTCCTACCAGCAATGTATAAAAATCCAAATTGTTTAAAATCCTTCCCAGCCTTTTCTTCATTTTAACCTTTAAGTTAGGTTTATAATATTAAATTTTAGTTTTACTCAATATTTCTGATGACTATTAAAAATTTAGCATTTTCTTTCAAAAATTTTAAACCATTTCGATATCCATTTTTTTGAGGCACTTACTCTTCCATTGGATTTTGTGTCCTTTTATTACTAATTTTAGGAATTTTATATTTTAGATTTGAATCTTTAGTCCTTTGAGTAGAATTTAATTTCAATTTTATATTTTATCTTTAACATTTTAAAATGTTAAATTCAATTATATATTTTATCTTTAACATTTTAAATTCTTATTTCTGATTAAAGTATCATTGTCCCAAATCATGAAGCTATATTCAATTTTTTCCCTAAAAGTTTTATTATTTTATCTTTCACATTTGGGCCAACTTTATATCATTTCATTGTCTTTTGGCTCCCATTGCTTTTTTTAAGGAGGGAACACTCTTTTTCTTTTTTTTTTTAAAGAGGGAACATTCTTACTGTAATTCCTCTGAAGTTAAACTGTAATATGATTCTTGTTACTCTGGTTGTTAACAATGTTATTATATGCTTAGTGCACTTGTTCTTGTATTTATCTCTCTTAAAATTTGTAAGGATCCTAGAATCTTTGTAGTGGGTATGATATCTTTTCTCAGCTTGGGTGTATTGTAAGCTCTATTCTCTTCAAATATTGCCTCCAAAATCTTAGAGATTTTTAAGAATATTTTGTGCAGCTCTCCTACTTGTTTCCTCAGGAGTTAAATTTTATGAAAAAAAAAAACAATCCTCACTTCTCTCTCAAAGAATCTGTTGAATTGTTCTTCTGGCAACTCTTCTTTCTTCTGAATATTTTGTTACAAGAACTCATCACTGGTACAAGGTTAATCACTGAAGTCAGTGAAAACACTTAAAATGTTTCTCACTAGTCAGGTAAGTAATGATAGAGGTCTAAATTTAAGGGGAAAGTTGAAGAGGAATCAGGGAAAAAATATGAACTTATATGTTGATCTGAATTTAAAACAATCCTTTATTCCTTGTGATGAGGATACAGTCTCTTTATTCCATACTATGATTAAAAGTTTTCTTGGGTAAATTCTTAAAATCAAAATTATTCTCAATGAAATTCTTACTATAAGAATATAGAAAAATATTCTTGGAGGAGTGGATCAAGATGGTGGCAGAGTACAGGACATGAAGCTCAACTCTTCCCACAAATACGTCAAAAATGTATCTACATTTATAATGATTCTCACAGAATACCTACTGAACCCAGGAAGAAGACCTCAGACTTTTGGGAGGGCAAGAAAATCTCCATTTAACCAGGTAGGACAAAAGAATAAAGAAAAAAAGAAAGTGAGAACGGAATCGGGAACAGGACCTGCCCCCCTGGGAGGAAGTTGTGAAAGAGGAAATGTTCCTGCACCCTGGGAAACCCCCTCACCCCCAGGGAGATCAGCCAGGACAGAGGGGAAGCTTCAGAAAATTATTCTTATAAATATTCCATGCAGCAGCACAAACACATTGATTTGCCTGTGCTATGGTTTTACACATTTAAATAGTGTAGAAATATTATATGTTGCCCTTTAGTGTAATCACTGAGTAGTGCTAAAATTGGTATCATTTCTGTCAGTATGTTGCAAAACATAACCAAAAATAAATAAACAAAAAAAATAACACATTCCCCAGGCACTAAAGAGTAAGTTGAAAGAGTAAAGTGTGTTTCAGTGTATCATGACAGACCACAGAAGGGTTCTTCACAGGAAATGCTACAAAGCGTATTTCAATTGAAGCAATGAACTTTAAGTGGAATTCTATTTTACACGTGAACGTATACTGTGTGATAATCTCAAGTCTACTTATTCAACAGCTGGATCCCAAGATTAGAATGAAGGTGACAAGAGTATAGAGAATTATATTCCTACAGAGTAAGAAAAATCCTATTAACTTTTAATGACCCATTTTTTCTTGGGCTTTTAGTTTAAAATTCTGATATAACCTACTGGCAATTTTGTTTTATTTTAAGGGTTAGACTCATAGTGTACAAAAGCAAATGTATATATTTTATTAATAATAGTCATTTTAATTTAGAGAGTGAGTCCAAAGCCAGGGTGGGTGTTTAGAGACTAATTTTGAAGTGGCACAGGGAAACCTAAGGAATAACGTATGCAAGACATGAAAGTATTGGATGCAATCATAATGTACAGAAGTATATATCTAGAAGTTAAATCTCAGTGCTCTATTACTTCCTGTACCACTCAATACTGCCTCGGTTCATCTATCTGCACAACTGTCATATTACAGCAACAACAAAGCCTTTCATGACTGACTAATGAGCTATGTTATTAGTTTAATTATTGCCTGGCCACTTAGAGACTCAACTTATTGGAAAGGAAATGGTGATTACTACAACTGGCAACTCCCCTTGGCTTGCACTTTATTCAGGACACTACCTCATGGACTTATTGCTTTGCTATCTTATGCACAAGTAGGACCTAAACATTTCATTAGTGAATTTTCTGTTATATACAATAACACATAAATATTTATTTTGTGAATATTTAAATGATAAGTCTTATAAATCTTTCTCCACTTGACTATTTATTTATCTACATTTGATCATGTTAAAATTTAAAAAATAATAATACTCATTATATTCCACTGTGTTAAATATTTGATATGTGTTCATATAATGCATGACTCATGCTTTTAAAAATATCTTAATAGGAAAAGTAGAGCATGAGCTAGAATAGTTAGAATTTAAATAAGTGTTGAGTAATTGCCATAACAGCAGAACAAGCTTGACATACAAAAGATACAAGTTTAGAAAAATATTTATTCTGAGTATAGTGGCCAGGATAGGCTTACGAAGGTGAACTGGACCAAAAGAACAGACATGTTTTTAAGAGGTAGTGAGGAACGATGAGAGCTAGTTTGGGTTTTATACAGATTGAGTTATATGTACTTCCAGAATATTCAGAAAATTATGTGAATTAGGAAGCTGACATCTAAGCCTGGATCTTAGAGATTGAGAGGTATCAGTATGAGATGCTAACAAAAGAGGTGAGAAGAAAGTATACTAGAAACAAGAAAATGTAGAGATAAAATTTAGTCTTTGGGAAGACCTTTCAATGAACATGGGGAGAAAGTTGACTGTGGAAGGAAACCCAATCAATCAGAAAAAGAAGGGGAAAATCTGGAGACTGAAGTGTCATTGGATGGATACAAGCAGTTCAAGGTAGACTGCACAGTCAAACGCTGAAGCAAGGTTGAGTAATATGTATCCGGGTTTTGATAATTAGGAGAGCATGGTTGATTTATCAAAGTGTGAAGTCAGAGAATAAATGATTAAGAGGTGACAATATAATGACCAACTCCTGTTTAACCTGCTTAACATCTTATTGTTTCATAACCTCCTAAGCCTAACAATGGTGATGATTCTTGAAACTAATTCAAATCCAAGAAGATACAAGAGACTTAAAAAATTGGTAATGCTGAATCTTAACAATAATTTATACATACTTACATCAGTTTTCCAAGTGTTGCTCATAGCACTTTATGCATGTTAACTTATTCATTCCTCCCATAGAGTTATTATTAACACTATCAGATAAGTGAACTGAGGAACAGAGACATTAGGTAACTTGCCTAATATCAGAAAGATAGTAAGCAGACAAGCCAGGAATGTCATACCATCTGATTCCAGAATCTTGTGAATTTAAGCACTAAACTGTTCCTCTTTTTGTTGCTATTGTTGTTTTTGTTTGTTTTCCTGATTTTATTATTGACTAGTTCACAAAATTATTTCCAACAAAATAAATGATGAAAAATTGAGTGCAAAAGTACCTAACTTCAAGTGACTCTTGAATCTGTTGTTTCATAAATCAACATATTGTAGCTCTTTCTCTTTTTTAGGAAAATTATTTTCCTTTCCTAATAATTTTACCCTCCTCACATATATTTTTCATTATTTCTTGTAATTTTTAGTTTCAGTTTCTAAATAGCCAGTTAATATACTGATAGAGTCAAAATATCTGTCCCATTCACTCACTCTTTCAGTCAACAAATAGTTAATTGAGTATGCCTCTGTAAAATACTTTATATTAAGTATGTAGAATATGTGTGTATAACATATATGTCATAAAACTATGACACTTTTTAACCCTATTTTGCATTCCTACTTAACTGTTTAAGACCTAATTTGATACTGGTTATTTATACAGTTAACAAGTAGATTTTTGGAAATAAAAGAATCAAATCAATGATCAATTTTTGTCTGAGCTCTTAACAAAGCTACTTAAAGCAGATAAAAAGGATATTTTCTTTCTTTTTTGTTTGTATGTTTAGAAGGAGCAGGTAACATAGGAACTAACAATATAATGTGGTGAGAGAAGAAAAGTATTCCTGTATTCTAGGGTAACTTTCTTTAAAAACTAACTAATACTAAAGTACATTTATTTCTTAGATTGCTTAGACTAAACCTCCATTTTACTACTAAAATTGTCTTTGATCAATTGGAAGTTGAAAATTACATACAGAAAAATGAAATTATAGTTTCAAAATTATCAATGTGTCATTCTCATAAATTGATATTAAGAACATATGAAGACAATTTAATTGAATACAACTGACCTTGCTTATGAAACATTATTCTGGTAAAATCTATCATATTTTACAATGAAACATCTGGCAGGCTACATGACATTTATTAAATTTGGCTTTATCTAATACAAGGCATGCCAAAGCTTCAACTTAATGAACATTGATGGCTGATGCCCATCATTTGTTCCCTGACAGCTGAGATATACATATTTATTTGAATGATCTGGGGCTATGTGGCATCCAAAATAAAACAAGCAATGTCACTGAAGTCAAAATTGAATTAAATTACAAATGTGTGTGTGTGTATATATATATATATATATATATATATATATATACATATATACGTTTATATATATATTCTAATTTATAGGTAAAGGAGTGTATAGTCATTTGGAACTGATTTATTGATATAACCTCATTCTATATGTAATGAAAAATACCAGAATAGGAAAATAGGAAGCACAAAATTAATGGAGGAAGTCCCTAGAAAATTATAAACTGTGGAAACCTATCCCTGGCACTGCTTGGCATCCTTCTGACATTCTAGCACAGAACAAGAATGTACAGAGTGACAATTCATTCTGTTTGTGCCTTTCATCTTTGCCCAAAATATAGGCAGTAGTCTCAGAATGTTATCTCTTTGTCCTAATTATCATACACATCTTCTTCACCACAATATCTTTCTGCCCTTTTAATGACATTGGAATATTCTTTCTTGTATAAACAAATTTGGCCTCCACTTTATATTTTCTCCATAACCTTTCCTTCACTGAGCACAGGTTATTCTCCTTGAGATCAATATTTTTACAATCCCAAGGAGCAAAGCCTGCATTTTCCCTCATACATCTTTTAATTTAGCAGAGAAAGATTAGGGATGACTAATGAGAATTCTTGAGAACTCTCAAGGTTCAAGACATTCTTTCTTTTAGAGATTTCATCTTGCTTCATACCAAGCATGAAGATTCTTATGGATCCCATATTAAATTAAATGTTTTTTGTAAGCTTAAACAGGATTATAATATTGCTTTTGAAATTATTTGCTATAATTTACTCATTTAATTTAAAATCAGATAGGGCTTCCTTTTAGCAATTAATAGGCATGTTCAGAAATTCTTACAAAATTTGAAAATCTAACCTTAAAATTTTTTTTTTCAAATATGGTATTCAGCCTCCCAGCTACTATTTTCTGCTGTGTTTCTTGGTGCCTCCCCCATGCATGGGCAGCTTAGGAGTTGGCCAAAAAGTTGAGGGAAATATTTTGGAAATTGTGTGACTCACTTTTCTGAGTTCCTACCACGTTTCAGCCCAAACTCTGACCTGGGCACCCTCAGTCTAAAAACATTGCATCCCTGGTCTCTTTCAGTTAACTTGGAACTGTGAAAAATTGCCCTCAGCAAAAAATCCAAAGTGAGTGTTGTCTTTACTGATGTTTCCCTTTTTCAAGTATTGTAATCCCTCAAGACTGCTTTAAATTGATGCTCTTTCAATGTCTTTAAACAATATTTTGTTAAAATTCTGTCCAACACTTATAATTTCTTCAGAAGAAGGGTTAACCCAATGTAAGCTACTTCATCATAGGCAAAACTGTAAGTCATATTTAAGTGTGGTGGGTGTGTGTCTTTCTGCTTAGGAAACTTTAATCTTTCCTTTACATATACAATACATTAATACAGTCAAGGTCCATTCTACATATCATGTTACGTATAAATTTCTTGGTAACCTATATGGGCAGATTTGAATACTGTCTTATTTTTACCATCATCATATAGCCTTCCACCACACGTTGTCTCTCTTTCACATGTATGTTTATTTGACTTTAGAGAACATATTAATCCTTGTATCATTAGCAACTCACTCAGTTCCCAGCACAAGGTAGATGATCAAAAATGATCCTGAATAAATGAATAAGAGAATAAACCTGAAAATTCATGTTCATTACAATCATCAAAATCTTGGACTGTTTAAGAGAAATTTCTTTATCCATTCTACAATTAACTGAGTAGTTTTGATCTTATTGTAACATCAGGCAGAAAAGACATAAAGAAAAGCTGTACTGTTTGAAAATCTAGTTGAAATAAATTTAGTAACTAAAATACCTCATTTTAAGAGATTTTAAACTGTAAATTAGGTTTATGTCATAAACTCCAAAGTATTTCTTAAATGCAGTTTTTAAAAATTACTTTAAGATATGATTTACTAAACATTTTAAGAATATAATAATATATCAAATAATCAGGATATAAGAAAAATGATTGGATGTTTTTAGAATCCTAGAGGAAATATAATTTCTATGCTACATTTAGCACCAATAGCAATATCTGACAGATGCTTTTGACAACATTTTAAACTTGACAGATAAGTATGACAAAGTTATTTGTTTTGATATTTAAATGAGTAGCATCATTCTGTTTTGGTAATTAACAACTCAAGTGTATTTTGTTAGACAAACTAAACTGATCCTAATAGAAAAAAAAATACATTTAAACATATATAACTGACTGGCCCTAAAGAGAAAGTAGATTATGAATTAAACTGCTTAGTGAAAGTATCATGGTAAAAAATGATATTTAAGAAAACAAGAAGAACGAATATAATTTTCACAGCAGGGGAGGGAGTAAATAATATTACATAAAGAGAAAAGCATATAAAAAGGCAGAGTCATGTTACATATAAGGAGAGGAAAAAAAGGATGAAAGTGGGCATAAATTATATTTGTCATTCTAAAGAATTTTGATTTTTGAATTGTATAATGTTTTGTAAGAGAAGTTACAAAAGTATTTTAAACCTGATGGCTGACATGATCTGATACTACATGAGAATTATTATTCTGACAACTATGCAGAAGAAGGGATGGCATTAAGAGCAAGAGGAAAGACCAATTCAGATCTTATTTCAATGATCCAGTAAGCAGTAGCAGTAGGGATGGAAAGAAGTAGATGGAAGCAATATGGCTTCGTTCACTGCCAATATATGGGTGGAGGAAGAGAAAGATTCAATAATGACTCAATTTTTCTGACAGGCAATTGAATGCATAATGGTACCATGCACTAAAAGAGTAAAGCACCTGTAGCTATAGTTTTAAAATATAACCGTTAGAGTTTCATTTATTAATTAATTATCACAAGAAACTGACCATGCTAGCACCTTGACTCTGAAGCTCCCAGCTTCCAGAACTGTGAGAAATAAATTTCAGTTGCTCAAGCCACTCAGTCTATTTTATTTTTGTTATGGCAGCTTGACCTAAGATAGATCTTGACTGACACTGGAATTGATAATTCATTAGAGTTTGATTGACAATTCTACTATAATAAAACAAATATTACATTAAGAATGAAATAAATATCTTTATATCACACCTTAAAAATTAAGAAGTATATGATTATCTGACCAAATACTCATAACATTAGCCAATAAAATCATGTAGCCTATATATATATATATATATATATATATATATATATATATATCTGAGATAGAGGTATGTATCTTGCCCACATTTTAAAGTAATGTTATATAAAATTTCAATTAAAAAATGGTTGATTACTCATAGAAAATATTTCCACTTAAGAGTAATTTTAAAAAAACACGATTTCAGTTACCTGTGGTCAACCATGCCGAAAATATTAAATGGAAAATTCTGGAAATAAACAATCCGTAAGTTTTAAAATTGTGCACTGTTCTGAGTAGCTTGATGAAATATGTCCCAACTGGGAAGTGAATCAACCCTTTGTCCAGCATATCCTCACTGTATACATTACCTGCCTATTTTTCACCTAGTAGTCCTCTCGGTTATCAGACAATCAACTGTCCCAGTATCACAGTGCTTGTGTTCAAGTGACCCTTATTTTACTTAATAATGGCCCCAAAGTACAAGAACAGTGATGCTGGCAATTCAGATATTCTCCTACTGTGCCTAATTAAACTTTATTATAGGTTATACGTACAGAAAAAAACAGTACATATAGCATCTGGTACTATTCGAGATTTCAGGCATCCACTGGGGCTCTTGGAAATATACCCCATGGATAAAAGGGGGCTACTGTAGAATCAAATGCTCTAACTTACTCTGGCTAAACATATCTGTAACATTCTATTTATATAAAAACAAGCACACAAACTGAAACTAAAAAAAACTGTTAAACTTTACAGAACATACCATTCTCTTTATCATAAAATCGTATTCCAAAATACCATAAATGAGCACTTTTTTGTGTACTTGGTTGAATGAAACCAATAAAGGTGCTATCTTAAAACCAATCATCATCCTACAATGAGCAAAGCATGCGTTCTTAGATATGTTTGTAAAATTAAATGAAATTCTTAATTATACAAGTTCAATCAGAGTTAGTTATAATATTTCAATACATTTCATTGTCCATTTCTTGTGCTAAGGTGTGAATTTAATTAAACACATTTTTTCTGCATGTATTGAGGGATATGTGTAAGGTTTTTTCTTTTCTTATATTATTTGTTAAGGTAAGGAATTGCATTGATAAAGTTACTATGATAATCCTTATTTTAATTCCTTGGTCAAGCTGTACTTATTTGTGATACTTATTATTCCAATTGCTAATAATTTATTTGGAACTTTTGCACTTATTGCATTGGTCTATAATTTTATTTTCCAATAAAGACATCTTCATATTATAGTTTGTATGTCACAGTAGCCTTATGAAATACTTTAGATTTTCCTTTTAGTTATTAACTATATCTTGCTATATTATTAGGTGGTTACAAATTCAGAATTGGTGCACATTTTAATAGGGTAGCCACATTTTTATTATTCAGTGAATATTACCTTTATACAAGTTTTTGTTCTATATTCGAATTTAGTTGATAGAAATACTAGCATCTAAGCTACATTTTAACTATATTTCCCTGATTTATCTCTTTTCAACCTTTTTGTGTCATTTAGTGTCTCATGTAAATAGCATATAACTTGACTTCATTATGTTTGTTGCTGCTGCTGCTCCTCTTGTTCTTTTTTAAAATTTTCATTTATACAAAGTTATAGTTACCTTTTAATATGATAACTCATTCAGTTTGCATATATTATGATTACAGATATATTTAAACTTATTTACATAACTTATTTACTCATTCAGTTTGCATATATTATGATTATAGATATATTTGGACTTATTTACATATATATAATTTTATTTTCTATGTATTGATATCATACTATTTATTTGTTTTTTAAATCTTCTTTCCTTACTTCTTTAGGATTTATCTATTTTCTTTATTTCTTCTGCTCTGGGAGTTTTACCCCTTATTTTTATGATTTAGTAATCCTCCCTTAATTTTTACGTGAAGACTTAGATTACCAAAGCCCATAATTAATACCCCTATCATCCTCCTCAGCTGATTAAGTCCACTTGAACCCATTTTCTTCCTGATCTCCACCAATTTTCTGTTACTGTGATCTGCAATTTGAGTCTAATCTTCTTTTTTAAAATAAACTTTCATTAGTCCTAATTATTAATAATATTGTTTAGAGCCAATATGCATTTAGATTTAATGACAGTTTCACTAATATCTTTAATCAACTCCTTCCTGCCAGTGTCCACATTTTGTTTTCAAATTCATCATTTCATACTTCTTTCAGGTTATATTTTTAGTATTTATATGTCAGAATACATTTTATTTCACTTTATTTTTTATACATCTTTATTGGAGTATAATTGCTTCACAATGCTATGTTAGTTTCTGTTGTACAACAAAGTGAATCAGCCATATGCATACATATAGCACTTTCAATCTTAAATAATTTGAGTTTATCTGGGTACAGAAGGTTAAATTTACTTATTTCATCTGTCACATATTGTGACTGATGGGAAGCTTACTGTAATTGTGTCATATCTTTGTAAAGAATATATTTTCCCCTCACAACTGTCCACATTTTCTATTTGCTTTTATGTTCTGCATTTGCACTACAATGTAAGTATAGAAGTATTTCTATCTATGCTGCTCAAGACAGTATAAGTTCTTTCTATCTGAAGAGTCATACCTTCTTCAATTTTTTCATTTTTATAAATATTAATTCTCTGAATATTGAACTCGGCCTCACTCCCTTCCCTTAATCTACTATTTTTTCTTCTTGCAATTTCTATTAGATAAATACTGGATCTTGTTTTTTTATACTTCATGGCTTTTAAACTATGTTTCTTTCCTTTTTCTTTCTTCTTTCCTTCTGCCTTCTTGTTGTCCTACCTTCATTCCTTTTATTCCATGCCCTCCATTAAGGGGTAAATCTTCACACTTAAATTCCTATATATTAATTCTCTCTTTGGCAGTGTTGCTCAACCACCAGTTGTACAATAAATTGTATATACCTTTCATTCCCAGAATTCTTTACTAAATATATGTGGCCTTCCTTCATATTGTTCTTTCTTTACTATTTTTGAACTTTTAATCCTATTTATTTTAAATATTCCTTCAGAGAATACATTATGTATTTCTTCTAGGAGAACATATTTCCTCATGTACTTCTTTACAGCAAGCTATTTTTCAGTTGAGAGAAGCTTCCTTTAACTTAGAGGACTCTACATTTTGGGTATACTTCCACAGGCAACAGTACATTTGCCTCTGACTGGATCCAGTGGATTTCACTGGTTCTAAACCAGCGTTTATGATGCTTTTTCAGAGTAGCATCCAAACACCAAACAGTTAGTGTGAACCTCTGACTCATTTCTATGTACAATGAAAGACCAGGATTCCAATTTTTGTAGGTGACCCCTTTTTACTGTACCTCTAAGTCAAAAAGTCCATGTTTTAAGAGATTTTATGACTGTTTGCTTTGTGTAGTAGTAGACTTACTTCTAACTACCTAAATACATAAAACCTCCATGCTAAAGTTCCCTCCTCACATGGGCTTTAAACACAAGCCCCAGATGTTTACACTTTCATTTGTTTATAATAATCCCCTGAGTCTTTTATCTCTAGTTCTGATTCACTGCTCTGAATTTTTATATTCTTTCCTTTTATTCTTTGGCATTAATGATTTTGCTTCCTTGGCAATGCATTTTAAACTAGTTTATTTTTTGGAAAATATAAAACTGTTTAGTCTGTGGTAGCATAGCAAGGGTAGGGAAAGAGGAGGTGAGTAGTTTTCATGTCGGCTAAGTCTGCCATATTGTCTTAACAGTTATTTTTATGCAGCATGCTATTTTTATTTGTTCATCAAATATATATAGATCTTTTACTTTGTTCCTGATAGTACTTTAGGTCCTGGAAATACAGCAGTGAATATAACAGACACAAATCCTTGACCTCATGGACTCCACATTTAATGTAGAATCTGAAAATAAACAAAAAATAAAAACAAGCAGATACGTGAAAGAAGAGATTAGTTCCACACCAGTAAGCAAGACTATGAATTTACTTTTGGTTTCCAGCAGCATATGACTGGCTTCAACTAAATGAATTTCCAATGTTTCTGGTCCACACAAAGTTCTATACCATATACCAAAGTCTTTGTTGCTGACACCATTTGTCATCAGGAACGTCTACTCAGAAGCCACAGCTATATTGCCTTTCAGATGGGAATGTGGGGCTTTCTGACCCACTGTCATGATAATATATCTTCCTCCTCCTATACAGAGGAGACTGAAAACAACCAAAGCACTATTCTGACAGCTTGATTCAATTCTACCTCTTGCTTGTTCAGTCTCATTATGAGGTAGGAAAGTGGTTACTTATCCTACCCACTTTCCACACTACGTGAGTAAAAGTATTCACTACTGGATCCTAGAGAGTTTTCTCATATTCCCCTCATCTGCCCTGTGGGGTTCTTTGTATTTTCTCATCCATAAAGCCCTCTCTCTGTCAGCATCCTATTCTCATCACCACAACTGTTAAGGTCAGAGATTTTACTCTACTTAAAAGCTAATGTTAACCTGTTATTGTTTTATGGATACTTGCAGAAGACACAAGACTTGGGCAAATGGCTTTTTATTACTCTTTGCACAATAAGCAGCATGAACATCAGCATTTTCCCATGAGTTCTACTTGTCTCCCAAGCCAGCAAGACAATATAGAGGGGCCCTAATGCATGCTATGCTTCCAGTGGTTTGTGTCATAGCTGATGAACCTTGAACTTGTAGAATACAAGAAAAACTTACTACCTTGAGTGAATTCTAACTAATAAGGGAATCGATCCTCTCTGAAAACCTGACACAGGATAAGGATACTCAAAGAAGGGAGTTAGATATAGAATCAGAGAGAGTTAGCTTGATCTCTAATTTGTAAAACATTGCTTCCCACTATCTTTGTCCTTTATAAACTAAGCATAGAAAACATAGCAATGAGGCATTTTTTCCTTTAGACAAGGAGTAGCAGAAATAAAAGGTGAAATAATAAATATTTTAGGCTTTGTGAGCCATACGTACAGTCCGCAACTACTTAACTTTGCCATGGTAGCATGAAAGCAATAACAGACAAAAACAGGTGTTTGGCCAGATTTTGCCTGTGTTTCACAGTGTGCTGAACCTTGCCCTAGACTCAAAGTTTGAGGGTTACTATCAAAATATTGGAATGATTTGCTCTATGAAACCTAAGACTGAAAGTGATCAGGAAAGGAATCTGCATAGAAGCATGCAGGAATCCCACAATTTAAAGGTCAGAGCCTTCAGCCCTCACAGTTTAAAGAAGTCAAGTTCTTTGGTCAACAGTCCCCATACACACACAGAACTCTAAACTTTTTATGGTATCATTTTATTTTTATAGGAAAATAGAGAAAGATCACCAGAAATCTGAGAAAACCTACAACATAAAAGATAAGGAATGTGGTTTTAAAAAAAGAAAGAACAAAAACATCAAGGAAAGAGATATTTGGGCAACAGAAGGCAATTTAAAATAAATTATCTGACATCTTAAAGAAAATATTGCAACCACCAAAAAACCCCCAAAGTTTATAAAAATTAACTTGAAATAAATTTAGATATTTACTAATTGTTACTTACATTAAAAAGTCAAAGACTGATATAAAATCCAAAAATAATCTCACAGAATAGACAAAAAAGCCCAGAAACTATTTAAGAGAATTAAAAGATAGATTACCTATCTCAAAAAGGGAATAGAGAAAATAGAGCAAAGAAAAATTTTAAATGGAGAATATGCAAGTTTCTTATAGCCAGGGGAAACACATATTCACATAGAGAGGGCTCTCTGAATAACATGTAAATCTAAAAAATTATTTTCACCTTTGAATCCTATTCGCAAATAAATTATCAAGTATGACAACAGAATAAAGTTTCTAGGATGCAAAATCTTACAGTCCAAATGACCTTTACTAGGCTTACAGGAAAGTAAACCTGATATTGGAAACAGGATTGAACCTAGGAGACAGATGACATCTAGTTCCAGAGGTTCAACAAAGCAGCAAGCTGAGATAGTTATAACTGTATGTTCGAGAAGAATTAAGGGACTGTGATCCTTAAGAAGTATGATGATTTAATAGAATAGTTAAAATTATATAGACTGAAAAAATTTTTTTTTTTTTTTTTGCGGTACGCGGGCCTCTCACTGTTGTGGCCTCTCCCGCTGCGGAGCACAGGCTCCGGACGCGCGCGCTCCGGACGCGCACGCTCCGGACGTGCAGGCTCAGCGGCCATGGCTCACGGGCCTAGCCGCTCCGCGGCATGTGGGATCTTCCCAGACCGGGGCACGAACCCGCGTCCCCTGCATCGGCAGGCGGACTCTCAACCACTGCGCCACCAGGGAAGCCCTGAAAAAATTTTTAAATAGAGTAAAAATAATTGATGGGGTCTTAAAAGAAAAATCCTTTTAAGTGTTACTTAGAATTTATTTTTTAAGAGTTTAGGAACACTACACCCATAGATAATTAAATGCAACACAAACTCATTGTAAAGTAATATCTTTGGCAATAATTAAATAAAAGCTACATACTGGTTTTCAATGTTTAGTCTCATATTATACTCAAATTATGGAAGGCTTAACTATTCCAATACAAAGCTGATACCACAGGTAACCTCATCCTATTTCATTTTATCATGAGAAAAAATACCATGCAAATTCCAGAACGTCTCTAGAATATGACTACTGCTTGCATTACATATGTGTACTATATGTCTGTTAAGGCTTCCTTGATAGATTAACATAATGTCTCTTCAACATATTCTGCTATATGGCAACATGCTTCTGGCATTCATAATCGAAGATCCAACTATGTACGTATTTCCTTTGATTAAAAACAAACAAAATCTACCTGTCAAAGCATTCCAGCAGTATATTGATTGAAGTCTAAAATACTTGTAAATCTCTTCAAATATTTTTATAGTTATCCTATTAAGAAAACATAGCTTTTCACTTCCAGAAAAGTATATAGTTGTATTCAAACTACAGTCTAGAATAATTCCTCAGTACATTTATCTCATTACCTTAGTTTTTCAGTCCACATTTTGTTATCAATTTACCAATAATTGATTTGTTATAAACAGAAGAGTAATTGCAACAGTGGTTTTTCTTGGCAATTCTTCATCCAAGTATATCAAGATAAGCATACATGTTTTTCATTAGCTCACAGCACACATGGTTGACAGTTTGGGTATCTGTATAGCACTTCTTGCTAAATTTCATTATTTGATCTGCTTTGACATAGGAAAAGTTGTTATACTAGTGTGCTGACAAATTGACAAGCCCTGCTTCTTCTGTTACTACTTTCTAATCAACATCATAGTTAATATTCATCTGGTGTTCCTCAACTGTGTACCACAGGAGGGCATACATTCATTACAGTTAATTGAGAAATCAGTATGATGATTTGGACAAATATTAGAAGTGATGCTGCTTACGGTGGCAATATATGATTTGATCCACACTAAGAGTAATCTGAGTCGTTTTTCACTTATGCAATATGTGTGCATGGCAAAAAGTATCTGGTTGTTTGTCATAGTATTTCTCACTGTCTACTTGTTTTTCTGTTGTATTTAATTTTGTTCTCCTATTTTATCACTTTAAATGCATTATTATTGCAATTTTATACTGAAGCACCAAAACAATGAAACTAATTGAAGAAAATCCAGGTAAAAATGTCTAGGTAATAGGAATGAAAATTGAATAGCCCTTTAAGGTGTTTCACCTATTCTACCTACGCACATAAACACGATGAGGCAGTGAAAGTTTCTACATTTAGACCTCAGAAAGACAACATCTATCTGAGAAGACACTGTCCTAGTCACTAGGAGTTAGTATATAACTTGGATTTCAAGTTTGGGTTACTTGAAATCCAACCATGCCTCCATAATTGGTTATTTACTTTACTACTGATTCTTGGCACTTGTTAGGTTCTCTCAGTCTCAGTTTTTCTTTAAAACCAGAGAATTCTAGCCACAGTTTGATACATCGATAGTCTTTATATTAAATGTTTAACAATGTAATGAATGAACGGTATAACTATTTACAACAGACATTTTGTCTTGTCAGAGGTAATGAAATCATGTGAGCAGCAGTTTTTGAACTGTCCACCAAGGTTAAGGTCAGTCTGCCATAACTGCTTAAAATTCAACATAAATAGTTAAAGTGAAATAAATGAAGCTAATGTTTAAGTAGGGATTAGGCTTATTTTAATACATTTTCAACATATTTTTATTATATATAATTAACACACCCATCATTTTCACTTCAAGTTCAGGAGAAATAGATATCTTCTTAGTAAGGATCAACTTTTTTATACATAATTATTCCAAATGTAACCCTTTAGGAAAGCAAAATATTCTCAACCGAATTTCACAATAGCTATAAACATTATAAAAACATTTCACTTTATATAGTTGTAGAAAGGACCAACATGTCATTCTCAAGTCTGCTTGAGATTTTATTTCCCATGGGGTTTTCTTACATCTTTGTGTGAGCACGCAGTCTCTGTTGGCCAAGAACATGTGGGTAGCTTGGGCCCACTATAGTCTATGTTGTGTATATACACAATTTTTCGTCAACTAAGGATATGGGAATAACATCAATTTTGGCTAAGGTATGGCTATCTCACACCTAGAGCTCCCTTTTGAATTCCCCAACAAATCCACGTGTCCACTGCTTTCGCCAAACAAAACCACAACCTCAGGCTAGTGGAGCCTACAGTTCTCTTGTTTGCTTGTCACTAAGATCACACTTTAACTGACAGTGCTCTACATCAATTGAGCTTCTCCTAGCAGCAAAAGCAAAGCAGCTGAAATGGTTTCACAGCCTAACCCACTCTTGTCCAGAAATTAGGCTGACAGAGACAGGTGCGGGTGGGAGCCGCTGTGCTTACTGGACTTTCCAAAGATAACCTTGATTTCATTAGAGACTTGATGGCCAGCAAAACGGTTCAGAATCATAGAAAATATAGCTTCCATTTGAAGTCAGATGTCAATATAAACATATTTCTATTATATTCAAAGGCATATTGGATATAAAAATTATAAAAGAATGAGAATATCCTTCATGAAGCTGACAGAAACTAATAGGCAATTCATTTACTATATGACTTTAGCACAAGACTCCTCCAATCTACAATCTTTTCATCTGTGAAATAGGCTCAGTATAAGCACATGGATAAAATAGACAGCTGTGATGTTGATGAAAGGCAGTATTTATTTAAAGCATTCCATCATGTCAAACTACAAACTATAATGTCTCCTCAGAGAGCTATTTCCCCTAACTTTTAATCAATTGTTTTCACTCTTAGGTTTCTAAGTTGTCCATCATGACAATAAAATTTCAATAAAGACCTGATCAATAGTAATTATAGTAGATTACTCTGTAAGTCCTATAATCTATAGACTTATATTACCTTTCTATGTTGCTATTTAAATAAACACATGACATCACAGACAAAAATGTCAAAGATAAAGACTTTCCATTACTTTCTGTTTCATTTTGTCCATTTTCCCATATATATTCGATTTAAAATAATATTCCCTGACTATGTACAGAATAAATTCTCAGAAAATTTAGAAACTCCATAAAAGAAAAAAATTGAAAATAACAAGCATCCAAAAACATACATCCACAATAGAAATTATGAACATCATTTTCCTTTTAAAAGCTTGAGTTTTAAACTGTATTATATTTAAAAGTATTGTAATTTATTCTGATACTTTAATTATCTAGTAAAATTATTTTTTCCATTTGCCTAAAATCTATTTTCTATTATTTTTTTTAAAAAATTACTTTTAAGATTCTCCATCAGTTGTTTGTCAAATACCACAATTTTTGTTTGTTTAGTATAAAGCTCCATCAAAAATTTTGCTTAACTAGTGTATAAAGGAACCAGCAGAATAGTAAACCCCCTTCAAAGGGAATTAGATAAATGGAAGTATTTACAGGCATACCTCATTTTATTGTGCTTTGCTTTACTGCACTTTGAAAATACTGCACTTTTTACATATTGAAGGTTTGCAGCAACCCTGCTTAGAGCAAATTTATTGGAGCCATTTTTTCCAACAGCATTTGCTCACTTTTAATGTCTGTATCACATAGTGGTAATTCTAACAATAGTTCAAACTTTTTTATTATTATTACATTTGTACGGTAACCTGTGATCAGTGATCTTTGATGCTACTACTATGACTTACTAAAGGCTCAGATGATGGTTGGCAATTTTTAGCAGTAAAGTATTTTTTAATTAAGGTAGGTACTTGTCTTAGACATAGCTATTACATACTTAATAGACTATAGTGTAAACATAACTTTTATATACACTGGAAAACAAAAAAAAAAATTGTGTGACTCACTTTATTGTGAATTTGCTTTATCATGGTGGTCTGCAACTGAGCCCGAAATATCTCCAAGTTATGCCTATAAAAAGGTTGAGGAAAAGAATATTCAAGTAAGATTTCTAATTTACACGCAAAATAAAACCATAGGTTTGAGGTTGTGATCTTCTAAACTGGACAAAACCCAGTAACTCCTAACATCTCTACCAGACAAAATTAATTTTCTTTGCTTTCACACAAAAACTATTTGTAAACATCAGTTTTCTACAGGATAATATCTATCCTTACAGCATCGTAAAATGCACTAATCAGTAGCAAAGAGTAAGTCAAAGATACTCACACATGTACAGAATCAGATAATCCCAGATGAGCCTGCTAGACACACCCAATAGACCCCGAAGGAACACCCCGTAATTCTTCTTGTCTATCACCAATTCTTGGGCAACTTTTCCCTAACAGTAATTCTTGTGATCATAAATAATCTGCAAAGGTTATTCTTGATCACACAAAGACAGGCTACTTTCATTATGGTTAGCCTGTTCTTGTTTTTAATAAGTGCAACAAGAGGCTTTACTACATATATATGCCTCCTCATCTTCATTCCATTAACTTCACTTTGGAGCTTTTATAAATATATTGTGAATGTCCAGGGATCTTCCCATTATTATGCTGTTATTGTTTTCTTTGTTTTTTTGGAAATTGAAAAGTAACTAAGAAATTTACCTCCAGCGGATTTCACCTGCTCTACTTATAAATGAGGCTGAATTCCTCTCTTTGATGTCTCACAAAACGTGTAAGATTCCTGGCCTGGCAGAAAGTGACCTTCCTGACTACTTGAAACATTTGAGCCTTCTAAACCATTAGACAGACATCACATAGGTTTGCTGGGCAGACTTGGTGGGAATTGGCTTTTCATATGAAATATAATGCATGTTTCTTAATGGTAGGTTTGCCAGACTTAACAAGTAACATTTATTCTCAAATTTCTTATAAAATTGACATAAAATGAAACAAAATTTATTTTAAAAGATTGAAATACCATAGATATGTTCTTTGATTAGCATGTAATTAAATTAGAAATAAACATCAATAAAGCATCTATAAAGGCAATGAGTATCTGCAAATTAAACAATTTAATTCTAAACTACCAATTGTTAAGGAAGAAGTTGCAAAGGATATTAGAAAATTGTAGAAATTCAATGACAATGAAAGCACAACTTACTAAAAATTTTGGGACATATCTTAAGCTGCATTTAGAAGAAAATTTATAGCTTTAGCGTACATTAAGAAAGTTTTGAAATAAAAAAAATAGGCTTCCACTGTGGGAATCTAGAAGAATGGTAAAAATTTAACCCAAACATATGCATATACGCTGTCTACAAAATAAACAAACAAATAAACAAAAAACCTCACTTTATATTTAAGGACACACACAAGCTGAAAGTGAAAGAGTAGAAAAATATATTCTATGCAATGGCAGCCAAAAGAGAGCAGAAGCAGCTATACTTATATGAGATATGAGACAAAATACATTTTAAACCAAAAATCATCCCAAGAGAAAAAAGAACAGTATATAATGATAAAGAAATCAATTTAACAGTAATATATAATAATTATATGTGCATCCAACAATAGAACACTTAAATATATAAAGCAAACATTGACAGAACTGAAGAAAAAAACAGACAGACGTACATTAATAATAGGGGATTTCAATATCCCATTTTCAATAATGGACAGATCAACCAGACAGAAAATCAGCAAACAGGGAACTTGAACAACACTACAGACCACATGAATCTAACAGACATATACAGAACATTCTACCCAACAGGAACAGAATATATGTTCTTCTCAGTTGCACATTGAACCTTATCCAGTATAGCTCACATGTTAAGACACAAAACAAGCCTTAACAAACAAGAAGACTTAAGTCATACCAAGTATCTTTTCTGACTACTATGGAATGAAAGTAGAGATCAACAACAGAAGGAAAACTAGAAAATTAATAAATATTTGGAGATTAAATAGTACAGTTTGAATGAATAATAGGTCAAAGAAGAAATTAAAAGACAAATTAGAGAATATCTTCAGATGAATGAAAATACAACACACCAAAACTTATGAGATGCAGCAAAAGCAGTTCTAAGAGGGAAGTGTATGGCAATAAACACTTACATTAAAAAAGAAAAAAAACTCTAATAAACAATCTAACTTTACACCACAAGGAGCTACAAAAAGAAAAGCTAAGTCAAATATTATCAGAGGAAAGGAAACAATAAAAATTAGAACAGAAATAAACAAAATAAATAGAAAAATCACTAAAACTAGGAGTTTTTTTTAAACCTATTCTGTTTTTTTAAATTAATTAATTAATTTTATTTATTTATTTTTGGCTGCGTTGGGTCTTCATTGCTGCACACGGACTTTCTCTAGTTGCCATGAGTGGGGGCTACTCTTCATTGTGGTGCACGAGCTTCTCACTGGTGGCTTCTCTTGTTGTGGAGCATGGGCTCTAGGCACGTGGGCTTCAGTAGTGGCAGCACGCAGGCTCAGTAGTTGTGGCTCATGGGCTGTAGAGCTCAGGCTCAGTAGTTGTGGCACATGGGCTTAGTTGCTCCATGGCATGTGGGATCTTCCCGGACCAGGGCACGAACCCGTGTCCCCTGCATCAGCAGGTGGACTCTCAACCACTGTGCCACCAGGGAAGCCCCGACAGGCAGATTCTTAACCACTGTACCACCAGGGAAGCACAGGAGTTGGTTTTTTGAAGAAAATAAACAAAATTGACAAACCTTTAGCTAGATTAACAAAGGAAGAAAAGAGACAGAACACAAATAAATAAAATCAGAAATGAAAAAGGAGACAGTATAGTTGATGCCACAGAAGTAAAAGGAATCATAAGATATTGCTATGAAGAATTATTTGCCAAGAAACTGGATAAACTAGAAAAAAATGCGTAAATTTCTAGAAAACTACAACTTACCAAGACTAAATCATGAAGAAAGAGAAAGTCTGAACAGACTTATAACTAACAAGAAGATTGAAACAATAATTAAAAACCTCCCAACAAAGAAAACCCCAGGACCAGATGTCTTCACTAATGAGTTACACCAAACATTTAAAAAAGAAATGATGCCAATCCTTATCAAACTTTTCCAAAAAATTGATAAGCGGGCAACAACTGCAAACTCATTTTATGAGGTCAGTGTTACCCTCATCTGATATCCAAACCAGATAAGAAAACTAAAAATCAATATTACAGATAAATATAGAGGCAAAATTCCTCAACAATATATTACGAACAAATTCAATAAGACATTAAAAGGATCATACACCATGATCAAGTGAACATTATCTGTGGGACGAAAGGAAGGTTCAGCATACCTAAATCACTCAGTATGGTACACCATATTAACAGAACAAGGTTAAAATCAAAATATTATCATAATAAATGTAAAAAAAGCATTTGACAATATTCAACACGTTTTCATTCCAAAACACTAGGAATAAAAATAAATTAACATAACCTTAACATAATAAAGATCATATATGAAAATGCCACAGCTAACATCATATTCAGCAGTGAAAAACTAAAAGCTTTTCTTCTAAGATAAGGCAAAAGGCAAGGGTTCCTACTCTTGCACTTCTATTCAACATAGTACTGCAAGTCCTAGCTAGAGCAATTAGGCAAGAAATAGAAATAAAGGGCATCCAAATCAGAAAGAAAGAAGTAAAATTACTTCTGTTTGTAGATGACCTCATCTTATACTTAGAAAACCCTAAAGGTTACACACACACACACACACACACACACACACACACACACACACACACATATACAAACTGTTAGACCAATAAATGAATTCAGTGAAGTGGCAGGACAAAAAATCAACATACACAAATTATTTGCATTTCTATACACCAACTATGTACTGTGTGAAAAGAAAATTAAGGGAAAAATTCCCTTACAATAGCATCAAAAAGAACAGAATACTTAGTAATAAACTTAACTAAGGAGGTGAATGACTTATAAACTGAAAAATTAAAAATTGATGAAAGAAATAAAAGAAGACACAAATGGAAAGACATCCCATGTTCATGGGTTAGAACACATTACTACTGGGCTTCCCTGGTGGCACAGTGGTTAAGAATCCGCCTGCCAATGCAGGGGACACAGGTATGAGCCCTGGTCCAGGAATATCCCACATGCCACAGAGCAACTAAGCCCATGCACCACAACTACTGAGCCTGCACTCTAAAGCTCACGTGCCACAACTACTGAGACAGTGTGCCACAACTACTGAAGCCTGCACACCTAGAGCCCGTGCTCTGCAACGAGAAGCCACCGCAATGAGCCACCAGTGCACTGCAACAAAGAGTAGCCCCTGCTCGATGCAACTAAAGCCTGCATGCAGCAATGAAGACCTAATGCAGCCAAAATAAATTTTTTTAAAAAAAGAAGACATTACTACTGAAGTGTCCATTCTACTCAAAGTGATCTATAGATTCAATGCAATTTCTATCAAAAACCAAATAGCATATTTTTACAGAAATAGAAAAAACTCTAAAATTCTTGTGGAAGCTCACAATAACCCAAATAGCCAAAATCATCTTTAGAAGGAACAAAGTTGGAGACCTCACACTTCCTGACCAAATATACTGCAAAGCCATAGTAAATAAAACATTATCGTTTTGGCATAAAGGCAGACACATAGAGCAATGGAATAGAATAGAGAAGCCAGAAATAAATCCTTACCCATAAGGTCAAATGATCTTCTACAAGGGTGCCAAGAATGCACAATGGGGAAGACAGTCTTTTCAACAAATGTTGTTGGGAAAACTGGATAGCCACATGCGAAAGAATGAATTTGGACCCATATTTTACACCATAGAGAAAAATCAGCTGAAAATAGATTAAAGACTTAAAAATAAGACCTGAAGCTGTAAACTCCTAGAAGAAAACATAGAGGAAAAGTGTCATGACATCAGACTTGGATAATTTCATTGAGATGACACCAAAAACACAGCCAACAAAAGTGAAAATAGACAAATGGGACTAGATCAAACTAAAAAGTTCTGCACAGAAAAGGAAATAATAAACAGAGTGAAAAGGGAACCTATGAAATGGCAGAAAATATTTGCCACATATCTGACAAGGGGTTAATATCCAAAATACATAAGGAACTCCTATAACTCAACAGCAAAATAATTAATAACCCAGCTAAAAAATAGACTAAAACATGAATAGGAATGTCTTATTCTAAGAAGATATTCCAATAGGTATTTTCAAAGATGTTAAATGTCACTAATCAGTAGGGATATGCAAATCAAAACCTCAATGAGATACCACCTCAAACCTGTTAGGAAAGCCATTATCAAAATAACAAAAACAGAAAGAAAAACAACATCAACAAAAAAAATAACAAGTGTTTGAGAGAATGTGGAGGAATTGGGACCCTTTCACCCTGTTAGCAGCAATGTAAAATGATGCAGCCACTGTGAAAGACAGTATGGAGGTTCACCAAAAATTAAAAATATAAGTACCACATGATTGAGCAATCTCACTTCTGAGTATTTATTCAGGAAGAACTGAAATTAGCACCTTGAAGAAATACCAGTACTTCAGTGTTCATTACAACACTATTCACAATAGTCAAGAAATGGAAACAACCTTACCGTCCATGAACACACAAACAGGTAAAGAAAATGAGATATATACATACGCTGGATTATTATTCCATGCTAAAAAAGAAAGAAATCCTGCAATACGCAATAACATGGATGAACCTGGAACACATTAGGCTAAATAGAGTAAGTCTGTCATAGAACAAATACTGCATAGTTCTACTTATATGAGGTATCTAAAATAGTCAAACTCATAGAATTAGAGTAAAACAGTGGATATCAGGAATTGGGTATGTGGAAGGAGAAACTGCCAATCAGTGGACATAAAGTTTCAATCATGCAAGATCAATAAATTCTAGACATCTGCTCTACAAATTGTGTCTATAATTAACAATGCTATATTATACACTTAGAACATTTGCTAAGAGGATAGATCTCATTTTTTTTTTTTAGCAGTACTTGGACCTCTCACTGTTGTGGCCTCTCCCATTGCGGAGCACAGGCTCTGGACGCGCAGGCTCAGTGGCCATGGCTCACAGGCCCAGCCGCTCTGCAGCATGTGGGATCTTCCCGGACCGGGGCACGAACCCGTGTCCCCTGCATCGGCAGGCGGACTCTCAACCACTGTGCCACCAGGGAAGCCCGATAGATCTCATTTTAAGTGTTCTTACCACAGTGAAGTTTTTTTTTTTTTTAATCTGTAGGTAGATTGATCCTAAAGAGAGGGAGAGAGAACACAAATTACCCAAATTAGAAATGAAAAAGGGGTCACTACTATACATTATATGGATAAGAAAAGGAAAAGAAATGCTATATTAGTACAGACTGTACAGATATTATAAAGAAAAAGGTGTGTGTGTATAAACTTTATTGTAACATATTTGACAACTTAGATAAAATGGCAAATGACTTGAAAGACAAATGTTATCAAATATGCCAGAAGAAGAAATAGATCTTAATAGCCTCTTATCTAATAGAGAAATTGGATTTGTAAATGAAAATCTCCCACAAAATAAATTCCAAGACTTGAGGAATTCACCTGTGAATATTTTATAACACCTAATGAAAAACAAATACCAAATCAATAAAAATATTTTATAAAGTAGAATAAGAAAGAACAATTCTCAAATTATTTATAAGGACAGTCTCACTCTGTCCAAATCTAATTAAAGACATTACTAGAAGAGAAAATTATGGACCAAGTATTCCCCATGAACAGTGATGCAAAAATCACTAACCAAATATTAGCAAGTGAATAGAAAAATATATAAAACATAGCATACATCATGAACCAAAAGTTCATACAAGAATGCAAGGATATTTGGTGCTCAGCTATAAGTCAATGTATTATAATTAACTATATTACCAAAATAAAGGAAAAATAATTTGATCATTGCAATTGAAAAAGAAAATGCATTTGGCAAAATTATACACCATTTATGGTAAAAACTTATAGTAGACTAGGAACAGAGGGAAATTTTCTCAATTTGAAAAAGATCACCTACAAAAATCTACATCTGATAGCATAAGTAACAGTGAAATATTGAAAATGCTTTCCCTGCTCTACATGCAAGTACTTCTATTCCTAGGTGAGCAGTCCATCTTCTGGTTAAAAACCTATTTGCAATTTTTCAGGCCTGTCTATAGACAATTACAAAGGCTTTACCAGGGCTCAGGGAAAAGCTGCCCTCCACACACCAGACTAAGTGCACAGTCAGCGCACTGCAGTATCTGAAGAGAGTTATAGTCAAGGTCTCAGGCATCTCTGGCCAGTTATGCTCTTCACATATTTGCATTCCTAGCCTTGGCAGCTTCATTCTTAAGTCTCTTTATCTGAGGCCTTGTCTTCTTTCAGGTACCTCTGCCAAGATCTCCTTATCAAGAAGAAGAGAGAGAAGACTTGGACACTTTTCCCCATTCTGACTCAGTACTTTACTCCTAGTCCTATCTCTCAGCCTCCCATTTATCCCAGGATCCATAAATCTGCCAGAGCTTTTTGTAATTGCTAAGTATTTTTTGAGATATCATGGGACAAAATAAGTATCCTGTTCCTCATGATACTTCCATCCACTACTTTCCTCATCTACTGATGATTTTTTTTTTCTGAAGCCATTACTATTCCAGTATATGCCACAGTGGTTTTTCCATTTCCTTCATTCTTTATGCATTTGTTTCTCTTTTCCACATATTAAGTGTAATTCTAGTTTTAGGAAAAGTTTGTCTATCTTCCCCATTTATTTATTCAATTATTTACACTATTTAGATCATTACATAGATATTTATATGATTCTATGGGTTAGATTATAATCCATTATTTATCATTATTTATTTATTACAGAGTGCAAATTGTTCCAGATTTGGCCATTGGGAGCCACTTCAGGATGGTATGTGTGTACATTTCAAATGTCTACATCATAATCCTGATATCCTGATATTAAAAGTCCAAGAGTTTTTATTTTCTAAGTTCATTTGTTACAAAAATTTGAATTTTTATCTTAAAATTTTAAAGTTTTAAATTTACCTTAAACTTTTCAAATAAAGCTCCATAAACATTCTTTTACAAAAAGACTGCATCTTGTAAAAATAGGTACTCTTTATTGTAAACTGATAGTCTTTATTTATTTTTTTGGCCACAGTGTGCAGCTTGTGGGATCTTAGCTCCCTGACCAGGGATTGAACCCCAGGCCCTCGGCAGTGAGAGTGCAAAGTCCTAACCACTGGACCGCCAGTGAATTCCCCTGATGTTTTTAATCTACTTTATGTGACAGCCTGAGAGCAGTTACCGCACTAACACCTGGACACAATCATTTCTAAATAATAGAGATTTTAATGTACAATTGCATTTTACGTTCATAAGAATAAATTTGTCAATAGCAAACAAATGTTAAAATTTATAAGCTTTTCAAAGATTCTCCAGATCCTCATTGAAATTGCATATCAGTAATTTGTTTCAACAAGATTATTTCATTTCTCTTCTCATGTATGTTTGTGCCTTAGTGAGTTTTAATATTACTTATGCACAATTTTAATGTCTTTTAAGTTTTATTAAAGAAGTTTAATCAAGTGCAATAAAAATCCCAGATTGATCTTTTTTTTTTCTTTATTAAAAGTAAAGTGCTGCCAAGAGTCTGGATGAGAACTATGGGATTCTATATCCAACAGGAAATCTATTTTTTAATAAAAAGAGACTCTTGATAAACTCTATGCTTAAAGCAAATTTCTAAAGCATTTGCTATAGCGACAGAGCCTTTTAATTCCTTAACACTCACATATAAATCTTAATAACTTCCTTTTTGACTATAGGTTTTAGCCACTTCTCTGAAAAGGAAATGGTTTAATATATACATTGTAAAGTTAGCAAAAATATATTTGAAAATGTTATGTAGAATTTAAAACTTTCTAGTTAATGAAATACTAATCTCATCAAATATTTGAATACTTCTAATTGTTAAAATGTCAATTCTTCCTGTTTCCTATGTAGCCAAAGGCAGTTTCATAAAAAATTCTATGAAGAGCAAAAGGAAAGGTTTGGATAAAATGAATAATTCTGAAAAACACCTTCTGTGTTTAATTGTTAATAATGCTTAAATAATTATGTATCTGCTAAATGTAAATATAGAGCTGTTGATAATTTAACCAAGGCAAGCATCAGTTTTAAATCCCCATAATAATAAAAAAAAATGCTTTGTCACAAGGGAACTCTACCTAATGCACTGTGGTATCCTAAATGGGAGGGAAATCCAAAAGGGAGGGGATATATGTATATGTATGGCTGATTCATTTTGTTGTGCAGTAGAAGCTAACACAACATAGTAAAGCAACTATATCCCAATAAAAATTAATTTAAAAAATGCTTTGTGATTAAAATCTTCTCATAAGGTACATATTTGGCTTCTTAATTTTAAAGAAAGGACAAAGATCACAATAATGCTGGACATGGTTATCATGCAAAAAGATATTTTGTAGAATTCATTATTCTAGTCAAATTAATATACTGTGAAGGAAATATTTCCTGTTTCTACACTTTGCTCTTTTGATAAATGGTCTGGCCAATGATATGGTATAAATATACTTCTATAAAAATTGGTTTTCTATAGTTTATTTGTATATCATGTGTACTAAACATGGAAAGAATAGCTATTATTGCTATTTTAAGTCCTTATAAATAAAATTGAATTTTAGAAACTTTTAATTTTGATTCCATCATACCATAACATTTTACTGTGATTAACTAAAGAATGTTTGCATTTGTTGATATGCAAATAATTTTCTACTTATTTGAAACTAAAAAAAGACTTGTTTTCCAGTTAAAGCAGATGTAAAAATGGTATTCATACACATTGCCCTCTCCAAAAATTAAGAACACTACATAGAAACAATAAAATCAGACAAATTAATTCCACATTCCAAGGAACAAAGGTGTAGTCCTATATTAGCTATCTCTTACTACATAACCCATTAGTCCAAAGTTTAGTAGCTTAAAATAACAAGCACTTATTACCTCATAGTTTCTATGGTCAAGGATCCAGACACAGCATAGCTGGGTCCATTTCTTCAAGATCTCTCACAAGACTGCACAAAATGTAGGCCACGGACATAGTTGTCTCAAGGTTCGCATGATCTCTTTCCAAACTCATTCAGAGATAGTTGGCAGAATTCAGTTTCTCACAGGCTTTTAAATGGAGGCCTCAGTTCTTCAAGAGCCATTTGCTGGAGGCCTCCCCTAATTCCTTGCCTCTTTTTTTAAAACCTTTTATTTTACACTGGAGTATAGTTGATTAATAATGTGATAGTTTCAGGTGTACAGCAAAATGATTCAGTTATATATATATACATGTATCTATTCTTCAAATTCTTCTCCCATTTAGGTTGTTACATAATATTGAGCCGAGTTCCCTGTTCTATACAGTAGGTCCTTGTTGTTTATCCATTTTAAACATAGTAGTGCGTACATGTCAATCCCAAACTCCCTAACTATCCCTTCCCTCACCTTCCCCCCCACAACCATAAGTTCGTTCTCTAACTCTGTCTCTTCCTCTTTTGTAAGTAAGTTCATTTGTATCATTTCTTTTAGACTCCGCTTATAAACGATATTTCTCTTTCTCTGTCTGACTGACTTCACTCAGTATGACAATCTCTAGGTCCGTCCATGTTGCTGCAAATGGCATTACTTCATTCTTTTTAAAAGCTGAGTAATAATCCACTGTATATATGTGCCATATCTTCTTTATCCATTCCTCTGTCAATGGACATTTAGGTTGCTTCCATGTCTTGGCTATTGTAAACAGTGCTGCAATGAACATTGGGGTGCATGTATCCTTTCGGACCATGTTTTTCTCCAGATATATGCACAGGAGTGGGATTGCAGGATCATATGGTAGCTCTATTTTTAATTTTTAAAGAAACCTCCATACTGTTCTCCATAGTGGCTGTACCAATTTACATTCCCACCAACAATGTAGGAGGGTTCCTTTCTCTCCACACCCTCTCCAGCATTTATTGTTTGTGGATTTTTTGATGATAGCCATTTTGACTGCTATGAGGTGGTATCTCATTGTAGTTTTGATTTGCATTTCTCTAATAATTAGCAATGTTGAACATATTTTCCTGTGCCTCTTGGTCATCTGTGTGTCTTCTTTGCAGAAATGTCTACTTAGGTTTGCCTCCTTATAGATTATTTTACATGACACCTAGCTTCATCAGAGTGACCAAATGAAAGGGCGAGAGAGTGCCAGCAAGAGAGAGTGTGTACTAGCAAGAAATAGTGCTAGCAACATAAAAAGTATGTTGATAGAGTAATCATAGAGGTAAATTCTACCACCTTTGTCATATTCTATTTTTTAGAAGCAAGTCTACACCCAGTGCACACTCAGGAAGAGGGGATTACACAGGAGCCAGAAAACCTGGATGTGAGAACTACTGGGGAGCTATGTCAAATGCTGTCTAGCACAAGCCCTCTTCCCAACTGTGACATACAGAAGTCAAATGCTTTACTCCTAAAAAAAAAAAAAAAGCTTTACTCCTGGATCAGAACAAAAGAAGATGCTGAGGTCTACATCCCTTGTGTATATGTGTGCACATGCGTGTGTGCGTACGTGTGTGTGTGCGCACAACACATATACATAGGTACATATATACATACTTATTTATAGCGATGATGAGCGAGTTATCTCACTAAGTTGAGAAAACAAAGATGGGAGTTTTGAGAAGCTAAGGCAGCTAGATCTTGCAGGACAGACTACTGGAGAAAAGGCAGCTATGCAGAGGAAGCATGAAATAAATCTTCACATGGATCACTTTGGGTCCTTAGCAGAATACAAATAGGCATATGTAGAATGAAATTTCACAATATTGAGAAATGACTTTGGAGAAGTAAGGTGAGTAATCCTGAGTTCACACAGGGCTGGGAGACACTGAAGTTCCAACTAACCAGATTTAAGGGTCCTTTTGAAAACCCAGAGCATTCAACAGAGATTCCAGAAGATTCATACCTTAATATAGAATTAAGCTAGCCCTAGAATAAAGAAAAGTTTTGTTTCCCCAGAAAAACAAAAGGCTTAAAAACAGCCTCAGAAGGATCAAGTCTGTCAATCATTAGTTAATTAACTCCCAAAACAAAGTCAACAATCTTTAAAGGAATACTTATGGCACTTGAAAATATAAAATATACAACAATAAAACTGACCATCTTATTAAAAACAATTGTACATTCAAATAAACAGAGAAATATATTACTAGGAGAAATGAAAAAATAAAATGAATCTCCAATTTAAAAAGAATTAGAAAAGACTTAGAAATGGACTTCAATACATTTATTTTAAATATGTCCATATATTTAAAGCATATTATTTAGTGTGAAAAGAAATTAAATAAAAATAAATAAATAATACTTCTAGATATGAAAAGTGAAATAGATAAAATAGGGGAAATAACTTATTTTAGTTACAGTGGATTAGAAACTGTCATTCACTAAATTTAAGACATAGCAAACAGAAGCACAAGGGGAAGAATATCCAGAACCAATTGACCTGTGCTATTAGCAAGCAATCTAACATACATGTAACTGGTATCTCAGAAAAGGGAGAAGGCAAGGAGACAGAGAAAAATATTTAAAGGCTTCCCTGGTGGCACAGTCGTTGAGAGTCTGCCTGCCGATGCAGGGGACACGGGTTCATGCCCCGGTCCAGGAGGATCCCACATGCCGCGGAGCGGCTGGGCCCATGTGCCATGGCCGCTGAGCCTGCGCATCCGGAGCCTGTGCTCCACAACAGGAGAGGCCACAACAGTGAGAGCCCTGCGTACCGCAAAAAAAAAAAGAAATAATGACCAGCATTTTTTTTTCAAATGTGTGAAGCACAATAAAACCACAGATCCAAGAAGTACAATCAGTATCTACCGCATAAATAAAAAGAAACTCACACAAGGCATATATTAATCAAATTACTAAAACACAGTGATAAAGTGACAATCGAGTCTGTGTGTAAATACATTTGTGGATAAGATAGAGAAAAGAGGATTTCTGAGAACCAGGTAGGCAAAGCAATTTATATAGTGTGTTAGAAGATATGTTAACTGGTCCTGTGAGAAATGACCTAATCACTGACTAGGTCATTGACCTAATCACTGTTCTACATACACACACACACACACACACACACACACACACACACACACACACACACACAACCCAACAAGAACAAGTGGTCATCCAATAAGGCAGAGAGCATTAATGAGGTTAGTCCAAGACAATCCAAATGAGTGAATCATGCAACTTGAAATATATGAACGACATTCAGAGTTTGAAAGTTGTAAGCAATCACCAGAAATTTTGGACATCAAGCAGAAGAATTCAGCCCTATCTCCAACAACTTTTTCCAGACCCTTTCATCTAATCAGCAGTTATAAGATAGAATTCCTTTTTCACACTCTACACAAAGAAAAAACTTTAATTGATAATTAGTCAAATGTATTTTCATAATTTAGTTCTTAACATTGTTGTTTATTTTTTTAACAGCTGTATTGAGGAATAATTCGCATGCCATAAAAATCCATCTACTTAAAGTGTAAAATTTAGGGTTTTACTAGATTCACAGAGTTATGCACACATCATCTCAATCTAATCTTAGAACATTTTCATCATCTCCAAAGAAACACTACATTAATTTGCGATCACTCTTCATTCCTTACCTCCCTATACCCCAGGCCTAGGCAACCAGTAATTTTCTTTTCTATCTCTATATATTTGCTTATTCTGAACATTTTCTATACATTATACCATATAATATATGGATTTTAGTAACTGGCTCTTTCACTAAGCATAATGTTTTCGAAGTTTACCCTTATTGTGGCTTGACTCACTACGTCATTCCTTTCTATGGTCAAATACTATTCCATTGTATGGATATGTCACATGTTATTTATCCATTCAATAATTGATAAACATTTGGATTGTTTCCACTTTTTTTGCTATTATGAATAATGTTATGAACATTCTTCATAAGCTTCTGTGTGGATATAGGTTTCTATTTACCTTGGGTATACATGTAGAAATAATATTACTGGGTGATATAGTAACTACAGTTAACATTTTAAGGAACCACCAAATTATTTTTGAAAGCAGCTGCACCATTTTAAATCACCACCAGCAATATATGAGGGTTTCAAATTCTTCACATCCTCACCAACACTTGTTATTCTCTCATTTTAATTATAGCCATTATGGTTGGTAGGAAGTAGTCTTTTATAGTTTTGATTTGCATTTCCCTAACGACTGATGATATTGACCATTATTTCATGTGTTTGTCATTTGTATTGTTTTTTGAGAACTATGTATTCAAATAATTTTATTGTAATCAAAAAAGAGACTATATGAATTAAATTTTTCTACATTTATTGAGACTTGTTTTGTGGACTAAAGTACGGTCTAACCTGCAGAATGTTCCATATACACCTGAAAAGAATGTGTATTCTGCTTTTGTTGGATAAGTGTTCTATACATGTCTAGAAAACATGCAGAGTTGTTCAAATCCAGTATTTCCTTACTAAGCTTCTGTCTAGATATTCTATCCTAACTGAAAATGTGATAATGAAAACTCTAACAATTATTTTAGAACTCTGTTTCTCTTTTCAATTCTGTGGATATTTGCTTGATATATTTTGGGACTCTGTTGTTGCTGCATATATGTTTATAATTGTTATATCTTCCTGATGAATTGACCCTTTTGTCAAAATGTAACATATGACTTGGTCTCTTGTAACAGTTTTTGACTTTAAGTTCATTTTGTCTGATATTAGTATAGTCACTCCTGCTCTTTTTTTGCTACTATTTGTATAAAATGTCTTTTTCATCTTTTCACTTTTATCTATTTGTGTCTTTGGATGTGAAGTCAATCTCTGGTAGACAGTATGTATTTGGATAATTTTTTTTATCCATTCTGTCAATCTCTGCTTTTTGATTAGAGAGTTTAATCTATTTACCTTTAAATTAATTACTATGAAGGAAGAATTTATTTCTGTCATTTTGCTATTTGTTTTCAACATGTCTTTCAAATTTTTTTTTCCTCCGTACTTGCATTAGTGACTTCTTTAATTAAGAGTTTTGTGGTGTACAATTTAGCTTCCGTTCTCATTTCCTTTGGTGTTATTGTTTAGATATTTTCTTAATAGAGAACATGGAGAGCAGAATTAATATCCTAAATTTATTAAAATCTTGTTTTAATTGATATTTACTTAGCTTCAATAGCATATAAAATTTTCTCCTATAAAGTTCCACCTCCCCTTTATGTTGTTATAATCACAAATTACATCTTTCTATAGTACACTTATAAATATATATTCTATAATTATTGTTTTATGCATTTGCCTTTTGAATAATACAGGAAATAAAAAGAGAAGTTAAAAACCAAAATAACAATAATACTGGCTTTTATATTTACCTATGTAGTTACTTTTAATCTGGTTCTTTATTTCTTTGTATGGCTTTTAGTTACTGATGAGTATCCTTTTCTTTCAGCCTGAAGGACTCCTTTTAGCATTTATTGCAGAGCAGGTCTACTGGTACCAAACTCTTTCAGCTTTTTTTTTTTTTTAATCTAGAAGCATCTTAATTTCTTCCTTATTTTTGAAGGATAGTTTTGTCAAATATAAAATTCTTGGTTGACAATTTTTTCTTTTACCATTAAAAAAAATATCATCCACTCCCTTCTGGTTGCCATGGTTTAAAATGAGAAATCTCCTATTAATCCTATTGAAGATACACTGCTATACATAAGGAATCACTTCTCTCTTGCTTCTTTCAAAGGTTTTCTCTTTGTCTTTGTCTTATTGTAATATGTCTTTGTGTGGAATTTCTTTGGGTTTATTTTCCTCTTTTTGAGCTTCTTTATTGTGTAGATTATAAAATTCAGAAAGCTTCAGCTATTATATCTTCATTTTTTCTTTCTGCCCCATTTATCTTTTTCTTTACACCTAGGATTCCCATTATGCATATGTTGGTATGCTTCATGATAATCCACTGGTCTTTTAGTCTCTGTTTAATTTTTTTATTCTTTATGGCTTTCTGTTCCTCAGAAGAAATAGTTTCAATTATCTATCCTTAAGTTCATTAATCCTACCTTATTCTATTGATTCTACTATCTTCTGCCTGCTCAAATCTGCTATTGAGATGCTCTAATGAATTTTTATTTCAGTTATTGTAATTTTAAGCTCCTGAATTAGTTTGTTCCTTTTTACAATTTCTATCTCTTTATTGACATTTTCAAGTTTATACATCATTCTCCTGATTTCCATTACTTCTTGCCCATGGTTTCCTTTAACTTTTTGAACCTATTTAAAAGTCAATTTATAGTCTGTATTTAGCTAATCCAACATCTTTGTTTCCTCAGGGACACTTTTTGAAAGTTTCCTCTGTAAATGGGCCACAAGTTTGGTTTTTTTTACATGATTTATAATATTTTACTAAAAAATTGACATTTTTAACATTTTAATGTGTTACCTATGAAAAGTAGATTCTTTCTCTTCCTTAGACTTTTCATTAATTTCTCTGTTTACTTAGTGACTCTTCAAAACTATTTCTGTAAATGTATGAGCTTTATCATGTATAATCTCTGAATTCTCTGTTACTTCAGCTTGTGTTCAGCTAATGTTTTCACAGATATTTAATTGAATGATAGAATGCAGAGAGAGAGAGAGAGAACTCTCAGTCATTGCAGACTGGCTCTGTACTGTGGGACTCCTTTGATGCTTAGCTAGGCTGTTTACAACTCTACCTTAGCTTTTACTTCCTGATGGCACTGAGACTAGCAATGAGGTAAAATCTTAAGGTCCCCTAAGGTTTCTTCTGGGTATGTGCCCTGCCCAGGGCATGCACATGACTTTACAAATTTCTCAGTGTACATGGGCACTTTTGAATTCTCTAATTTCCAAAGAAACCCTTTCCCCAGATTTATTTTGCCAGATTTTGGTTGTTCCATTGTTTGCTTCAACTGTAACCTTCTGATGCAGGAAATTGCAGGGTTTTGTGTTGTTTGTTTACTTTAAACTATTTTTGAGAAACACCCACCACATTTCTACACTGAGTGAATTCTGATTTAGGCAAAACAAAAGTAAGCACCTTGAGTCAGTCCTTCAGGCAGCCCCCAGATGGAATAAATGACATTAATTCTTCGATAATAAATTCTGCTCTGATCCCTCTGTTTTCAGGGACCAGGATTCTATATTAGATACAAAGAGTGCCATCTCCAAGCCACCACAATGAAGGGGAGGGAATTAGGACAAGGTCAAGTAAAAATACCACATTTTTCTACCTTTCTAAACTTCCCTTTCTCTTGATTCAGCTATAAACCTTTGACTGTTGTCTAGAGTTCTACACAGTTGATAGGTGTTTTCTTTGAGTACTTCTGGCTTCTATGGTCTCAAAAGAGAAACTGAATGCATTTCAAATTGGTTTTCTCTTATAAGTAACATATCCTTTCTTTCTGGTTGATTTCAAAAACTTTTTTTTTGTCTTCAGTTTTCAGAAATTTAATTGTGATATATTTTTGTGTGGATTTCCTTGAGTATTGCATTTGGTGTCTGTTCAGTTTATTAAATCTCTAGGTTTATGTCATTTCCAAAATTTGAGAAGTTTTCAGTCATAATTTCTTTAAATACATTTTTGGTTCAACACTGTGTCCTTTCTTTTGGGAATCTGATGATTAAAAGGTTAACTTTTTAAAAATTATTATCTCAAAATTCTGTGAGATGTTCATATTTTTTCAGACTATTTTCTCTATTGTTCAGATTGGGTACGTTCTATTGATTTGTCCTTAAGTTCACTGACTCAATCCTCTGTAATCTACACTCTGCTATTGAGCCCAACCAGTGAGTTTTTATTTCAGTTACTGTATTTTTCAGCCTCATTATTTCCATTTGGTTATTTTTATATACAATTTTTATTTCTTTTGAGAGATTTTCTATGTTTTAATTTGCTTCTGTAAAATCCCTAATTCCTTGTTGAAGCATTATTATAATTACTTTAAAATATTTGTAAGATAACTCCAACATCTAACTCATATCAGTACTGGCATCTATTGTCTTTTGTCATTCATGCTGTCATTTTCCTGATTCTTGGTATGACAAATAACTTTAACTTCATCCTTAATAACTTAGATAGTATGACACTCTGATTCTTATTTACCTTGTTTTTATAGCAGGACATCTCCCTGGTGAGGTGTAGCACACTGGCATGGTGGTTGTGTATATTCAGCTTTCCCTTAGATCCCACCAACTCCACTTCATCAAAAGTGGAGCACTTACCCATACTGTTTCATTGCAGATGGGTAGATGGAAGTTCAGCTCCCTTTGGTTCAGCCTGACACCTTCCTGGTGAGAGAGGACACTAACTCATATCATTTCAGTGCCTCCTAGTTGTGGGGGCAGGGTAATATCACCATCAACAAGGAAGGTGGAAGTGGAAGGACTGCTCACACTGTTTTGTTGTTGCAGGTTGGGAACAGAAGCTTTTGTCTCCTTTGGGACCAGCAGACACCAGGAGACAGTGTGGAAGAAATACAGTGCCAACTAGACCTTCCTCATTCCACACCTTTCTGCTTCACTGATGCTGGTTGGTTGTGGAACCTCAGATATCCACTGGACCCCACTGATACCAAGAGGACTAGAGCACTGACTATTTCATCTTGAAGAACTTTGTTCTGCATTGATGTCAACTGTGTGTGGAGTCTCAGCTTGCCACTTGACTCACTGACATCACCTCCAGAGTTAATTACTCCCATCTGCATCCTCAGTTAACATTATCTTTAGCAATATATCTAAATATATGGCATATCATGTTACTTTCCCTTTGTAATAGTCCAAAAGCATTCTATTACTCTTTCAATAAAATCCAGATTTGTTATTGCTTCATGAAACTTTTCCAGTTGTTTCTTGCTAATCTTTGCTTTGTCTCTGACCATTTCTCCTTTTGTTGCTTGTGTTTTAGTTATTTTGAACAATTACAATGCCCCATGCTCTCTAGCAGACAGTGCATTTTATATTACCTTAGGTATGGGTTTGCTGTTATATATGTATATGTATGTGTGTGCATGTGTATGTGAAATACTTGTTGCTCATAGTAATATGTATACTGTGGTAGAGAAATACTTCCATGATATTACCCTTAATTGCCCCTAATTTTGTCATCTAAATAACTAAAAAAAGTCAATAACTGAAATTTCAAATTTAGTCAGTTATAGCACATTTTGGGAGATCTCCAAAATATAAATATCATACTACTACAACTATATAGATAAGTGAATAAATAAGATGAATTAAATCTTTTATTACCTGTATCTCATGGAAAATTCTTTCAAAGAAAAAGTCATGTACTATACAGTCTCATGGGACAGTGAGAATCACTTCCCATGTATTGTTATACACATTATATGCTAAACACAAACACAGATAAAACTAAATGTATAGCTTGCTGCACAGGAATAGCTGACCGCATATATTACCAGCATGGCAGGTGAACCTTCCTTTAACTGCCAAATTAGTTCCAGGTATGAGATGTTGTTAGTGTCTCCAGTAGTCCTGACTGGTCTAAAATTGGATTTAAATCTGTGCCACTGAGCTGGATATCTGATTTTTCTAATGACTGATATGCATCACTGGGCACAGGGGTCAAATCTTGCAGAAGTCTTTCAAAAATTCTCATGCATAGTCTGCTGAAAGTTATGGCTAAAAAGGAGAGACACGGGGGGACCTTGAAGGTGGCGGAAGAGTAAGACGCGGAGATCGCCTTCCTCCCCACGGATACACCAGAAATACATCTACACGTGGAACAACTCCTACAGAACACCTACTGAAGGCTGGCAGAAGACCTCAGACCTCCCAAAAGGCACGAAACTCTCCACGTACCTGGGTAGGGCAAAAGAAAAAAAGAAAAAACAGAGACAAAAGAATAAGGACGGCACCTGCACCAGTGGGAGGGAGCTGTGAAGGAGGAAAAGTTTCCACACACTAGGAAGCGCCTCCGCGGACGGAGACTGCGGCAGGCGGAGGGGGGAGCTTTGGGACCGAGGAGTAGTGCACAGCGACAGGTGCGGAGGGCAAAGTGGGGAGATTCCTGCACAGACGATCGGGGCCGACCGGCACTCACCAACCCGAGAGGCTTGTCTGCTCACCCGCCGGGGCGGGCGGGGCTGCGAGCTGAGGCTCGGGTTTCGGTTCTGGACAGAGCGCAGGGAGAGTACTGGGGTTGGCGGCTTCAACATAGCCTGAAGGGGTTAGTGCACCACGACTAGCCGCGAGGGAGTTCGGGGAAAAGCCTGCACCCGCTGAAGAGGCAAGAGACTTTTTCTTCCCTCTTTGTTTCCTGGTGCGCGAGGAGAGGGGTTTAAGAGCGCTGCTTAAAGGAACTCCAGAGACAGGTGCAAGCCGCGGCTAAAAGCGCGAACCCCAGAGACGTGCGATGAGTTTTGACAGGGCGAGAGAGAGTCATGGACATATACACACTAACAAACGTAGTAAGGTAGATAGCTAGGGGGAAGCAGCCGCAAGGCACAGGGATATTAGCTCGGTGCTTTGTGACAGCCTGGAGGGGTGGGATGGGGAGAGTGGGAGGGAGGGAGACGCAAGAGGGAAGACATATGGGAACATATGTATATGTATAGCTGATTCACTTTGTTATAAAGCAGAAACTAACACCATTGTAAAGCAATTATACCCCGATAAAGATGTTTACAAAATAAATAAATAAATAAATAAATCTGTGCCACTGTTTTGTTTGAGATGTGATATTCTAGTATTAATACATAATTTCTATAAACAGAAACTCAAGTGTCATCTGGTTATTAAATACTCTACCTTCTACACGGTCACATTATAGTGGAAATAAATGTAATTATGTACATGCATAATATGATAATTTTACTTTTGGTCAAAGAGGACAAATGTAGAACAGCTGTATTTTCTGTTTTAAAGTTCCCATCAGTCAATCACAGCACATTATCTGAAAACAGATGGCACTGAAGTCAGGCAGAATTCTCCAGCACTGAGTATTAACATGGAGGAATTTTAGTAACATAGAGTCTCACCCATAAGGTAAATCCTGTATGATATTTATCACTGTGCTATTACATAATAATTTTTTTAAGTAAAATTAAACTGATTCTCTATTGTTGACTGATGTTGCATTGTATTTATAACCCATTTTCTATCCTATAAGCCACATTACCTGGAGAGAAAGAATACTTATGCTTTCAGGGACTTCTAAAAATTATTTTGGCCAGATGGCTATTAAATGGTCAGAGTTTTTGGATAAGTACTAAAACATCTGTTCTCAGTATTGTCCTGCTTTCAACAATTCAGCTTGTTAGTAAGTGGAGAGAAGTTCCCCTATGAGTTATCTCCCATAGTTGAGACTTATAGGATTACATTTTGTAGGAATAATGAGAAAGAAATGTTAGCACCTATATTAAAACCGTATAGATTCATCTGATAAAATTTTCATACCACACTACAGATGCTCGTTGAATTAAATCTCTTTACACAAAATGACGATTGATCTTTTTACTGCTTATAGAATATAAATGCTGAAGTATAACATATTACATTCATTGCAAGCAAATTAATTCTAAAAACAATGTGCATATATACCACAACAAGCCTAAAAAAGCAGAGTTGTACTGATTCTACCACTTCACAACTAAGTTCAATGTAAGCAGACATGCACATCTTGAGATAAATAACTAAGAAATGAATACTGGCAAAACACGTCCTTTCCAAGACAGTTCAAGATATAATTCTTAATATTTCAGTGACACAGGTACAAATAAAACAGGGAAAAATATTACTGGAGGATTTCTGATTCTACAAAGATTATTTCTTCAAGACCCTGTACAACTAAAACACTCTTGCCACAAGCAAGAACAGGAAGACTATGATAGATGGAAAGAAGAAGAAAATCAACTTAGGGACCTCCAATCATGAAGGATAACACATGGTGAGTTCTATGGGTTTTCTTATTGCCTCCCACATATCCTGATAAAACATTACAGATTATAGCACCTGCATTACAACAATAACAATTCTAGACGTCAGTAGGATAATATCTTCCTAAACCTAAAGCAGGCAAAGGCTGTTTTTCAAATAGAAAATGAAGAGGATTAATCCCGAAGAAAAAGTAAAATTTGAATTATCAAAAAATAGTGCTGAGAGTGAAGGGGAAAGGTATAAACTTTGAAGAGATATCTGTAGATCATAAGAGGCATAAATGACTTGTACCCAGCATATATGTCATGGCAATTTTTAAAATAGAGAATTGCATAGAAAACAGGTTAAAACTTTGCATGAGTATGTCACAAAAGAATATATATAAATGACTAATGAATAAAAAGGTAGTCAATATCATAGTAATTACAGAAATGCAAATTAAAACTAAATTAATACACTACATATCTACCAGAATAATTGACTCACAGAAAGTAATTTTACTAGATTTAACCATAGATCTGAAAAATAATGAATTATTTTATTATTTAGATCTCAAAAATAGAGTTTAACCTCTGCTGGAATATCATTAAAAATAAATTGCTGGGCTTCCCCGGTGGCACGGTGGTTGAGAGTCCACCTGCCAATGCAGGGGACACGGGTTCGTGCCCCGGTCTGGGAAGATCCCACATGCCGTGGAGTGGCTGGGCCTGTGAGCCATGGCCGCTGAGCCTGTACGTCCAGAGCCTGTGCTCCGCAATGGGAGAGGCCACAACAGTGAGAGGCCCGTGTACCACAAAAAAAAAAAAAAAATTAAAAAATTAAAATAAATTGTTTATATCTGAATGTAAAATATCCATTTTTATTAAAGCCATGTGATGTTCCTCTTAAGAGTGAACTCCTGAAATAGTCTAAGGTATTATTTAGATAGGTTCTGATAAAACAGACTGAATTTATTAGAACTAAAAATGACAACTTTATTTTGGGTTCAACACATAGTAGAAGTAGACTTTAAAATTATGAATATTTTCTTCCCTAAAACAATTGCAACTGAATATCTGTAGCTTTCAATTAGTAATGCAATTTCAATAATATAAAATTGATGGACTGTAATGAACTAGAAGTATCAATTGCCTACAAGCTCTCACTGGAAGTTTTTTTATGACAGATGCCATATATAATTAAATTTCACAGTCAAAGGAAAAAGCCTTTCAAATGCTTTTGTTAGTATGATAACTATACATTTTCAAAAGGAATACAGTATCAAGCTTTGTAGTAACATTTCTGTTTTTCTTCCTGCACTCAGAATAGCACTGTCAAATTATAGTTAATGACCCATTTTAAATCCCTCAAATTATAGAGTGAATGATGTGAGTTAATGTGCTCCCTTACTTTTTTAACATTTCTTAAGTAGTTTTCTAAGTTTTTTAAAACAGAAAATATGCTTTAGTCATATCAAAAGTTATGTTCAACTTTTCCAGACGGGGAAGATGGCTTTTCTACTTTTATTTCTTGTACAAAAGATTTGAAAGCATAGATAAAGCAGTACCTATAAACATATCAATGGATTTAACTCAGCTGAGTGAAGTTTATGTTAAAGAAAAAGAATCAAAATATCACATTTTGGAAATAAAAAATATTTTATAATAGGAAGTGATGCTGAACTTTATACTCTTCTCTCAATTATGCACTCCACTTAATTAATATTAGGTTTATAGTAAGAGAACACTTCTCTATTCTCATAGTGATTCCTATTTCAGATGAGTAGGTCTTTCTGTACGTTCCTAACACTGTCTGCAACTTGACAGAATTATGCCTTCATAGGCAACGATTCATATTTGAAGGAAATGCCATAGAGGATAGGAGTTCACTACATGATCCTTAGCTAATAGGAAGGTTTTCATGGAAGCTTCTTCCTAGAAGCATAATGGAAGCTTCTTGGGCATGTAACTTCCAAAATTACAAGATGTTACCATTATGAGTCTACAAAATATGAAGGGAGAAGAATTGATTAATAAAAGTTAGGTAACACTGAATATTGTCATCATGACATATATAACAGCCACACAATAAGCAAAATTATTTTTAACTATTTAGGGTCATGAAGCATATACCTATGGTGTCCTTTCTTCCTTTATTCAATAAATGCTTACTGTCTTAGTAAATTTGGCAAGGTGATGGATGTGTTAATTAACTTGAATGTGGTAATCATTTTACAATGTATATGTATATTAAATCATCACATTTGCATCTTAAATCACACTGTAAAACCTAAATATAAATAACTTTTATTTATCAAGCATACCTCGACAAGCTAGAAAAATATAATAAAAAATAAGGTCATAAATAAACACTAATGGTTCTCATAAAAAATATATTTTAAAAAAATGCTTACTATCTGTAATTGCCAAGGATTGGCAAGGTATTTATATGGAGTGATTTAAAAAATGAAATACCTTTTTAAGTCTGTAATTAGAGTTTCCAATGTTGATTTAATGTAATTATTTTTTGTTTCCTTTTCTTCTGTGAATTTCAACTGTGAAATGTCTCTTATTTGAATAAAGTAAAGAACTTTCCTTAACTGCTTAAAGAGACTGATACGTAGAATATTTTGTGGTTATTGTAAGACAGTGGATTAAAGAAATGTAAGTATTCTCCTGCCATAAACATCTGGAAATCATGGGTAAAAACTAACATATTTCAAATTCAAATCTGAACATACGTTAAAGAAAAAGAAGTTTCCAGTTTCCAGTTTCTAAGTATTAGGTGGAACACTGGAACCTAGTGAGGAAAGCAGATAAGCTGATACTGCTCCTGCATGAGGTCTCGGGGATAAGAGTACACAGCAGGAGAGGGTTCCATCCACATAAACCCAACAGACTAGGCCTTGTGCCCATGTAGGGCAGAGGGTAGAAAATAAGATCACTGAAGATAAACCAGGAACCCCAGCTATCTGAAAACCAGGAAAAGTAGGTGGACAGAGAAATGCAGACTATTACAAGCTTCTCTGTATCTGCATAGGCTGTAGGTGAAAACAAACCAAAAGAATAGGATTCTCAGTTCAGCCTAGACATGCCCTGGATATCCCCAAGCCATGAAATTAACATAAAAGTTGGTTATTGGCATTTGAATTCCTAATATGTCTAATGAAAGCAAACCAAAACCCACTGTGGAGATACACTCCCACTCAGAGACAAAATTTACCAGAATAGAAGATGAGATTTTTCAATGAAAAAAAGCATAAAATTTCAAGTAAGATAAATGAATAAGAATTCACAGCTGAACATATCTGAGTGAAATTCCATAATACTATAAAAAAGAGAATTCAAAAATAATCATAGGCAAGAGATAAAACTACATGTAGAGCAAACTTTTATGATCAATATGAAGCTAACTGAATATCTTTAAAATACTAAGATAGTCATCAAATCACAAGAGAAAAGAACAAGAGAAGTAGAAAAAATCTACAAAAACAAATCCAAAACAAGTAACAAAATGGCAATAGGAATATAGATATCAATAATTACCTTAAATGTAAGCAGACTAAGTCCTCCAACCAAAAGACACAGACTGGATAAATGGATACAAAAACAAGACCTGTATATATGCTGCCTACAAGAGACTCACTTCAGACCTAGAGACACATACATACTGAAAGTGAGGGGATGAAAAATAGTATTCCACGCAAATGGAAATCAAAAGAAAGCCAGAGTTGCAATACTTGTAACAGAAAAAATAGACTTTAAAATAAATACTGTTTCAAGAGATAAAGGACACTATATAATGGTCAAAGGATCAAACCAAGAAAAATATAACAATTGTAAATATATATGCAACCAACATAGGAACACCTCAATATATGAAGCAAATGTTGACAGATATAAGAGGAGAATTTGACACTAACAAAATAATAGTGGGGGACTTTAAGAGCCCACCTACATCAATAGATCATTCAGGAATAAAATCAATAAGAAAACACAGGCCTTAAATGACTCCTTAGACCAGATGAACTTAATTGATATTTATATAGCATTCCACCCAAAAGCAGAATACACATTCTTTTCAAGTGCACATGGAACATTCTTGAGGAGAAATCACACGCTAGGCTACAAAGCAAGCTTCCATAAACTTAAAAAATCTGAAATCATATCAAGCATCTTTTCTGACCACACTATGAGGCTAGAAATCAACTATAAGAAAAAAACTGCAAAAACCACAAATACATGGAAGCTAAACAATACACCACTAAACAACCAATGGATCACTGAAGAAATCAAAGAGGAAATCAAATAATACCTAGAGACAAATGAAAATGAAAACATGATGATCCAAAACCTATGGGATGCAGCAAAAGCAATTCTAAGAGGGGAGTTTATACAAGCTTACACCAGGAAGCAAGAAAAATCTTAAATAAAGCACCTAACCTTATGCCTAAAGCAACTAGGGAAGAACAAAAAAAACCCCTAAAGTTAGTAGAGGGAAAGAAATCATGAAAACCAGAGCAGAAATAAATGAAATAGAGAATTAAAAAACAGTAGAAAAGGCCAATGAAACTAAAAGCTGGTTCTTTGAAAAGGTAAGCAAAATTCATAAACCTTTAGCCAGACTCATCAAGAAAAAAAGGGAGAGGGCTCAAATCAATAAAATGAGAAAGAGAAAAGAAGTTACAACAAACAACACAGAAATATAAAGGATCATAAGACACTACTACAAGCAACTAGACACCAATAAAATGGACAACCTGGAAGAAATGAACAAATTCTTAGAAAGTTACGATCTCCCAAGACTGAACTAGGAAGAAATAGAAAATATGAAAAGACCAATTACAAGTACTAAAATTTTGAATCTGTGCTTAAAAAACCAGAGACGGGCATGAGACACTAAGGCTGCTGCTGTAGCCACAAAGAAGCCTGTGTGCAAGCACAGGTCATGACCACACCTCCGCTGCTGGGAGCCCGTGCAGGCTGCCACTGCCAGGGTCCTGTGATCTAGGGACAAATTCCCCAGGAGAACACATGGCATGCCTCAGGCTGTTGCAACATCACGGCAGCATATACCACCACCATTGCCCCTCATTCCATACCCCTCCCTCTCTCCAGCCTGAGTGAGCCAGAGCCCCCTAATCAGCTGCTATTTTAACCACACTGTGTCTGGCCAAGGAAGAGACACCCTCAGGTGACCCACACAGAGGTGGGGCCAAACCAAAGCTGAACCACGGGAGCTGTGTTAACAAAGAAGAGAAAGGGAAATATCTCCCAGCAGCCTCAGGAGTAGCGGACTAAATCTCCACAATCAACTTGATGTATCTTGCATCTGTGGAATACCTGAATAGACAATGAATCATCCCAAATTTGAGGCAGTGGACTTTGGGAGCAACTATAGGCTAGGGGTTTGCTTTCTGCAACTAATTTGTTTCTGGTTTTATATTTATCTTAGTTTAGTATTTAGAGCTTATTATCTTTGGTAGATTTGTTTATTGATTTGGTCATTATTTTCCTTTTTATATATATATATTTTTCTTTTTTTCTTTTTCTGAGTGTGTAGTGTATGCTTCTTTGTGTGATTTTGTCTGTATAGCTTTACTTTTACCATTTATCGTAGGGTTCTGTCCATCCTTTTTTTTTTTTTGTATAGTTTTAGTGCTTTGTTATCATTGGTGAATTTGTTTTTTCATTTGGTTGCTCTCTTCTTTCCTTTTTTAAATTATTTTTTATTTTTTAATTTTTAATATATTTTTTAATTTTTTATTTTAATAAATTTATTTTATTCTTTTTTTTTTCTTTCTTTTTCTCCCTTTTCTTCTGAGCTGTGTGGCTGACAGGGTCTTGGTGCTCTGGCCAGGTTTCAGGTCTGAGCCTCTGAGGTGGGAGACTGAGTGCAGGAAACTGCTCCACCAGAGACCTCCTGGACCCACATAATATCAAATGGTGAAAGCTCTCCCAGAGATCTCCGTCTCAACATTAAGACCCAGGTCCACTCAATGACCAGCAAGTTACAGTGTTGGACACCCTATGCCAAACAACTAGCAAGACAGGAACACAACCTCACCCATTAGCAAAACGACTGCCTAAAAACATGATAAGTTCACAGACACCCCAAAACACACAACCGGAAATGGTCCAGCCAACCAGAAAGCAAAGATCCAGCCTCAACCACCAGAACAAAGGCATCAGTCCCCTCCACCAGGAAGCCTACACAACCCACTGAACCAACCTTACTAACTGGGGGAAGACACCAAAAACAACAGGAAGTATGAACTGGCAGCCTGTGAAAAGGAAACCCCAAACACAGGAAGTTAAGCAAAATGAGAAGACAGAGAAGCACACAGCAGATGAAGGAGCAGGTAAAAACCCACCAGACCAAACAAATGAAGAGGAAATAGGCAGTCTACCTGAAAAAGAATTCAGAAGAATGATAGTAAGGATGATCCAAAATCTTGGAAAAACAATGGAGAAAATATAAGAAACGTTTAAAAAGGACCTGGAAGAACTAAAGAGCAAACAAACAAGGATAAACAATACAATAAATGAAATTAAATTAAATACAAGAAAAAATATTAAAAGGAGCAAAGGAAAAGCAAAAAAAAAACATAAAAGGGAATCCCCATAGGGTTAACAGCTGATATTTCAGCAGAAACTCTGCAAGCCAGAAGGGAGTGGCAAGACTTATTTAAAGTTATGAAAGGGAAAAACCTACAACCAAGATTACTCTACCCAGTAAGGATCTCATTCACATTAGATGGAGAAATTAAAACCTTTACATACAAGCCAAAGCTAAGAGAACTCAGCACCACCAAACTAGCTTTACAACAAATGCTAAAGCAAATTCTCTTGACAGGAAACACAAGATAAGGAAAAGACCTACAAAAACAAACCCAAAACAATTAAGAAAATGGTAATAGGAACATGAATATTGATAATTACCTTAAATGTAAATGGAGTAAATGCTTCAACCAAAAGACATAGACTGGCTGAATGGATACAAAAACAAGACCTATACATATGGTGTCTAAAAGAGACCCACTTCAGACCTAGGGACACAACAGACTGAAAGTGAGGGGATGGAAAAAGATATTCCATGAAAAAGGAAATCAAAAGAAAGCTGGAGTACCAATCCTCATATAAGACAAAATAGACTTTAAAATAACAACTATTACAAGAGACAAAAAAGGACATTACAAAATGATTAAGGGATCATTCCAAGAAAAAGATATAACAATTGTAAATATTTATGCAACCAACATAGGAGCACCTCAATACATAAGGCAAATGCTAACCTCCATAAAAGGGGAAATAGACAGTAACACAATCATAATAGGGGACTTTAACACCCCACTTTCACCAATGGACAGATCATCCAAAATGAAAATAAGGAAACAGATCCTTTAAATGACACATTAAACAAGATGCACTAAATTGTTGTTTATAGGACATTCCATCCAAAAACAACAGAATACACTTTCTTTTCAAGTGCTCATGGAACATTCTCCAAGATAGATCATATGTGGGTCACAAATCAAGCCTTAGTAAACTTAAGAAAATTGAAATTGTACCAAGTATCTTTCCTGACCACAATGCTATGAAACTCGATATCAATTACAGGAAGAATATCTGTAAAAAATATTAACACATGGAGGCTAAACAATACATTATTAAATAACCAAGAGATCACTGAAGAAATCAAAGAGGAAATCAAAAAATACCTAGAAACAAATGACAATGAAAACACAACAGCGCAAAACCTATGGATGCAATAAAACAAGTTCGAAGAGGGAAGTTTATAGCAATACAATCTTACCTCAGGAAACAAGAAACATCTCAAAGTAACAACCTAACCTTACACCTAAAGCAACTAGAGACAGAAGAACAAAAAAACCCAAAGTTAGCAGAAGGAAAGAAATCATAAAAATCAGATCAGAAATAAATGAAAGAGAAATGAAGGAAACAATACCAGAGATCAATAAAACTAAAAGTTGGTTCTTTGAGAAGAAAAACAAAATTGATAAACCATTACTCAGACTCATCAAGAAAAGAAGAGAGAAGACTCAAATCAACAGAATTAGAAATGAAAAAGGAGAAGTAACAACTGACACTGAAGAAATACAAAGGATCATGAGAGACTACTACAAGCAACTATATGCCAATAAAATGGACAACCTGGAAGAAATGGACACGTTTTTAGAAAAGCACAACATTCTGAGACTGAACCAGGAAGAAACAGAAAATATAAATAGACCAAACACAAGCACTGAAGTTGAAACTGTGATTAAAAATCTTCCAACAAAAAAAAGCCCAGAACCAGATGGCTTCACAGGGGAATTATATTAAACACTGAGAGAAGAGCTAACACCTATCCTTCTCAAACTCTTCAAAATATAGCAGAGGGAAGAACATTCCCAAACTCATTCTATGAGGCCACCAACACTCTGATACCAAAACCAGACAAAGATGTCACAAAGAAAGAAAACTACAGGCCAATATCACTAATTAACATAGATGCAAAAATTCTCAACAAAATACTAGCAAACAGAATCCAACAGCACATTAAAAGGTTGACACACCATGATCATGCAGGGTTTATCCCAGGATACAATGATTCTTCAATATATGCAAATCACTTAATGTAATAAACCATATTAACAAATGGAAGGAGAAAAACGATATGATCATCTCAATAGATGTAGAAAAAGCTCTGGACAAAATTCAACACCATTTATGACAAAAAGTCTCCAGAAAGTAGGCATAGAGGGAACTTTCCTCAACATAATAAAGGCCATATATGACAAACCCACAGCCAACATGTTTCTCAATGGTGAAAATCTGAAACCATTTCCACTAACATCAGGAACAAGACAAGGTTGCCCACTCTCAACACTACTATTCATGTAGTCTTGGAAGTTTTAGCCACAGCAATCAGAGAAGAAAAAGAAATAAAAGGAATCAAAATTGGAAAAGAACATGTAAAACTGTCACTGTTTGCAGATGACATGATAGTATAGAGAGAGAATCCTAAAGATGCTACCAGAAAACTACTAGAGCTAATCAATGAATTTGGTAAAACAGAAGGATACAAAATTATTGCAGAGAAATCTCTTGAATTCCTATACACTAATGAAGAAAAATCTGAAAGAGAAATTAAGGAAACACCCCCATTTACCATTGCAACAAAAAGAATAAAATACCTAGAAATAAACCTACCTAAGGAGAAAAAAGACCTGTATGCAGAAAACTGTAAGACACTGATGAAAGAAATGAAAGATGGTATAAACAGATGGAGAGATATACCATGTTCCAGGATTGGACGAATCAACATTGTGAAAATGAGTCTACTAGCCAAGGCAATCTACAGATTCAATGCAATCGCTATCAAAATGCTACTGGCATTTTTCACAGAACTATAATAAAAAATTTCACAATTTGTATGGAAACATGAAAGACTCCTAATAGCCAAAGCAATCTTGAGAAAGAAAAATGGAGCTAGAGGAATCAGGATCCCTGACTTCAAACTATACTACAAAGCTACAGTAATAAAGACAGTATGGTACTGGCACAAAAACAGAAATACAGATCAATGGAACAGGACAGAAAGTCCAGAGATAAACTCACGCACATATGGTCACCTTATCTTTGATAAAGAAGACAAGAATATACAATGCAGAAAAGACAGCCTTCTTCAATAAGTGGTGCTGGGAAACTGGACAGCTACATGTAAAAGAATGAAGCTAGAACACTCCCTAACACCATACAGAAAAATAAACTCAAAATGGATTAAAAACCTAAATGTAAGGCCAGACACTATAAAACTCTTAGAGGAATACATAGGCATAACACTCTGGGACATAAATCACAGCAAGATCCTTTTTGACCCACCTTGTAGAGAAATGGAAATTAAAAAAAAATAAACAAATGGGACCTAATGAAATTTAAAAATTACTGTACAGCAAAGGAAACCATAAAAAAGATGAAAAGACAACCCTCAGAATGGGAGAGAATATTTGCAAAGGAAGCCAATGACAAAGGATTAATCTCTAAAGTATACAAGCAGCTGATGCAGCTCAATAACAAAAACACAAAAAACCCAATTCAAAAATGTGCAGAAGGCCTAAATAGACATTTCTCCAAAGAAGATATACAGATTGCCAACAAACACATGAAAGGATGCTCAACATCACTAATCATTAGAGAAATGCAAATCAAAACTACAATGAGGAATCACCTCACACTATTCAGAATGGCCATCATCAAAAAATCTAGAAACAATAAATGCTGGAGAGGGTGTGGAGAAAAGAGAACCCTCTTGCACTGTGGGTGGGAATGTAAATTGATACAGCCACTATGGAGAACAGTATGGAGGTTCCTTACAAAACTAAAAATAGAACTACAATATGACCCAGCACTCTCACTACTAGGCATATACCCTGAGAAAACTATAATTCAAAAAGAGTCATGTACCACAGTGTTCATTGCAGCTCTGTTTACAATATACAGGACATGGAAGCAACCTAACTGTCTATCAACAGATGAATGGACAAAGAAAATGTGGCACATACATAAAATGGAATATTACTCAGCCATAAAAAGAAACGAAATTGAGTTATTTGAGGTGAGGTGGATGGACCTAGACACTGTCATACAGAGTGAAGTAAGTGAGAAAGAGATAAACAAATACCATATGCTAACACATATAAATGGAATCTAAAAAATAAAATAATAAATGGTTCTGAAGAACCTAGGAGCAGGACAGGAATAAAGATGCAGACGTAGAGAGAATGATCTGGGAGACTTCTGGGAAGATGGCGGAAGAGTAAGATGCAGAGATCACCTTCCTCCCCACAGATACACCAGAAATACATCTACACGTGGAACAACTAATACAGAACACCTACTGAACGCTGGCAGGGGACCTCAGACCTCCAAAAAGGCAAGAAACCCCCCACGTACCTGGGTAAGGTAAAAGAAAAAAGAATAAACAGAGACAAAAGGATAGGGATGGGACCTGCACCAGTGGGAGGGAGCTGTGAAGGAGGAAAGGTTTCCACACACTAGGAAGCCCCTTCGCAGGCGGAGACTGTGGGTGGCGGAGGGGGGGAGCTTCAGAGCCGCAGACGAGAGCACAGCAACAGGGGTGTGGGGGGCAAAGCGGAGAGAATCCTGCACAGAGGATTGGTGCCAACGGGCACTCACCAGCCCAAGAGGCTTGTCTGCTCCCCTGCCGGAGCGGGCGGGGCTGGGAGCTGAGGCTCAGGCTTCGGTCAGAGCACAGGGAGAGGACTGGGGTTGAAGCATGAACACAGCCTGCAGGGGGTTAGTGTGCAACGGCTGGCCGGGAGGGAGTCCGGGGAAAAGTCTGGACCTGCCGAAGAGGCAAGAGACTTTTTCTTCCCTCTTTGTTTCCTGGTGTGCAAGGAGAGAGGATTAAGAGCGCTGCTTAAAGGAGCTCCAGAGACGGGCGTGAGCCGCCGCTAAAAGCCCGGATCCCAGAGACAGACATGAGATGTTAAGGCTGCTGCTGCCGCCACCAAGAAGCCTGTGTGCAAGCACAGGTTACTATCCACACCCCCCTTCCGGGGAGCCTGTGCAGCCCGCCACTGCCAGGGTCCCAGGATCCACGGACAACTTCCCCAGGAGAACGCACTGCACGCCTCAGTCTGATACAACGTCATGCTGGCCTCTGCCGCTGCAGGCTCACCCTGCACTCCGTGATCCTCCCTACCCCCAGCCTGAATGAGCCAGAGCCCCCACATCAGCGGCTCCTTTAACCCTGTCCTGTCTGAGCAAACAACAGACGCCCTCAGGAGACCTCAGCAGCCTCAGAAGCAGCGGATTAAAGCTGCACAATCAACTTGATGTACCCTGCATCGGTGGAATACATGAATAGACAACTAATCAAATTAAGGAGGTGGACTTTGAGAGCAATATTTATTATTTTTTCCCCTTTTCCTTTTTTTGTGAGTGTGTATGGGTATGCTTCTGGGTGGGATTTTGTCTGTATAGCTTTGCTTCCACCATTTGTCTGAGGGTTCTATCCGTCCATTTTTTGTTTATTTAAAAATTTTTTTTCTTAATAATTACTTTATATTTTCATAACTTTATTTATTTTACTTTATCTTCGTTCTTTCTTTCCTTCCTTCCCTCCTTTAGACAATGAATCATCCCAAATTGAGGAGGTGGACTTTGAGAGCAAGATTTATGATTTTTTCCCCTTTTCCTCTTTTTCTGAGTGTGTATGTGTATGCTTCTGTGTGAGATTTTGCCAGTAGAGCTTCGCTTCCACGATTTGTCCCAGGGTTCTATCCATCCGTTTTTATGTTTTTTGTGGTTTTTTTCCTCTTAATAATTATTTATTTTAATAACTTTAATATATTTTATCTTATTTTATTTTACTTTATCTTCTTTCTTTTTTTCCTTCTCTCCTTCCTTCCTTCCTTCCTCCCTCCCTCCCTCCTTTCTTTCTTTTCTTTCTTTCTTTCTACTTCTACTAATTTTTTCTTTCTATTTTTCTCCCTTTTCTTCTGAGCCGTGTGGATGAACAGCTCTTGGTGTTGCAGCCAGGAGTTAGTGCTGTGCCTCTGAGGTGGGAGAGCCAACTTCAGGACACTGGTCAACAAGAGACCTCCCAGCTCCACATAATATTAAACGGTGGAAATCTCCCAGAGATCTCCATCTTAACACCAGCACCCAGCTTCACTCAACAACCAGCAAGCTAAAGTGCTGGACATCCTATGCCAAACAACTAGCGAGACAGGAACACAACCCCACTCATTAGCAGAGAAGCTGCCTAAAATCATAATAAGTCCACAGAGACCCCGAAACAAACCAGCAGACGTCGACCTGCCTACTAGAAAGACAAGATCCAGCCTATCCACCAGAACACAGGCATTAGTCCCCTCCACCAGGAAGTCTACACAACCCATGGAACCAATCTTAGCCAGTGGGAACAGACACCAAAAACAACGGGAACTACGAACCTGCAGCCTGCAAAAAGGAGACCCCAAACACAGTAAGATAAGCAAAATGAGAAGACAGAAAAACACACAGCAGATGAAGGAGCAAGATAAAAACCCATCAGACCTAACAAATGAAGAGGAAATAGGCAGTCTACCTGAAAAAGAATTCAGAATAATGATAGTAAAGATGATCCAAAATCTTGGAAATAGAATAGACAAAATGCAAGAAACTTTTAACAAGGGCCTAGAAGAACTAAAGATGAAACAAACCATGATCAACAATACAAGAAATGAAATGAAAAATACTCTAGATGGGATCAATAGCAGAATAACTGAGACAGAAGAATGGATAAGTGACCTGGAAGATAAAATAGTGGAAATAACTACTGCAGAACAGAATAAAGAAAAAAGAATGAAAAGAACTGAGGACAGTCTCAGACACCAATGGGACAACATTAAATGCACTAACATTCGAATTATAGGGGTTCCAGAAGAAGAAGAGAAAAAGAAAGGGACTAAGAAAATATCTGAAGAGATTATAGTTGAAAACTTCCCTAATATGGGAAAGGAAATAGTTAATCAAGTCTAGGCAGCACACAGAGTCCCATACAGGATAAATCAAAGGAGAAATACGCCAAGACACAAAGTAATCAAACTGTCAAAAATCAAATACAAAGAAAACATATTAAAAGCAGAAAGGGAAAAACAACAAATAACATACAAGGGAATCCCCATAAGGTTAACAGCTGATCTTTCAGCAGAAACTCTGCAAGTCCGAAGGGAGTGACAGGACATATTGAAAGTGATGAAGTAGCAAACAGAATCCAACAGCACATTAAATGGATCATACACCAGGATAAAGTGGGGTTTATTCCAGGAATGCAAGGATTTTTCAATATATGCAAATCAATCAATGTGATAAACTACAGTAACAAATGGAAGGAGAAAATCGATATGATCATCTCAATAGATGCATAAAAAGCTTTCGACAAAGCTCAAGACCCTTTTATGATAAAAACCCTGCAGAAAGTAGGCATAGAGGGAACTTTCCTCAACATAATAAAGGCCATATATGACAAACCCACAGCCAACATCGTCCTCAATGGTGAAAAACTGAAATAAGACCTGTATGCAGAAAATTATAAGACACTGATGAAAGAAATTAAAGATGATACAAATAGATGGAGAGATATACCATGTTCTTGGATTGGAAGAATCAACATTGTGAAAATGACTCTACTACCCAAAGCAATCTACAGATTCAATGCAATCCCTATCAAACTACCACTGGTATTTTTCACAGAACTAGAACAGAAAGTTTCAATTTGTATGGAAACCCAAAAGACCCCGAATACCCAAAGCAATCTTCAGAATGAAAAATGGAGCTGGAGGAATCAGGCTCCCTGACTTCAGACTATACTACAAAGCAACAGTAATCAAGACAGTATGGTACTGGCACAAAAACAGAAAGATAGATCAATGGAACAGGATAGAAAGCCCAGAGATAAACCCACGCACATATGGTCACCTTATCTTTGATAAAGGAGGCAGGAATGTACAGTGGAGAAAGGACAGCCTCTTCAATAAGTGGTGCTGGGAAAACTGGACAGGTACATGTAAAAGTATGAGATTAGATCACTCCCTAACACCATACACAAAAATAAGCTCAAAATGGATTAAAGACCTAAATGTAAGGCCAGAAACTATCAAACTCTTAGAGGAAAACATAGGCAGAACACTCTATGACATAAATCACAGCAAGATCCTTTCTGACCCACCTCCTAGAGTAATGGAAATAAAAACAAAAATAAACAAATGGGACCTAATGAAACTTCAAAGCTTTTGCACAGCAAAGGAAACCATAAACAAGACCAAAAGACAACCCTCAGAATGGGAGAAAATATTTGCAAATGAAGCAACTGACAAAGGATTAATTTCCAAAATTTACAGGCAGCTCATGCAGCTTAATAAGAAAAAACAAACAACCCAATCCAAAAATGGGCAGAAGACCTAAATAGACATTTCTCCAAAGGAGAGATACAGACTGCCAACAAGCACATGAAAGAATGCTCAACATTGTTAATCATTAGAGAAATGCAAATCAAAACTACAATGAGATATCATCTCACACCAGTCAGAATGGCCATCATCAAAAAATCTAGAAACAATAAATGCTGGAGAGGGTGTGGAGAAAAGGGAACACTCTTGCACTGCTGGTGGGAATGTGAATTGGTTCAGCCTCTATGGAGAACGGTATGGAGGTTCCTTAAAAAACCAGAAATAGAACTACCATATGACCCAGCACAATCCCTCTACTGGGCATATACCCGGAGAAAAGCACAATTCAAAAAGAGTCATGGACCCAAATCTTCATTGTAGCTCTATTTACAATAGCCAGGACATGGAAGCAACCTAAGTGTTCATCAACGGATGAATGGATAAAGAAGATGTGGCACATATCTACAATGGAATATTACTCAGCCATAAAAAGAAACGAAATTGAACTATTTGTAATGAGGTGGATAGACCTAGAGTCTGTCATACAGAGTGAAGTAAGTCAGAAAGAGAAAGACAAATACCGCATGCTAACACATATATATATGGAATTTAAGGAAAAAAATGTCATGAAGAACCTAGGGGTAAGACAGGAATAAAGACACAGACCTACTGGAGAATGGACTTGAGGATATGGGGAGGGGGAAGGGTGAGATGTGACAAAGCGAGAGAGAGGCATGGACATATATACACTAACAAACGTAAGGTAGATAACTAATGGGAAGCAGCCGCATAGCACAGGGAGATCAGCTCGGTGCTTTGTGAACGCCTGGAGGGGTGGGATAGGGAGGGTGGGAGGGATGGAGACGCAAACGGGAAGAGATATGGGAACATATGTATATATATATATAACTGATTCATTTTGTTGTGAAGCAGAAACTAACACACCATTGTAAAGCAATTATACTCCAATAAAGATGTTAAAAAAATTAAGAAAAAAAAGATGCAGACATAGAGAATGGACTTGAGGACAGGAGGAGGGGGAAGGGTAAGCCAGAACGAAGTGAGAGAGTGGCATGGACATATACACACTACCAAATGTAAAATAGATAGCTAGTGGGAAGCAGCTGCACAGCACAGGGAGATCAGCTTGGTGCTTTTTGTCCACCTAGAGTGGTGGGATAGGGACGGTGGGAGGGAGATGCAAGAGGGAGGAGACACGGGAATATATGTATATCTATAGCTGATTCACTTTTTTATACAGCAGAAACTAACACAACATTGTAAAGCAATTATAATCCAATAAAGATGTTACAAAAAAAAAGTAAGTAAATTCAGTAATTCTACATAATGGCCAAGTTCACCAATGAATAATCCACCTAATTAATATAAACATTAGGTCAAAAAATAAGCAACAAACCTACCTTGATTACATATGCCATCATCACTTTCTAAATGCTTCATTTTACAGAAATCAGTCATAGAAAATATAGTGAGAAAAAAACCTGTTAAAAAATAATGTTTAAATGGTAACATATATATA
>NW_020172316.1:499712-646714 GCF_003031525.2 Neophocaena asiaeorientalis asiaeorientalis | reverse complement strand
GATATACATATGCATACATATAACAGGTTTCACTTCACTCACACTCCATTTCACTTTTAGATTCTTTTAAAGTAGGGTTGACTCCAGGCTGATATATAAAACGTCTAGATCCTATGGAACTGAAGAAAACATGCATGTAAAGAGCTTAGTGTTATTAAATTTGTTTTCTTAAACAGAAAGAAAACATGCTTTTCCATATTGATTTACTTGGTTTTCCTAGTCCAGAAATAATTGCATATCTACCAAACAGAAACAAGAGAAAAGTAATCCTTTACTTTCACATATCTGTTTATTGTAGACTGTCACTATGTTACAAGACCTTTCAAATCTCAAATAGAGTGAAACAAATAAAATATTGGTGCTGGGTTCATTAGCATTTAATGAGTAACAAATTAGCTTGCCTGGACTAGTAATGTGAATTAGTCATCCTCCTGAGTTTTTCATTTATGTTATCTTCTTTCATTCAAATTAAGGAAGTACACAAACACAATTAGATGCGGTAGCAATCTCTGTAGCAAGTAACAGGAAATGGGCTTTGCAAAATGAATTACAGATATATTTTTCCTCATACCAGCAACCATCAAATATTACATTTCAGGTAAATTTTAGACTTTTTCATTACACCATCTCCTATAAGTTAGAGGGTAAGTTAATACAAAGTAATGTTTTTAAGAAAGTGAATTAAGCTGTTTTTCTCATGAACAGTTGATTTCATGAAGTCTTGGGGGAAAGGCATGTTAGAGTACTTCTGCTGAATCCAAGGTTGCAATGTTCCTAGAATCCACTACTATCACCAAGCACAGGCATAAGCATAAACACATACATTCCCACTTGTCCATTTGATTTGGCTTTATGCCCTCGGTAGCAAAAGCTGAGTTGTTTAAACAAAAATAAAATTTGATTCTAGCTCTTCAGCAATACTCTTTCAGACATAAATAAATAGTGACTGCCTCACGGCACAACTGGGTCCAGGTGAAACTGTAGAGTAAGCAAAATTTGTCTACAGTTGCTGTAATATTTTTCCACTTCTGCGAAAAACATCTCAGGCATTAAATTTACCTTAGTTGAACATTAACTCATTTTGCATGTGTTAAACAATTTAATCCTCTTCATAACACTGTGAATTAAAATGAACTAAATTTTAATTCAGAGGAGCTAAGTGAAAACAAATTACACAGCCAGTAAATGATAGAGCGAGTGCTTAAACACAAGTCTGAATAACTCCAAAAGAAGTGCTCTTAACTCTTTATCACACTGCCTGCCAGAAAACTGGGTTTTTCACAATTTCTTGAACATGGAAATTTGGACTGAAGGCTCACCTCATGACATCCAATTCTTTAACTAGGTCAGTGCTGCTGGGTCTACTTCTTGATTTTTCCCTTAAGCTCAGTGACAGCCAACATTAAGTCCTTCATTGCTGTAGTCACTCATTTTTAAGCACCTGGTAGAAATGGGTTATTATTTTAGTACCAAAGGGCACGGCTTCTGTGCTAAAGTAGTTTGGAGATCAGTGGGACAATAGATAGGTGATAAAGTTCTAGAAAATTATGGATGTTATGGTAAAGGTATGCAGGGAGGCCTGTGAAAAAAGAACCTAATGATTTCAACAAGCTCCTGCAAATTTCTGGGGAAAAACATTTACATGGTGATCTCTGGCTCATTTCTTTGTTCAGCCCCTTGCAAGTGTTGGTTTCTTCAGTGACACAAATGTGGAACTCAGCTCTTTTCTTTATATTACTACATACAAAACTAAACTTAAAAAAAAACACTAGTCTAATCCTGAATGTCAAACTAGGTAACTGGGTAAAGAGAGGAGAAAGAGAAGAGAGTTAACTCAAAACAAAATGAACATTAGTCAAACATTACATATCTTTGTCCTTGAGGGTTCTTCAACTAATCTATGTTGTCCTTACAATATCCTACTCTTTTCTCTCTCTCCTTTCTTCTATTCTCCCCCCCACCCCCAGTTTCCTGTTCGTTCTGTCAATTAGAAATCTAACGATATTTGTGTGTGTGTCTGTCTCTATATAAGGCACTTATCTTTTATCCCAAGTGAATGTCAATTGTATTTTCCTAAACAAAAGTTCTTCTCCATAATAGAAACTTCGATAAGTTCTGTAGCTCCTGAAGATATATAGGTAGGTAAAGTCTCTCAAAGGAGAGTATGAAAAACAGGACCAAGAGTAAATTTATAGAAGTTATCTGTGTAAGGCTTATCTAAGTAAGAGGAGTCATACGTGTAAGAAAAGGATAAAAATAAGCTTAAAACTACTGAGGAGTAACTTCCAGTATGGTGGGTTTCACAGACCGCAGGATAGAAAAAACTTTCAGGAAGGACAAATGAGCAAACAGTGTCAGGGATGCCAGGGAGATGAAGGACAAAACAGGCCATGCCTCTGGCAATGTGGCAGTTACTGCTGACTTCTGCAAGAGTTTCAGTATTGTAATGCTGGCCAACTTTATATAAAGATTCAACCTAAAGATAAGTACTGTTCACAACGCAGTTTTCCTTAAAAGCTCAGCTAAAATAAAAGAGCTTGGATAAATAATTTAATATAAAAATATCTTAGTTTGATTAGCGTATTACCATTTTAAAGATCTCCAGATGGATCTATAGTTTTCACAACTTATACACCAGACAAGTGCACACACAATATTCTCTTCATCTGAAATAATTTCATTCCTGTATATAAATACAATTGTTATTTTTTAGGATAAAAACATCCTATGTATAACTGAAGCAGGAAAAAATGTAGTAAAAATTCTAATCATAAATACAAATGAAAACAGGGAGCATTTATATATGTAAAATGACAAGTTAGTAATATCATTCACAATATAAACATAACATTCTTGTTCATTATCATACCTATTTATTCTTAAGCATGATTATAGATGATAAAGTGGTGTAAGTATCAGAGGCTCTGATACAACTAGTTTTATCATACACACATGCCTTTGAGGGTCAGGGGGAATGAGTACAACCAGAGGAGTAACTGTGGCCCTTCCCAAAATGTCTAAGACCTCTCTGGTTCTCTCAAGGAGGATTTATTCTTTTCTGATCTTGACCTATATACTGGCATAAGCAGCTGCTCGGACCAAGAATGGAAGAGGACTGAAATAGGGTTAGGGCAGGAGCCTAGGTAAGGCACATTTATGCTGCCAGTTTCTTGAATACCCATACCTTTTTAAAAACTTAACTTTTATTAGAACATCTAACATGACTGTATTTATTATTAGAATATTTTGAAGTTAGGTTCTTCATGATTATTCATTCGAATAATTCTTATATTTTATACAATATTACCCATTTCAAATGAGAAAACTGTGTCAAATGATGTATCGACATTCTCTCAACATCGTATGTTGAAATTCTAACCCTCAACATTAGGAGGTAGAGACTTTGGGAGGTATTTAGGTCATGAGAGTGGAACCCTCATGATGAAGTCAGTGCCTTTACAAGAAGAGACAAGTGAGAGGTAATCTCTTTCTCCACCATGTGAGGACATGAGAAGACAGCCATCTATAAACTAGGAAGGGGGTCTTCACCAAGAATCCAACCACCCTGTCAGTCTGATCTTAGGCTTCCAGACTCCAGGACTGTGAGAAATAAATGATTGTTGTTTAAGCTACCCAGTCTATGTTATTCTATCACAGCAGCCCTAGGACATTCAGTATTATGAAAAAGACATTATTGCTCAATGCTTTGCTTCTTATTTTTGTGTTTGACCAAACAGTCACCAAACACCTGCTAACTTGACTTGACGAAACTTCAGTCAGGCTTCTGTCCTCTTACCAGACCCCTGAACTTTGTCCCACACTTGAGCTTAAGCACTGTAATGAAAACCAAGGTCCTGCTAATGGCACCTTCTGAAAATCAGCTGACCACAAAGACATTTTTTGTTCAGTTCTTTGATAATGCTACCTGCTCACACCACTCCTCTACACCTAGTCCTTTTCTAGCCTGATTTTGCTTCTCCTTATAAAAGAAAGAATCCCCTTCTTTCTTTACTCACAGACACAGATTCTATAGTCAGAGCATTCTCCCTCTACCACAGTCTTTCTGAATAAAATCTTTCCTTTTTTAAGTCTGGGCTTATTTTTATTATGATATGTTAAAATATTTTCTACATTGGGTTGACCCTGGATAAAGTTAGGAGAAATATTTTTGAGGGCATAAAAGATGCTTGTGTTGAAGAGAGCTTTCATTACTACACTGAAATCTTTAATTAAAAAAGGTAAGGTGGCTTCCCTGGTGGCGCAGTGGTTGAGAGTCTGCCTGCTGATGCAGGGGACACGGGTTCGTGCCCCAGTCCGGGAAGATCCCACATGCTGCGGAGCGGCTGGGCCCGTGAGCCATGGCCACTGAGCCTGCGTGTCCGGAGCCTGTGCTCCACAACGGGAGAGGCCACAACAGTGAGAGGCCCGCGTACCGCAAAACAAAAAAACAAACAAACATGTAGCCAGGCCACAGGAAGAGCAGAAACTAAACTTATTCAAGATGTTGGCCACTTCTTAATTTTTCTCTTTCATGGCCCTTCTATTTCACATTATCATTTCCCCTCTCACCTAACTAACTTCTGATTCTGCTTCCCTTTTTCTCAACATGCATGGAATTTACAATGACTTTGACTATGATATTTACTCCCTCTCATAAATACTCCACTTAAATTCCTCTGGCATAGCAGGAAATTCTCTCATTCACTCAGTTTCAGTAGCATGACCAGCTATATAATTTGAAAGACCCAGTGAAAAGTGAAAATGAGGGGCTCCATCTTCAAAAAGTATTAAGAATCTCAAGAGGCAGAAATAAACCAGGGAAGGAGTCTTTCTAAATGAGGACTATAAAGGTCACATACTTATGAAACTGGCCCTACCCAGGAATAAAATTAAATTACTCAAGTTCTTTTTATTCCAACCAAATCATAGCTTTTGGCCAGTTAATGGATGAGCTGCTTCTGCATCTAATCTAGTACATGTATCAATATTAGTTATAACTGTTAGAAAGAGTATGGTCACATGGTGTATTGTTTAGAGTAAAGCTAGATGCTATAACAAATACACCCAAATGTAAAACACAATACAAGTTTCTTCTTATTTATATGATGATTCAAGAACCTGCATTCCTTCTATGGTATTGCTCCATTATCCCTTATGGCCTCATTGCCACTATATTTAGCAAGTAGAAAGGTAAAAGTTAACAAAGAAGCACCACATCCTCTCTTAGCAGTAACAGCCCAGAATGGCAAACAGGATTTCTATGCACATCTGATTGGCTGGAATGAGTCACACTGGCATACCTAACTACAGGGAAGCCAGAGGACATAGTCTAGTACTGTTGCCAGGCAGAAAAGGAAATGCATTTCTGATAAACAGGTACTATTCTGTGGCACAAACGGCATACAAGATAGCTGCCTGGGCCAGCCTTATTACCATGCTATGAATTTTACACAAGGATTCCTTCCCAGATCCTCCAGTCTAAGTCAGCTTCCTTTATTATGTCCTCATATAAACTCGCAATTTTCTTTCAGTGTGTCCCTCTCCAATAATATATCCATTAACAGTAATCTAATTAATATCTGCCTCCTCCACTAAATTCATGAGTAAGCATACCATGTGTGTCTTAACCTAATCATTTTATTCACTACCCAGTACTCACAGAATAGCTGACCAAGTCTGAGTCTACATTTGAAACCTGGACTTGGTGGAATCTAACTTCCGATGACATTCTTTCAATAATGCATCTAGTTTAAACCTCCTTCAATTTTCCTGTTTTTGTGAGCCAGCATTAGGACCCAGAGTTCCATACAGGTCTTGGTCAGCAATGAATTACTCAGGTTTGCCTTAGACCCGTATGAGAGAGAAATCTTACAATTTTACCACAAAACCAAAATTATCAGTCAGTACTATTGCTGCCATGTAAGAATCAGAAGTGACTGAAAATATAAAAAATGAAAATCCCAAACCCTTTGCAACAGTGAGGGTATAATAGAGAGGTTCTTGGTTGCAGAGATCAAGCAAAAAGTCTAGCAGTCCTTTAAAATCTTTATAGTACCTAAATAACATAAGAAAATTAAGAATTCCTGATAAACCCTGGGCCAAAGATGGCAAATAATCTTCCAGTATAAAGTCTTTCCCTCAACTCTTTAGGAATAGAACTCCCTAGGCTTTCACCAAGCCCATATCATCCACCTACAGATTATATTTCCCAGCCCCCCTCACAGATTCATTTGGTTATGTAACTAAGTTCTTAGCAATGAAATGAGAGCAAAAGCAATGTATACATTGAGTCTTGCCCATAAAGTGATTAGATGGGTAATCCCTTTTCTATTGAATTTTATTTATACGTTCACAAAGCTGCAATATAAAACTGTGCTAGTGAGATAGATTCTAATCCTCACTGACTATGCAGATGATGGAGCAGATATGTAACCTCGCAGATGGTAGACCAATCAAGTTGAAGTAACCTGGGTATTTGGGTGACCATGTGAAGCAGAACAGCCTAACAGTATGTCTGCATGTAGTTTTTCAATATTCCTCAACTGTTAAGCAAGAATTAACCAAGTTTTGTAATAGCTTGTTAGAGGCTTATAGAGTTTTGGTATAGCAGTTTAGCCTGTACTTTTACCAATGCAGAGGTGTTATGCTTGATGAAGTACAAACACAAGGCCAGAATACCAGCTTGAACCAGAAACACTTCCAAGATTTCTTTCTTTTAAGCTGGTTGAGTAAGAAATTCCAAAACAGGTACACAAAGTATCAAGATAAAGACATATTTTTGAAAACAAGGGGACTATACCAACCATATCTGATATTTGCCCCAACTGAGACAAAATATTTATAATATCTCAACCCATACAAAGTATTCATACTATGCTTAATATCCATACACATGGAAAGTAATAAGTCTCAGTTAAGTTTTAGGACCATAGCAACCCCAACATGTCAGAGAGTTCTGGTCATGGAAGAGATAAAGAAGCAACAACAATAATCTTTATACTTTTTGCAGATAGATTTTGCCTCACATGGAGACATCAGGAAGCAATAGAAAAGCTAAGCAAAAAGCACTTGATACAATCATTTAAACCAAAGAATTCTGAGGAGATATCATATTTGTAATATATCAGGAGACCTATGCATGTTTGTATGTTACTTCAAGTGGCAAATGTTCTGTAATGCATCAGTAACCCAATCCTCTTTACTTCTTCCTATAGGTGAGAAAACAAAGGATAGATAACCTTTGGTCCCTGACTTTAGTCTTCCTAAATTTCTCCCCAGCATGAGATGAAATGAGTAGCATAGTCCAAGGAACACCTAGGTGTGATGACTTTGATATGAACTGATTTTCTGTTCTCCCAAAGATCATGTTATACTTTCTTCTCCCCTTCCTTGCAGTCTTTCCACTGTAAATTACAGACACGCCCCTCTTCCAAACCCTCTTTGCTCAGAAACATATTCTTTCTTCAACCAAACCACTTACCCTAACTTCCAACTATGATGGAATACTGTGTAAGCAGGACAATGCGCAGATCAAGAACAGCAATAATATATTTTTTTAATATTTATTATTTAATATTTTTAGTTTAAAGGAATCAGAGAACTCCAAAGGCCTACAGGGCTTGAAGGGCCAAGATCTTGAGAAGAAGGGGATTTTTTTTCAGGGTAAACCCAATTTTCTGTGTACAACTTTTCTCTTCAGGAATTTCTGACAGCAGACTTCACTAAAATATATAAAAGTCCCTTGGGTAGGAGAATAGGCTGGGCGAGGGTCAATGTTAAGGTAACCAGGACATAAGAGATCAAGAGCTTGAAAAGGAAAGAGGTTTGATTTCTGAGAGAATGGAGGTGAACAGAAGTAAGCATGGCACATAACAGTTTTCCCCTTGAGGCTTTTGTCGAATTCTTACTAAGCAGAGCAAGAGGCTAACAAGTCAAGAAAAAGCCACTGGAACGCAGAACAGTTTTTGGCACTCTCAAGATACTGAGGAGAAAGACTGTAATTTAGGATCCACCAAGAAAGAAAGGCACTGGTAAACTTTCCAAGCTTTCAGTTGTTATGCTTGGAGACTCACACCATAGGAATTACAATTAACAAGACATAGACTGAGCTTTCTAAAAGTGCAATGCCATCTAGTGTAAGCTTAGTCTAAGTTTGTTTGTGATTAACTTCCCCATTCTAGCTCTTTGAAGAAGGATAGGGTAAATGCTGTCTAACAGAAAATCAAATAAGTCGTAGCTTCTAAGATTTGACATAGGCAAATGTGAGTTTGTTGTAGGTCTTTTTCCTATGGATGTTTACATGGCATCTCAAATAGGAAAAAGCCCATTTTCTGTGTCTGCCACTCATTAAAAGTATCTGATATGGTTCTGATAAAATCTGGAGCATGGTGCTTAACCATTATACCTGAAATCTCAGGCATATTTTTGATATATTGCAGTAATCATACCTTAGATGTTAATAAGAATTGAATCCTGAAGGAAAAGAGTGCTGTGTGAGTGTAGTTATATCACTGGATGTATGTTCCCAAACCCTGGCAGACAGATACCTACTATTTCCTGACTGTCATGAGTTAGATGTTTTCTTCAGAGCTTCTGAACCAGACACATTCTGGGCTTAAAAACTTTGAATACAATAGTGATCAGGGGTGAAGTGCTGAATTGAAAAAAAGGTGACTACGAGATAAAGACCCATCATCCTTGCCCATCATCTCCCTTTTCTGTCTTAATCCAAAAACTGGAGCTATACTTCTGTACTCCCAGTAGAAGTGTGTAGGATTTCTCTCTGCAGAAACTGGCTGGCCTAAAAGGAAGGATCTATACTTACTGGCAGTGGGATTCTCCATCAAAACATCTTTATCCCCCACTTGATCACTCTGCAGTAAAAGCCACCAATTGATTAGGCCAGCCCATGCCCGTTTGTCCCTCATTCTAAAATATAAATGGATAGTCACGGACCAGACATTTTGACAAGGCCTTCAACTTGGGAAGAAAACCAAAAAAAAAAACAAAAAAAACAAAAATTCCCTTAAATCAATCAAATAGGGGAAAAAAAGGGAAGAAGATGAAGGTCAGGTGAAAAAGACTAAGCATAAAAGCCAAGAAAATTTAAACGACCTTTAATTCATAACCTCAGAATTAAAAGATGTGGGATCTCTGAAATATAAAAGGACATGATAAAATATAACATTTCTGAAGCTATTAGAAAAAACATTATGATGGCATAAAGAAAATAACAGAAGTAAAAAGAGATAAAGTTAGAAAAATCTTTCAGAAACTAGAACCAAAATATAAAACGAGAAAAGAAAAGCAAAATTAAAACAAGAAAACTAGACCTAAAAAATTCAGTAAAAATGCATGTGAATAAAATGATTATCAAACCTGCAGTGAATATGTATTGCCTATAAAATTAAAGAAAACAATGTCATTAATATGAAAAAAAATAAATTTTAAATAAATTAATAATAAAAGTTCATTGAAAAAACTGCACTTCCCAAAACAAATCATTTTGAAATAGACTTAAATTTCCGAGTTTCTGAATTTTATTTCAATATTAAATATTTAAAATTATTTTTGATGCAAACAATACGCTGTATGTCTGGGAATGTTTACTGGTAGCTTCTGAAATATATATATATATATTCCTTTATAGATATAAGTATCTTTAGAACAATGTTCCTGGCCTTTCTTTGGATTAGGGACAGTCTGAGGAGGTAATGAAAACTATGGAAGAGTGGATCCTCAGAAAAACACATAAGCACCCAAACGTGCATTAATTCCAGGCCTTTTTTTCCCCCTTCAACCTCGCCACCCATCTATGCCCTCCCAACCCCATCGTCACGTCCTCTTACCAAGATTAACTGGGTATTCATACCAGGTTAAACCCTCTAAAAGAGATGTTGGATAGCGTGTCTCTCTCTCTCTCTCTCTCTTTGAACTAAGTTTCCTATTGAAATCTTCAATTTCACTCTTTTTCTGATGTTTTATTTGTCCTTGCTTTTTTGCTCCTTTAGTTATGCATACATTTTCTCCCTCCTTCTGTGCCCCTTGCATTGTAGCAGTAACTTTCACTGAAATTGTCCTTGTATCAAAAAAAGCAAGGGTTTTTATAAAAAGCCTTCATCAAATCATTTTCAAGCTACATGTGTTATTAGGAAAAAAGGCCACGCTGAGTTTCCCCCTCCCTAATTCGATGGCAAAATTTTTAGTTCTTAGCATTGTTATCTGTTTGAAGTGAGACCACAAACAAGCAAACAACAAAAAAAGCCTCTCCCATATAAAAACATATTGAAATAATTCTGACTTTCATGAACTTAACGCAAAAACTATTTTGTAAGTAACATTAAATGCTTGTTTTTAACGGCAGTGTGTTTTTTAACTGTTCATAGCTTTCCAGATACTTTGTGATGATCTTAACAACATGCATTTTCCTTTCACTCTTCTTTCCCAGTAGCCTCAAATTATAGATGACAAATAAATCTACCCTATTATACTACCAAGAAACCTGGTTGCAAAACATATACAAGAGTTGTTTTATTTTTTCCTAAGAGATACTAACTTTTTACTAAATTTCTGTGGCAGGCACTTTTAAACACTGGAAGATAAATAAGCTGCTAACCCTAACCTTACAAACTGTAGTATAGGAAAAAAGTAGATAAGACATATATACAAAAAAGTTATCTTCTCACTAACATCAATTTCATATACTAATCTTTCTAGATGCAAGATTATAATTGAAATGTTTTTTCTTGATACTACAGTATGCGTCAAAGAATCAGCATAAAAATGTGGTGGTAAAATTATTTTAATATATCAACTTCATACTTTCACCTGTTAATGACCAGGCATTGCCAGAAAATTTATCTCCTGTTGCAGGGTTTGGCATATTTAAGCAGTGTGTTTATACAGGGAAAATCCTAGATACCAGTGATCATTAAAAAAATAGGGGATTAAGAGGTACAAACTACTATGTATAAAATAAATAAGTTTCAAGGATACATTGTACAGCATGGACCTATAGCCAATATTTTATAATAACTTTAAATAGAGTATAATCTATAAAAATATTGAATTTCTATGCTGTAAATTAATTGCTATAAATTAATTATGCATCAATAAAAAATAGCCATAAAAATGATTTGAGAATAATTTTTAATTAAATTTTTATTAGAATAATAACACCTGCACCTAGTGTAAACATACAAAATAGTGTTTCAAGGCTTATAATGGAAAATAGCATTCTCCTAATTCACTAGTGCCATCTCCCCAGAATAGACTCTCAATATTTTTATGATTCCAATTATTAGATTCACACTTCTAAATAATAATACTTTACTGGTATATCTTGCTTTTTATCTTTCAAATGTATCTGTTGGCTCTCTATTAAGAAAATTATTTATCTATGTGAAATATCTCCTCTTTCTCCACACATCTAAATGTCTAAAGAAGTTTCGTTGCCTTCCTTCTTCCCAATACAGTTACACCAAAATATTTGAGTAAATAAGTATTTAATTTTTGTAATTGTATGACAATATAAGTATTGCCTATAGATAAATGACAGGGTCAGTTGGGATTACCATATACTTTTGTGTTTTCTCTGGAATTAATAATTTTTTCAATTTTTAAAAAAATTTCTTGTTTTCTTCACTTATCATTAATTACTCTTCAAATTCTCCAACAGATTTCTTAAATGCTTATCAGTGTATTCAAATAATATAAGCCAAAATGTGTAATTTCCCTTATAGAGATCTTACATACAATCTTTGAAAAATCTACTTAAAACAATATTAGTTGTCAACTACCACTGGTTTCCTTGCCCCACTCCTCTCTGTTGGAATTCTCATTTCCTCTAACAACTCTTTCCCTTTGAGATTTTAATAGAATATATACTCTATTAGTCATAACTGGTTTAGTTAAGCTGTAATAAAAAAATATCAGTGGCGTTACACAACACAAGCTTTCTTATCCCTCATGTCATTTCTACTATGGGTCACCAAGGTAGAAATGACTTAGTCATTTGGGCTGCTTTATTCTTGTGGTCCTGATAACTCCAAATGAGGTCTTCTTTGTCACAGCGGAGAGAGAGAGGAAAGTAGGAAATACAAATTTTTTTCAATTCAATACACCTTTTTTTTTTTTCATCTTCATTGGAGTATAGTTGCTTTACAATGGTGTGTTAGTTTCTGCTGTATAACAAAGTGAATCAGCTATACATATACATATATCCCCATATCCCCTTCCTCTTGCATCTCCCTCCCACCCTCCCTATGCTACCCCCTAGGTAGTCACAAAGCACTGAGCTGATCTCCCTGTGCTATGCAACTGCTTCCCACTAGCTATCTATTTTACATTTGGTAGTGTATATATGTCAATGTTACTCTCTCACTTCGTCCCAGCTTACCCTTCCCCCTCCCCGTGTCCTCAAGTCCATTCTCTACATCTGCATCTTTATTTCTATCCTGCTTCTAGGTTCTGCAGAACCTTTTTTTTTTTTTAGATTCCATACATATATGTGTTAGCATACAATATTTGTTTTTCTCTTTCTGACTTACTTCACTCTGTATGACAGTCTCTAGGTCCATCCACCTCATTACAAATAATTCAATTTCATTTCTTTTTATGGCTGTGTAATATTCCATTGTATATATGTGCCACATCTGCTTTATCCATTCATCTGTCAATGACACTTAGGTTGCTTCCATGTCCTGGCTATTGTAAATAGAGCTGTAATGAACATTGTGGTACATGACTCTTTCTGAATTATGGTTTTCTCAGGGTATATGCCCAGTAGTGGGACTGCTGAGTCATATGGTACTTCTATTTTTAGATTTTTAAGGAACCTCCATACTGTTCTCCATAGTGGCTGTATCAATTTACATTCCCACCAACAGTGCAAGAGGGTTTGCTTTTCTCCACACCCTCTCCAGCATTTATTGTTTGCAGATTTTTTGATGATGGCCATTCTGACTGGTGTGAGGTGATACTATTGAGCTCCCACAGGGTGCATGAATTTAGGATCTATAATTTACATAAGTAGTTAAGTGTTACTTTAGTCTCTTAAAAATAAAAGTTAAAAAATTATCATTATATATTTCAAGTGAATTATTTAATATGAATGAGGCTCAGTTTGATATTATCATAAGTACTAACAAAAGAAAAATGGGAAAGCATAAACATTTTCCCTTCTACCTAAAAAGGGTTTGGTGCTGAAGCTATCATTGGTCTAGCAATTGCTGATCAAAAAGGCTAGAGAATCTAAAAGTAAAAAATGTACGTGGAAGCACTGTTTTCTAAGGGCTCATTCCCCTGAGGGCAGCAAAACACTGAAAAAAATTAATTGGTTCAAAAATTATATTGAGAGATCAAGAATAGGAGTTAGTAGTCACAGTTTGGGAAAAACAACTGAGAATAGCTGACACTAAATGTAGCTAGATTAATAATTCTGAATTTTCCCAGGAGTTGTAATAGCACTCTGAGAAAAGTCCAGAGAAGGAGAAAAGTGGAAATCCACAGAAAGAGAAGAGTCTAGAAATTCACCATCTGCTTTTCAATTTATAATCCAAAAGGTGGCAAATGTCATTCCCACCACTAGCTCATTGGGTAACTGCAAGGAGGTAGGAAGTATAGCCATCTGGGTGCCCTTTAAAAAGAAGGGAGTCTAATATTGTTAAGTACTTTAAAATATTTACAACAGAAAGAAAATACTTTGAAGCTTTTTGTGTCTGAAAACATTTTTATTACATCACCATTTTTGATTGGTAGTTTATGTCAGTATTGAATACTATAGAATTAAACAGAATTTTAAATACATTTTCCCATTATTTTAATTCTTCCAATGAATAAATAGTTGCTTCCAGTAGTTAAATCAGTCCACATGATTCTTGGTCCTTTGAATTTTATAATTTTTCAAGAATGTGTCTTATGTTAGACATTGAAAGTTGGCATAAAATATCAATCTGTGGAATAATTTCTGTCCTTTATGAAGATTTAAAAATTTTTGATTACTAGTCCAACCTTTGAATTCTTTCTGGAAATCTTATTATTTAGATACTGAACCAAGAGAATTGAGAACCTAGGTTAATTAATAAAAATATTTCAAATTTTTTGAAGCCTGAACTATATACCCCTGCCCTCACACTGTGTACTTGTGTCTGAATCTAAACTTCTTCAGCATTAGTCATCTCAGAGTTGGTCAACAACCCTATCTACCTTCCTCCACATACCAAGGCACAAGCATCACGCCTGTCCAAGTCTAACATCTTAAGTCAACACTTTTGTTTCCATCTTCTGATTCTTCCAGAAGCTTGTTCCTCAATCAATGACTTTTATGTTCCACCCCAACCTCCCTAAGCACTTGCATATTTTGTTTTCACTGAAGTGAAATTCACATGCTATAAGATTAGTTAGTTGAAAGTCAACAATTCAGTAGCATTTAGTACATTTACAATATTGTGCGGTCATCGCATCTATCTAGTCCCAAGACATTTGCTTCACTTCAAAAGAAAATATGCATTAAACATTTATTCCCCATTCTTTGCTCTCCCCATCTACACCCCAACCCCTGAAACCAACCTGCACTATATCTCAATGTATTTATTTATTCTGGGTATTTCATATAAATGGAATTATACAATAAATTATCTTTTGTGTCTGGCTTCTTTCACTTAGAATAATGCTTTTGAGGTTTATCTATGCTGTAGCATGTGAAAGTCCTTCCTTTTTATGGCTGAAAAACATGCTATTGTACCTATATATCACATTTTCTTTATCTATCCATCAGTTGATGGACAGTTTGGTTGTTTCTACCTTTTGGTTATTGTGTATAGTACAGCTACGACATTCATGTACAAGTTTTTGATGAGTACTTGTTTTCATTTTGGGGGGGTATATACCTAGGAATAGAATCCTGGGTCATACAGTAATTCTATGTATAATTTTTTGAGGAATGGCCAAACTGTTTTCCAAAATGGCTGAAACAATTTACATTCCCACAAGCAAGGTATAAAGGTTCCTATTTATCCACATCCTCACCAATATTTGTTATTCTGTTTTATTATTAAAACAGAAAAACAGGAACTGACGAGACAAACAACTGAATTAAATTCCAGAGAGTAATAAGCCTCACAAAAGAAAGACATCACCCACAAACTTTTTCAGCTCTGGGAAAGCACAGCAGGGAAAGGTGGCTGCCATACAAGGCAGGAAAAAAGAAATTGGGTAAAATTTTAACAAATTCATAAAGGAGTAGCATGAGATAGCATGTCAGTTTGGACTAACTGATAACTCCAGCTGTAAACAGAGTTCACATTCGCTTATGGGCTTTTTTCCATGGCCTCTTCTGAGTACTCATGAAAATAATTCAGAGCAGAGCAGATGCCCGGAGACAGATCCATGGTTTCATGGAGACGGAGAAAATTCTCTTCCCCACTTGGACCCTCTTGTGCCCCAGATTCTTTTTCAGTACAAAGTAGAGGTCTGCTGCCATTGAGGAAGGTGAAGGAAACTGTTTTCCACCCAAGATCCACCACAGATACAGGACAGAGATTGGTTTTCATGGAGAGAAGGGAAGGAATACTGAGAAACACCTACCCGCAAGAATCAGGCACATATGCCTAACTCTTAGGCACTACAGAGAAAATGAAGCGTCAGCTAACAAACATCACCAGTCTACCACTGGGAGAGGGACAAGAGCATGGAGCCAGGCCCCATTTGTGGCACAGACTTATATGAATTACTGGAAGATGAAGAACCAAAGCACTTGAGGAAAACGCTCTGGCACCATAGATGCTTCTCTAAGCATAGGATAAGAGCAGCCCATTGCTGAGGAATCTGAAGTCTGTAGTGAACTGAACGTAACAGTAGCAAAAACAAAACTCAAACTCAGTTCATGTACTACTATATAGAATCAATTGCCCATGCTAGTGGCCTGACAGAATAGGCATGCCCATTTCTGGATACAAACACTAGTTATCTCAGTCTTCTTTCACATACAATGTATAATGCATAAATATTACAACGACACAGTAACAAGGAAAAGCAAACCATTTTCAAGAGATAAAGTAAACTATACAGCCATACTGAAAGATGATCATACTACTGGTACTATCACACAGGAACTTTAAAATAACCATGATTTTTAAGTTAAACAAACCAGCAGAAACACACATTAATGTATAGGGAATTTGAAAACTATAAAAATAATTAAACAAAAATGCTAGGAGGGAAATCATGATGTAAGAGGTGAAGAATTCCTTTAATGGACTCATCAGCAGAATGATCATAGCTGGGGAAGAACCAATTAACTTGAAGATAGATCAACAGAAATTATCAAAACTGAAACAAGCAGACAGAAAAAAATAAAGAAGAAAAATCAGAACAGAGTATTTAAAAACCACAGAACAATATCAAAGGCAAGACATGTATGTAGTTCAGATCTTTGAAGAAGAAAGAGAAAGAGGTAAATAAAAAACTTGAGATAATGGCAGAGATTTTGCAAAATTAATGAATGGCATCTAACACAGATCCTGAAAGCTCCTATTGTTATACTATTTCTTGGAATTTAAAATCTAAAGTCCAATGTAGTCAATCAGATATACAATTGGAATAGAATTTGAAACACAATATAATTTTATAAGAATTTAACTGATAAGTGAGATGGACGAAAGCTTTAATTTCCATCTTATAGAATAATATCAGTGTATTAAATGGCTTTAAATAACCATCGTGACTACGATAACCTCTACCATACAGTGGTTGCTAAAAAAATCAGTTTTGTTGTCATTCTTTCATCTCTCTTGATATCTTTCAGTTAGCCATTTTTTTAAAAATGCATTAAATAAGACTGACAGATGTATCCACAATTCTACTTTCTTTCTGTTTGTGAAATTAAATGTACAGAAATTATAGTTCTTTCTACATTAAGAAGCAATCTATTACATGTCGCTGTGCACTATCATATAAACACATTTTCTTTATTTTTCAATAGATATTGAATTTTATTCAAGTTAGGAATTTGCCTAAACACTTTTAATTTCTGGAATGATATATCTGTACTTCTATTCTGAAGGCAATGATAATGAAAATTTATAAATCGCATATGTTAACTCATGTGACAGGACGTAAAAAAGAGTATTGTTCCAAAAATGTTTCAAAACATTTTTTACTTAGAGTAATTTTGCAATCATCAGAATACAAAGAATGCATTATTGCTGTAAACAAGGATAATATCATACAAATTGACAGCATTACTTATTTAAAATTATGAGGCAATCATCATCATCATCATCTAACATTTCTATTATGCTCATTATGCATCACACACTGTTCAAGCCTTTCAGATTTATTTTATCAGTCCTCACAATATCCTTATAATGGTTATTTTCTTTATACAGATACAGAACTTGAAGCACAGAAAACTTAAAAAAATTGTGTAATATCACACAAGATACAAGTGTTAGAACTGGCATTTAACTCAGGGAGTCTGAAGCGTTATGCTCATAATCACTCAACTGGTTCGTATATTTTAACTTAAGTCAGTTCAGGCTGCTCTAACAGAATACCATAGACTGGGTGGCTTAATTTATTTCTCACAGTTTTGGTGGCTGAGAAGTCCAAGATTAAGGCATCAGCAGATCCAGTGTCTGGTGAGAGCTTACTTCCTGGTTTGCAGATGGACATTTTCTCATAGTATCCTCACATGGAGGACAGCACAGGAGAGAGAAAGCAAGCTTTCCGTGTCTTTTTGTAAGGGCATTAATCTCATTCATGAGGGCTCTATCTTCATGACCTAATCACCTCCCAAAGGCCCCATCTCCTAATACCATCGCACCGTCACTGGGATTTCAACACATGAAAAAATTCTCCAAAGATTTTCTGTTATCTACAGGCAAAAGTACTTCCATACTGTTCCCTAGGCCAAAAGAAAAAGCCACATGGCTCTCTAAAAGAGAATCAGACAGATTTCAAAAACGTATTTGTGAGGTGGGTTAAGTCCTTGACACCAAAATCTAATTACAGGGACAGATAATCATTTTATCTCTGGAAATTGCCTAAATTATAGTTGGATAATGAGTCCTTACAAGAATCTTAAATGCTATCTCACAACCATTATTATGTCATAAGATTTAACAATTGATCCTACAGCAAAAGGAACAGGAGGGAACCACTCTAAACTAACTACAATTAACATTTTCCAGACAATGTACTGATCAACAGAATCTTGGCAATGGATCACAAGACTGATATACTGTGGCCTGTCTTGGACAAAATAGAGAAGAATGAGAAAGAGGAAAAAAATACAAAGAAAATAAAATGGCCCTGAGAGCAGTTATCAAATAGGCTATGGTATTCTCTACTGAACAAAAGTCAAGAAAAATTAAACAAGATCATTTTATGACTATGGTGGAACATAAACCTTCTGTAATTATGCCTGAATATAATACAAAGAGAAGGATTCTATGCTGCCACAAAAATAATCAAACAGTCCCCTCTGTCACCTAAAACAAATGACTGCTAATCCTTTACCAATGACAGCTCTCGCTCCATGACCTTACTCCCACCTCCTACATGTAAATTATTAAGAAATAAAGTCATTGAATTGCTATTACTTTCTGGCAGTACTGAATCCTTGAACACTCCCCCAAATCACCTAAAAAAATCCATTCTAATTCTTTCATACCAAGATGCTCCATGGTTCCCTTTGTTATGCATTCTCCTTGCTACGGAAAATTAATACACTCCACTGTGTTTGAATATAGTCAATGTGTTCCTGGTGCTCTTTGCACCAGGACTCCAACAATACTTCAATCTTTTCTCTCATTTACTATCCAAACCTAATCACTCATTGGGTGTTTGAAAATTTTCTTCTTAAGAACTTTTAGATATTTCAAATTTTTACATCTCCATTGTAACTACCTAGTTTAGTCCACGTCTATTCTCTTTTCTGAATTATCAATCCCTAACAGATCTCCCTAAACTCAGGGTTAGACCTATCCACAATGCAGTAAGAGTTTCCATTCAAAATCCACCTTAAAACATATAAATTGGATTTCCACAGCCCTTTGGATCTGATTTACAAAGATGTTTACTGTGCAGTAATCACCTCCACAACCTTCTCACCAGCCATTCTTTTGCTCCAATCTTGCTGATTATTTACAATTAGTTGTTTTCTTCATGGTGTTGTTTACCTCTGGTCTATCTCTAATCTGCCCCCTCTTCACATATCCTTGCTACATATATTTTAGAACTCAGTGTGTATGTCACTGTCTTCAGGAAGATGTTCCATAGTATATTTGCATTCCTCAAAGCACTTTCTACATATCAAAATAGTATCTTAACAGGTGTCTTCCTCACCTCCCTTCTCTTTCAGCCCTCAAAGTTCCATGAGGTCGAGAACATGCCATTCTTTATCACCTCAATGTCTACATCTGAAAGAGGTTTCCAAATCTTTTGAAAATTTTATTGTATATTTCATTAAGTTCCATATAATGTAAAAAGATGGATTAATTAACAAATTTTTGTGTGAGAGTAACTGGTACGTGTCTGGTACATCACATACATGTGCCATGAATTTTCACAAATTAAATAAATACTACAGGATTCAGTTAACTCATCAAAGAAGATGAAAATTCCTATCTCAGAGGTATTGCTCTGAATTTTAAATTTTGTATATCGATTGATATATTGAGTATAATATATACAATTTCCAGTATATGTAAATATATGTGCACAAATATACAGATATTAGCTAATTTAATCCTTCATTTTTTTCTTTATAGGTATTCACGTGTACTTTTTTCTTTTAGATAAATTTATTTTAGACTAATAAATTCTAAATTCCTCTTTTAAACCCCAAGATCTTTAACCTTCAACAAAACTATTCAGTTCTTAAACATTTTCTGCTAAAGATTCCTTTACTTTCATAAAAATTACTGAAAACCATAAAGAGCTTTAATTTGTATGGGCTACATCTACTAATATTTAGTATATTGAAAATGGAAAAGTTTTAAACTATTAAATCATTTAAAAATAAAATCATACACCAACCACATGTTCATTTAAATAACATTTTTATGAAAAAACTACATTGTGAAAAATAAAAAATAGGGAAAGGGCACTGTTTTACATTTTTGAAAACCTCTTTAATATCTAAATTAGTAAAAGACAACTGGATTGTTTATCTGCTCTGCATTCAATCTTTTGCAAATATGTTGAAGAAAATCCAGCATCAAAGAGATTATATAGTAGGATATAAGAGGAGTATTTCAAAAGTCTTCTCAGATTATGCAGACATTATTCTTTGATACCACTCCGAAACTCAATAAATGGCGATTTCATGAAATGTATTCCCAATGCAGAATCCAAAAACTTATTGATGTTACATTAAAATCCATTGGTCTGTGAAATAGATAGCTAGTGGAAACCTGCTGTATTGCACAAGGAGCTCAGCTTAGTGCTCTGTGATAACCTAGATGGGTGGGATGGGGGGGTGGAAGGGAGATCCAAGAGGGAGGGGATATATGTATACATATAGCTGATTCAGTTCATTGTACAGCAGAAACTAACACAACATTGTAAATCAATTATACTCCAATAGAAAAAACAAATCCATTGGTTTGTTTTGTAATTTGAATGGATCTTTTACCCAAGCATAATTTTGTAGCATCAAGCATTAGTCATTTGGAAAATATTAGTTCACTGAATAATAAAGATCTTCCAACTGTTAATATATTTCATTACACAATTTTTTTTCTTTTTTTTTTTTTTTTTTTTGCGGTACACGGGCCTTTCAGTGTTGTGGCCTCTCCTGTTGTGGAGCACAGGCTCCGGATGCACAGGCTCAGCAGCCATAGCTCACGGGCCTAGCCGCTCCGCAGCATGTGGGATCTTCCCGGACCGGGGCACGAACCCGTGTCCCCTGCATCGGCAGGCGGACTCTCAACCACTGCGCCACCAGGCAAGCCCCAACACAATATTTTTAATTACATTCATTTATATCACTACTATTCTCATCATAAAAGTATACTGAAGTACTGGGAGGCTGTCAAAGTCATGGTGATGAACAGAAGTTTTCCAAAGTTCTAATTTTAACCAAATCTTACATTTTATCACTGGCAAAATATCTTCATTGTTTTCCTTGAAGTGACATCCATTTTTGAGATCTAAATAGCCATAGTTTGCCTAGTGAAAAATGCTGTTCCATGAATAAACAACTAGGTCAGCTCACAACTCAAACAAGCAAATTATTTTCCTGGAGACAACCACCATATTTTTACATGAAACATCATGCTTCTTTCATATTTTCCATTTTGTCATAGAGCCTATTGAAAATCATTTCACTCAAGGGTCAAGATTTAATAAAATCTTTTTCTGCTTTATCAAGAAGATTCTTAAGTAAAACTGATATCTTAAAAAATTGTTATAGTGTGGTGGTTACAAATACAATAATTACTAAGAACTGGAATGTACAGTGTTTTCACCTAGCTACATTTACAGGCCGGCTAGTTGTTGAATTTACAAGCAAATTGGAGCCAGTTTGTAGCCTGAGATAAAAGTTGGCAGAATGAGTCAAGTAGAAAACCTATGGAAGAAGGTACATTGAGAATCAAATAAAATATTTGAAAAAGTATTAACACAAAGAGAAGTAGAGAGAAAAATATCAAAAAAATTGTCCAAAAATTATAGATTGCAAAGTGATTTTGGAAAAGTTTGTAAACAGAGCCTGAAAAGATTCCCTAAAATATTAGCTAGTGGTAATCCAGATATCAAGCAGAGAAGGTAGTTGTATTGCTTCCAGGCTGCTGGTGCAAAGCAGCAGAATGGAAACAAGGGATTTAGAATGTTGAGGATGCTGGCAAGAACTTGTGTGCAGTGTTGCCCACTGGAATTTAGGCTACATAGGGAATGAGATAAGACAATAAGAAGACTGGCTTCTAGAGGCAGAAGAGTAGGTTAGGTAAGAGTTTTTAAAAAGGATCCAGTTTGAAGGTTTATTAACTTTTATAAAGTAACCACATTATATATATTATATATATAATATTATATATATAATAATTACAAATAATTGCAAATATATTATTATATAATAATATATATAATATATAACCACATTATATATATTATATATATATTATATATATTATAACCACATTTATAAGTAACCACATTAATGGGAGTGGATGAATGAAGTAACATGTAGACATAGTCTAATCACAGTAGTAGTGACTATTAAGCATGGACTACTGACTCATTCACAAATAGGCACACAATTAGAATATTATATGAAGCAGCAATCCACCCAAAATGAGAGAAAATTATTGTGGCTGAGCCACTAGATAGGTCACCTAATTGAATGTTACACTTTTGCAGAAAAGCCACCTTACTTAAATTTAAAAGAAAAGCTATCAGTTTGGTTCCAAAGGTATTCATCAAAAGAAAGAGAAGTGTGGGTATGGGGGATAGGACGTAAGTAGATGGTATCAATAGGATCAGTAAAGAGAAAGGAAGAACCAAATACAAATACAAAATGAAAAGGAGATTTTATATAATAGAGGAATATAAAGAGTGTAAAAATCATAGTGGCAGTCAAGGCATCTTCAGTGTCCTCAAATGGTAAAATCAAGGTGTGTACTGATGCTGGTTCTATACCTAAGGACTGCAGTATATGAGGTCAGTGAGTGAGACACCCATGAGAGATTTCTGAGAAATTACCATTCTCTTAGGGGAGCCAGGTTTGGTATGAGAATAAGAATGAAGCTTGTTTTGTGAAGTAATCCTGAAGGGGAGGTGTGGGGTTTAATTTATGTAGGACACAAGGAAGGAGATGTCAGTAATAAAATAAAGGGGCATGTAAAGAAATACAAGGTAATATGTAAAATTATGTGATAATATTGACTGGAATTGACCTAAGTGGTTTACATTTTGGAGAATGGTTGATGCTGAAGAATGAGCATAATCATGGGTTTACCTAGATCCAAGATTTTTGAACAGATGTATGCACACACCAGGAAATGTCAGAGGTCAGGTGAGATTCATGAGTATTCCAACTCTAATAATGGTGAGGGATTTTTGAAGACCCTAGAAGTGGATAGAATTGTAGCATGAGGTTTCAAGAATACATCTGATCTTAAAGAGATCATTTTTCTAAGGGTTTGTTAGATGAAATATACTATTTCCAAAGAAACTCACTGCCCAGAGAATTAGTCCCTTAAGACTTAAGTGGTGACAAACTCATGATAAAGAATCACTCAATTGTACCCTTAGTTCTGAGATTCCATCTCTTGGTCTCATTTATATGGCTGTTCCATGTAACTCTATCTGAGTTGGGAATGTCACTACAAAGATATCCCTAAAATGAGGTAAAGACATTAGCAGATACATATCTCAGCTAGTGATTACTTAGCATGAACTACTGACTCATTTACAAATGGGCACAAAAATAGAATACTAGATGAGGAACCTAAGAAGCTAAGAGAAAAATCTTGTGTAGGGATTAAAAAAATAACATACTATTTTTAATCACTTTAATACAATAGAAAATTCCATGGAGTTAAAGAAGTGAAATTAAATCTTTGGCCAAATTGAGAAAGTGACTCACACTAGTAGTTTTTTTAAATTATTACTCTGTTAATGAAAAACAAAATATTAACTATTTACATGCAAATCTCAGAAACTCAATATCAGTATTGAACAGTTTTAACATTAGTGCCTTCAATACTACATATATATTTTTCCCTTGCTTATAAAACTTTTATTGTATCATATAAACATTTGCAGATAAGTTGATCTGTTTGCAAAATAACTATATATATTCAAACATATGCATAGCATATGCAAGGTCTTAGAGTATTTTTCTCTGTGCTCCTAAGAAGTTTTTATCTGTGAACTTTGTCATTGACTATTGATAAATTAATAGATTATAATGAAGACTGAAATTTATTTCTGTTAAAAAACACCCATGGAGTTTATATATTCATCGACTACAACATGACATCATTTCTATGGAGCATTAAATGTTATATTTGAGGAAAAGCTTTTATAATTTGAAGGGGGGTGGAATTAATGTCTTGGTACAATGCCTCTTTGTATTTGAAGCCCAGATAGGCCTGTTCAAGGAGTGGAAAACTAAGTCCTTATCACTAGGAAAATGGTTTCTATAATCACAATATATTTATTACATAATCTAACAGAATAATTCAGCACTTGATTTATGTCCATAAAGCAAAATACTATAAAAAGTAAGGATATAAATACATTTTTTAAAGTCAACATTTATTATTATACATTCCATTTACTCCACTGCTCTTATGCCAGTTCCATAACATGACATTTGACCCCTGGGGGATGACACACTTGGTATGAATTTAGTGTGCTGTCTGAACAGTCACAGGTAATTTTAACATTTTCAGAATATACTGATTTTACTGCTTCCATAAAAGATCAAAATTATATTTCCCACAGGGATTCTTAACTGCTATATTAAGATGTATAAAAATATATTTTTAACAAGAGAGACAGCAAAAATGAAGTTCGATTTCATTTTATGACAGATGTCATAGAGACAAAAGGAAATTCTAAATTAGTCTTTGGATATTTTCATTATAATTTCATCTATCACAATATTTGAAGTGCACATAGTACAGATATTAAAGAGAGAATGAAAATATATTCACTGCAAGTATCTACATAGCTTATCTTTCTCAATATCTTTCTACTTCCTGCTGGCTTGATTGAGCTTCCTAATCAGCAAAATAAAACAGTAAAATGAGTATACATACAATTACATTTTAGAATCAACTATCAATCAACATTAACTTTTATTTATGAATCAATATGAACTGATTACATGCAATGTGAATACTTCATTGTCTGGGTTTTTAATCAAAGGAGTTCTCCATGATTTGGTGCAAATCCAGAAAGGGCATCCATTTGGCTTTCACATTTTTCTGAAATCTTATTCTAAAAAACTTAACACTCCCCCAACAAAGTACGCTTTAAATTTGGTTTATTGTGAATTTTCATCTTTTTCATCAGGAGTGTCTCTAATAAAGTAAAAGAAATGTTGAGGAATTATTGAGATAGTCTATTCAACCACTTAAAATTCTCAGCATGGTTGTAAGTACTCTAGTCACCTTTGAAAACAGGGATTCCCAGGTGTTTTAGGCCTTAAGAAAATATCTGAGATAAATCTCAAGAACACCTGATTTTGAGCCCCACTGCCTCGATTACTGTTGCTGCTTTTTTTCTGGTTCTTGTGGAAGGAACTGTTCAGATACCACATCAATATTGCAGCCATAAGTAAGACAGATGGCACAAAAACTGGTTTAAACTAAAAATGCAATAATGATTCAGCTTATATGTAATATATGTTAGTTACTCTTCAAATTCTATAGTGAAAAGTACTTGGTGGGATAAATTAGGAGTTTGGGATTAACAGATACACATTACTATATATAAAATAGATAAACAACAAGGACCTACTCTACAGCACAGGGAATTATATTCAGTATCTTGTAATAACCTATAATGGAAAAGAATCTGAAAAAGAATATAAACATGTATTATACAGATATATAACTGAATAATTTTGCTGTACACCTGAAACTAACACAACATTATAAATTGAAGTATTAGATGATGGTTTTATATCTGTATCTATCTATACATATATACATATAAAATATACATGTATTATGTGTATTCTACATATACATATATAAAGTTTATTAAATTGTAGAAATGTGAATGCCACTAAGTAGTTACAATAGGACCAAATTTTACATCTATCTCTCCTTCCCCAAAAAAGAGAGAAAAACAAATATATTCTGCTTTTAATAACATTTGATGTCTACTCAACTATTCCCTATTTCTTAGTAGAGTTTTTCAGCTCTGCTTACATGATTTATGTTTTTTAAGTGTGAACAGACAGGATGTATTTTACTATAACTTCTTAACATTAGTTTATATTTAAATGCACTTTTAAATTACCTGATTAAGGAAAATTGTTAGCAGAAACAATATTTATTTTTATTGCATCCTTTCTAACAACTCAAAATGATAGAAAGTTAAAGTGTGTTTTCCTTCCTTTTTATTTTGGTTTATTTTCTCTTAAAAAATCACAAGGGTATTATTCACATATTTGCATTTTATTTTGATATAAAACTCAGATATGAACCTGGAATGTTTATGTAACTCTGTTTTCCATCTGGACCATTAAAATTTACCCTGAGCCTGGCATGTGTTTATAAACTTCTTTTCTCTGGTATGATGTTTTAAAAATTAATAAATTAGGGACTTCCCTGGTGACGCAGTGGTTAAGAATCTGCCTGCCAACGCAGGGGACACGGGTTCAATCCCTGGTCTGGGAAGATCCCACATGCTGTGGAGAAACTAAGCCCATGTGCCACAACTACTGAGCCTGCGGTCTAGAGCCCGCACACCACAGCTACTGAAGCCCGCACACCCTAGAGCCAGTGCACTGCAACTACTGAGTCTGCGTGCTGCAACTACTGAAGCCCTCGCACTTAGAGCCCGTGCTCCGCAACAAGAGAACCCACCTCAATGAGAAACCCATGCACCGCAGTGAAGAGTAGCCCCTGCTTGCCGCCAACTAGAGAAAGCCCACATACAGCAATGAAAAACCAACACAACCAAAAACAAAAAATTTTTTAAATTGATAAATTAGATGTAAACATGGAAATATACATTAGGGTTAGGAAGCAGAAGGAACTGAAACAAAGGGGAGTTTTAAAATCAGAATGGAAAATTTTAAAAAAGATGCTAAAATGGATATGAGCTGGCAAAATTGCAATGTTTGAACAGAGGGGTAAAATGGTAATAATTCTAGGGAAAGACTATATTAGTAAGTTATTACCAGCTCTCTGCGATGAATAAATTAAAAGACTGAATATGCAAAGCTCAGAAGGCACAAGGTAAAATGTAACCTTGCAAGAATAGTTCCTGAAACTATAATTGGGGCATGGCTAATAATGCCAGATTAGTAATATTGTTGTTGCAGAAGATATCTGGCCTCCTGGCTTTGAAATACTATCTATATGCTTCATTCCAGACCTCCTGTCCAAATTCTGATTTTGTATTGCCAACTGACTACTCTACATCCTCATGCTTATGTCTATTAGACAAATCAAACACAGTATTTCCAAACATAAAACTCTTCCCGGGGGGGACCTTGAAGATCAAAAAAAAAAAAAAAAAAAAAAACTCTTCCCTCCATGTTTGCCATCAAATTTAATGGTAATTCCATTTTTTCCAACAGCTCTGGCCAGAAACCTTAATGTCATTCTTAACTTCTTTATTTCTCTCTTACACCTTATATCCAATAATCAGGAAATCCACTGACTTTACCTGAACATATATGCAAACTCCTTCCCATTCTTTCCACCTTCACAACTATCATCTCACTCAGCCACCACCACTTCTCACTTAAAATACAAAAATAGCATCCTGAAGTTATTCCTGGTGCTACACTCTCCCCTACCACAGTCTGTTTTTAACAGAAAATCATTTTAAAATATTCCACTTCAGTCTCCATTTCACTTAAATAAAAGCCAAAATATTTGTGATGTCATATGATATCATCCGCTCCTCAGTTCCACCATATATCACCTCTTCACATTCTCTATTCCATCCACATTGCCTCTGAAGTACACCAGGTATACTGCTACATTTGCAGCTTTACTTTAGCCCTGTCCTCTGTCTGCAACACTCCAGCCTCAGGTATCTGCACAGAAGTCCCTTACTCTTTTCAAGGAGTTTCTCAACAGTCAGCTTCTCAGTAAGTTCTATTCTTAACCACCAAATTTAATGCTGTAATCTGCAATATCTCACTCCACAAACTTGTGAGTCTTCTTCCTGCTCTACTGTTTATTTTCTTCCACAACACTTATCACCTTACAACATGCTAGATTATTTATTATCTTTATTGCATGTTATCTGCCTCTCATCCCTGAACTATAAGCTTCAGACAGGCAAAAATTTTTGTTTGATTTGGTCACTGATATATCCCAAATGACTAAAAGAGTATCTGGTACTTAGTGTGTACTCAGTAAATATTTGTTTTCAAAGTTTAGAAATATATAGTTTATAATGATAACAATATACATTTAAACAACAAGGATAAACTCAGTATACTAACAACATCTCTATGGATTTGTGTACTATTAAACCTAAGACAGTAAATAAATGCTTCATTATCTGGTTGTACAATAAATACACTAGACTATCCAACAAATAGACTAAGTCTACAGTTCAGTAATGTTTACAAAAATTATCAGACAAGAAAAATTATCAAATAAAATAGTGTAGGTAACAGAATTACTACAAAATTTTATTTCCGGGAGTATTTCACACAATTTTCCATAGTTGAGGTTCAAAATTGTGTTCAGTAGACTAACTGCAACAATATCACCTCAAATGCTTGTTTACAATGTAAGTTTCTTTGGCTCTACCTCAAATTTATAGCATCAGAATTTGGGGGAGTGGGGTGGATATCACCTGGGAATGTGAATTTTTCCCATTTTTTCCAGGTAATATTTTGGAAGCTAGTGTTTAATACAATTTTTTTATTTAACTGAGAATAATAACACAAAATCTAAATGCATCTATCTTCCCTACTTACATTTTAATTAACTTCTCGATATATGATACAATTTATTTGAGATTCACTCATTAGATATACAGAAGTTGTTTCTAACTTCCCTTGTAATATGCTGCTGCACCAATTATATCCTCTTGGCTCTTCTCCCATATCCTCTGATATTTTACCTTCAGAATACAAACATGATACAATCCCACCAATTTTAAACCTCCATGGTCTCTGAACTTTTACAAAGGACTAAACTGTTAAATCACACTTTCATGTACCCAGTGTCAAGCTTTACTATAATTTCAAGGATAGAGGAAATTAAGAGCCACAGGTGGGGCAGGAAGTAGTCGAGGATTCTTAACACATCTTCCCAGGTCCTGCTTCTCTTTGTCAGATGAGGTTTCTAAGTGATGAAGGTGGTTTACTTTATTTACACGGAAGGAACTAACTCAGTTATGAAAATCTACATTTAATATTTAGATAGTTACGTACCTTATCTGATGTCTTTCTGGGAGAGAATTTCCCATAAATCTAAAATTTCATGTTTGTTTAACACAAGCAATCAGTCCATGGGCATCATGATAAAAAACAATCCCCAACTTTAACTTTCCCAATAAGAAAAATAATTTATTTTCCAATTGTTTACGAGAATGTTTATAAGAATATTAGACTGAGTCACCTGCCCTCTACACCCTCTCCTCATCATAGGAGAAAAATTTTTTCCAGGCCAGTTGCTTTCTTCTTTCCTTTTAGTTTTATTCCCTTTTTTTTTTTTTTGCGTTACGCGGACCTCTCACTGTTGTGGCCTCTCCCATAGCGGAGCACAGGCTCCGGACGCGCAGGCTCAGCAGCCATGGCTCACGGGCCCAGCCACTCCACGGCATGTGGGATCTTCCCGGACTGGAGCATGAACCCACGTCCCCTGCATCGGCAGGCAGACTCTCAACCACTGCGCCACCAGGGAAGCCCAATTTTCTTATATTATTCATTATAATATCTTGACCTCTTTCTGTTGATTTAATTCTTATATTTTAAGAAATAAATGTAACTTACTATTATATTCATTTTTGTATAATTAAGGATTTACAACTATATTTTACAATATTCTGTCACATAAAACAAAGAGTTTTTTTCTTGAAATTTATACCAAGAAATGACAAAATCCAAGGAAAAACATTTGTTTTTTGCCTTAGGGACACTACTGAGCTCCTAACAGTTTGTGTTTCCATTGTTGCTAAGCTTTCCATATCTAATAAAGTATTTTGTGCAATATCCCCAGGTTGGCTTTATGTTCCCTTCTAATTTTTTCTAGATTTTCCCATATCCTAATATAATTATTTTTTGTTATTTATTTTTCTCACCCTTTCTAGGTCACCAAGAACTAAGAATAGTGCTTGCCCAAGAGCTGGCAAGAAAACAGTGACCAAAATACAGTCAAAAAGAAATGAATTCCATCAGCAACTGAACATGGAAAAGGACTTTGAATTTCAGAGGATATCACAATCCTGGCCCACACCCTGATTTGGGCCTGTCAAGGTCCTAAGCAGAGGAACCAGCCAAACTACACTTAGATTCCTAACCCTAAATCTGTGCTCTTAAATCAAGTTTGTGGAATTTGCTACACTGAAATAAAAATATAGATTTTGGTATCTGTGGGGTGGTGCTCTAACAAATACTTTAAAAATGTGGCAGTGGCTTTGGATCTGGCAAAGATGAAGGCTGGAATAATTTTGAGAAGCGTGATAGAGAAGGTTTTTTATATTGCTTCTAACAGACTGTTAAAAACGCTGCTGATAAGACTTCTGAAGGAAGTGAAGAATATGCTTTTGCAAACTGGAGAAGGGGAGATCCTTGTTACATAATGGCAGCAAGCTTAGTGAAATTGTATCCTGCAATTATGTGCAAAGCAGAACCTGTAAGTGACAAATATGATATATAGTTTCAGAACTTTTTAAGCAAAAAGTTGAGGGTGCTTGTCTGGTTTCCCCTTGCTGCATATAATAAAATGTGAGAGAAGAAAGGTAAATTGAGAAAAGAATAGTATGACGAAAAAAAAAAAGAACCAGGACTAGATGATTTTGAAAATGTGCAGTGCTTCCAAATGGCAAAATATTCCAAACGTCAGAAATGGCTACTGAAAGTGTGGCATACAGAAATGACTAAGTATGTGACTATGTAACAGTTTCTTAAAACCCCAGAAAGATGAAAGGTCAGATATTCAGTATACAATGGGCTCTTTCCAGGAATGAAGGATGTGTCTTACAGACCTCAACCAAACCAGAGGATCTCTAAAACTTAAGGGTGCTGACCCTTAGCCATCTCGACAGGAAGCCATAGTAGAGAAGGAATTAACTCGAAAATATCTGTGGATCTGACTTTTACTATATGGGGTAAATACACGATAAATCCATGGAAGACCCCCAAAATTCTTGAGAAAATTGTTTCAGTAGAGACACTCCCAAATTGGACTAAAAGAGACAGAAAAAGTACAAAGTGAAGGGAGGCTGTCAGACCATCAAAATTCTACTGGCAGGAAGCAAGTTGATAAAACAACTCAGCTGCAAAGATACAGTAACTTTTTTGATAAAATAGGATGACTCAGAAATGGGAAGCTAGATCCAAGACCACAGAGCTGAGAGCAAAGGAAAATGATTCCTAGGCCTTAATATCTAATGAAGAGAATTCTAACATTTGCCTGGCTGGATTTCAGAACTATTTTGGACTAGTGACATTTTTGTGCTTCTATTTCCCCTCTTTTTTGATCAATGACTGTTGTATTATTCTATACGTGTCCTATCATTGTACATTGGGAATCCTGGGGGCAGATAACACATCTCTTTAGTTTCACAGTCCTACATAAGGCTAGGGATTATGTCCCAGGAGTTGATCATAATAGATTATGCTCAGGAGCCTCATCATAACCTTAGATGATTTAAATGAGATTTTGGACTTTGAGTCGATGCTATAATGGGACTAAACTCTTGGGTCCTTGGGAGGGAGTCAATGTATGCTACATGTGAGAGGAATGTGAATTTTTTATGGCCAGAAGGAAGACTATGGTAGGAGAATTCTAGGATGGCCCCCATGATTCCCCCAAGAGCTTACTAACTATGTTATACAAAAATTCATAGCTCTTATTATTTGTTTTCTTTATCTAGCAAGTTCTGAGGATGGTGTGTTAAAATCCCCAATGATACATTATATTATATTTCTCCCTGCAGTTCTGTCAATAAATATTTAAGGCTATGTTGGTAGGTGCAAATATTTTGAAAACCACAGTAATACTTTTAAATTTATGAATCATTTTATCAATATTCTTCACATTCCTTAGGATATTTAGCCTTAAATACTTTTAGACATTTATTAAAATTGCTACTCTGAAGGGTAAGCTGGGACGAAGTGAGAGAGTGGCATTGACATATATACACTACCAAATGTAAAACAGATAGCTAATGGGAAGCAGCCACATAGCACAGGGACATCAGCTCCGTGCTTTGTGACCACCTAGAGGGGTGGGATAGGGAGGGTGGGATGAAGAAGCAAGAGGGAAGGGATACGGAGATATATGTATACATATAGCTGATTCACTTTGTTATACAGCAGAAACTAATACAACATTGTAAAGCAATTATACTCCAACAAAGATGTTATAAAAAAATTGCTACTCTGGCTATCCTCTGGTTCAATTTTTTTTTTTTTTTGCCACTCCATGCAGCATGTGGAATCTTAGTTCCCTGACCAGGGATTGAACCTGTGCCCCCTGCCTTGGAAGCATGGAGTCTTAACCACTGGACTGCCAGGGTAGTCCTGGTTCAATTTTTATGGTCTTTATTTACCATCCTTGAAATTTTCTATATAATCATGCCTTTTCATTTTCTATATATCAGTTATATAATATATATTATTAGATGTTTAAAATTGAATCTGATAATTTGCATTTTCTAATTAACATTATATTAAGTTTTAATTTTATTATCTATTTTCTCTTTACCATTACAATGCTCACTAGGGAATCTTTTCAGTATCAACCAACTGTTCAAACTGACAAGACTAAAAAGGTCACATCTGGCATCAGAGTTACTTAAAAGTATATAGGGTAAGAGAAAACTGCTTGTCATCAGGAAAGTATCAAGTTTCCTCTATGTTAAGAATTGTCTTTGCAGCATTTATATAGCTATCCAGGAGATATTCTCTGAGCTCTCAAGTAAGTTCAGATGTCAGGAGACCAGAATCCCACCAGTGGTAATGGATTCATTTAGTTTGGAAATTTCAAGTCACACATGAGCTGGTATCTCTTGTAACAAGTCCAGAAGAATAGCTCTTAGAAAGGCATGAGCTCCATCATCAGGAAAACGTAAAGTTCAGGTTACCTCTTGATATTTATAGTTCCCCCAAGTTCAGTTTCAATTTAATAACCAGTAGTTAATTTTACCATAAGTAATGCTGCCTAGTTGATATTCCAATTTTAGCAGGTTTACAGGCAGAAAAGCTAGAAAGTTAAGAGTCAAATTCTTATGAAGAATAGAAAAATGTTTACTTAATATCTAACCAAAATTAGATTTTTCTTTTGGTTTTCAATTATATATATCAAAAGATTTATATAATATTTTACTGGTTTGAAAACTTCCATTATTACTTTATTATTCTGATTACTCCTAACATAACCCATTTTAAGTTATTTTTACTTATTCATTTCTTAAGCTTAGCAATGTTTACATTTCATCTGAAAACTATGGATATACCTTCTGTTACTTTACTCTGCCCATTCTCTAGCATTATTTTACTTTAAGGTTTTAGTTAGGAATGCTTTAGATATTTTCTTTCTTAATGTCATTGCTTATCATGCCATCGGTAAACTTAATTTAGAATTATTCACCCATCCTTCCCATAATTCTCCATGATTTGTTTCTTCTTCTACCAGAATACTTTCTCCAAGAATTCGTTCAAAGGAGCCTTCATGTGATAAACATTCTGAGGCTGTATATGCCAAGGGATACTTTTATTTCTCCTGTTCATTTAATTAGCAGTTTTCCTGGATATAAACATGATTAATCATATGTTTTCTTGAACTTAAGTGTGGTAGTCAGAATTATAATGTTATCTCCAAGATTCCTGCTTCCAGGAGTACACAGTCTATATAATTCCTGAGTTCGGCAGGACCTGTGAACATTATGTGATGTCATTTCTGTGATTAGATTATGTTGTGTGGCAAAAGTGAAGGTGTGATTAGGTTCCTAACCAATTGACTTCAGGCTAATCAAATGTGAATTATCTTGAGTGGTCTTGAACTAATCAAGTGAGCGCTTTCAAAGAAAACCTATTGGTTAGAGGTTTGACCTAGAAGAAATTAACTACCATCTTATGATAGGGGGCCAAATGGCAAAGACTTGAGGGTGGCATCAAAAGAGCTGCAAGCAATCTCTGACCAACAGTTAGCAAGAAAATGGAGACCTCAGTCTGGCAATTGCATAGGAGTGAATTCTGTCAAAAACCTGAATGAGCTTCAAATAGAAATCTGAGCTCCAGATGAGAACATAGTCTGGATAACAGCTTGAACTTTGTGACATCATGAACAGAAGACCCAACAACTTACCCTTGCCCAGACTCCTGACTCCTGGAAACTGCGTGATCATAAGTTTGTGTGATCTTTTAAGGTAGTAGATGTTAGAGATTGATGGTGCCCCCACAAAAGATGTGCTGAAGTCCCAATGCCTAGAATCTGATACTTGTGAATGTGAACTTCTTTGGAAATAGGATCTTTGCAGATGTAATCAAGTTAAGATAAGGTCATTATGGCTGGTGTCCTTATAAGAGAGAAATGTGTACACAGAGAGAGGAGAAGAACACAAAGAAAATCATGTTCCCTGGAGACAGAGATTGAAGTACTATACCTGCAAGTTCAGGAACACCAAGGATTGCCAGTTAAGCACCAGAAGCTATGAAGAAGCAAGGAAAGATTCTCCTCTACAAGTTTCAGAAAGCTTGGCCCTGCCAACACCTTGAGTTCATACTTCTAGCCTTCAGGGCTATGAGACAACACATTTACATGTTTTAAGCTACCCAGTTTGTGGTACTTTGTTACAACAGTTCTCGAAAATTATTACAGTAAATTTGTCATAGTTTGTTACATCACAATAACAAACATACCAGGTTTTGTGGAGCTGTCTGATGTCAATTTAATTCTTCTTTCATTATTTTTCTGAAATTTTAGGATATCTCTTTTGATATTTCCCATTTTTAACTTAATTATGTTTGATAACTACAATTATTTTTCAACCTAAAATACTACAACTGTCTTTAATTCTTGACAATTCTTGCTCATTATTTTTGCAAAATATCCTGTATTACATTCATTTTTTCACTCTTTCTGAAACACATATACTTTTATCTCCTAAATATTATATATTTCATATTATGTATTTTTATTTTAATTATGTGTATGTATGTATACACTTTATATCATGGCAATAATATTAATAGTAAAGCACCCATGTATCTCACATCCAGTTTACGACTTAGAACATTAACAATAGTTTTAGAATCTCCTGTGTGCCTCTCCATACCATTTCTTTGATAGAATATCCAATGCTGCTTTAGAGAATAACTCTTTGCTAAGTGTGTCATCCTGTCAGAAACTGAAAGTCCCATATTTAATTTCATAGCTTAGTTTAAGCAGTCTACTTCCTCATTCAAAATTAAAATCCCTAATTAACTCTTGGCTACTTCAGATTCTAATTACCAAGGCTTCCTTCTAGGGTTGGAATGTTTTGCTGGTTGGAAGTTTTTTTAAAAGCAGGTAACTTCTCTCTCTCTCTCTTTTTTTTTTTTTCCTAATCTGCTTAAAGTCTCTTTTTGTGGTAGTCTGAGATTATCTCAAGTGGTTCAATTTCCCTTGTTGGCTCAAATGATAAACTCCACATTCTATTTTAATAAACCATTTTCATTTTGATTGCCAACAGTTGCAAATTTTTGGCAAGGGCTGAATCCAAGCAATAGATGGGTTTTATTTACCATGTATGGGAGGTTTAAAAATTATGTTTGAATACCTTAAGTGGACATAAAACTGTTGGAGGAGGTCATTAATAAGATGTGACTGCCCATTTGACCTGGACCTGGGCAATCAGAGGCTCCTCACCCCCACTCCTGTCCTTGGAATGTATGTTCTACTTGCTTTTCCTGAGCTAGAAGCTGCCCAGGGACACAGCCTTGAGACGGTAATATGGTGTTGAGACCAACCTGACTGTGTAAGTGACTGAACCCAGTTAAGGCCTCTATATAAACTTTTAAGATTTGGCAAGCAAGTGCAGAAATCTACACATCTTGCGGCCACCCAAGACAAGCCCGATAAGTAAGTTTCCTTGCTTACTAAACCGGCCACTGGGAAGAGATCAAGATGGCAGAGTAGGACATGGCACTCACTTCCCCCCATAAATACATCAAAAATACACCTACATGTGGAGCAATTCTCACTGAAAACTGGCAGAAAGACACTAATACAACCAAAGCTGTGGGAAAGATCTACGGAGTCAGGTAGGAAGGGAAGAGAAACAATCATGTTGGGACCTGCACCACTAGCAGGAAGCACAGAAGAGGAAAGGGATTAACTGAGCTCAGATATCCTCCCTGGGGAGTGAGCTGTTCAAACCACACATTGGGCAACCCAGACCTGGGGTCCAACACTGGATAGACAAGTCCCCTTAGGTGGTTTGAAAACCAGTGGGACTAACAGCAGGGCTGTTAAAAACCTATATTCTACTCATGAAGAGTGTGCATATGCTTGCTTACTCCCAAAACAAGGTGGAGGAAGAATACTGACACTGCTCAGAACTGTGGTCAGTTTCCCATGACCACACTAGTGTATGTCCCAACTCACACTGGGTGCCCATTCCAGCTCCGTACGCTATACAACACAGCTCCACACTAGAGTGAAGGCTGCCGTGTGAGGGGAGTGCACAGTTGTGGACAACAGAGCCACCTCAGAACTGGTGCAGCATCCTCACAGGTTGAGGGCAACCATTACTGGTGTTCATGGGGGCAGCATATCAGGAGCAGCCTGGAACACTGGTGCACTGGGACCACCCCAGCATGAGCCCTGACCCACACAAGGGAGCTGATCTGGCCCCTCTTGCTCCACAGTGCAGCTCCCCACTAAGGCAAAGGTGCCATTGCTGAGAAGTGTGTACTTTTGTGGGGGATGGATCTGGCCCAGACTCAACATAGCATCTCAGCAGGTGAGGGTAGCCATTACTGGAATTTGTGGAGGCAGCAGATGGGGAGCAGTCTGGACCTCTAGTACCCAGACTGTATCAGCACATGCCTTGGCCTGCACCAGCGCCCACTCCAGCCCATCCCACTACAATCTGCTGCCCTTTGAGGAGAAGGTGCCAATGCTGAGAAAGATGATAGTGCACACTTAGAGGGAACCGAACCAGCTCAGACCTGACTCTCTGGGCTCCAGAAACTTAGGACCCAAACCTGCCCCTGAGAGGGTGGTGTTGGCCAATTAGCAGAGAAGGAGCCCTGGCTCATACCTGGCTCGGACTCCAGCCACTCCATCTCTAGCCCCAACTACTACCAAGGTGATAGCTACCAGCACACCCTAGGGGAAGACATGCTTACTTCAGATCCTGCTCTCCCACCAAAGCTCTGGGCCCATGCACATTCTATAGAAATGCTCTCACACAAGGACACCCCTTCAAGACCAGGATATGTAACTATTTCACCTAATTTCATAGAGACAGAGAAAGTTAAGCAAAATAAGACAGAGTAAGTTATTTCAAATGCAAGAACAAGAAAAAAGCCCTGAAAAAATAACTAATGGACAGAGATAAGTAATTTAATAGATAAAGAGATTCAAAGCACTAGTAATAAGAATGCTAACTGAACTAGGGAAAAGAATAGATGAACACAGTGAGAATTTTAACAAGGAACTAGAAAATATGAAGAAGAACCAGTCAGAACTGAAGAATACAATAACCGAAAAAAAAACACACTAAAAAAAATTAACAGTAGACCAGCTGATAAAGAAGAACACATGAGTGATCTGAAAGATAGATAATGGAAATCACCCAATTAGAACAGCAAAAACGGAAAACAAATTTTTTAAAAAGAGAACAGTTTAAGGGACCTCTAGGACAACATCATGCATAGTAACATTAGCATTATAGGGGTCCCAGAAAGAAAAGAGGGAGAGAGGGGGTTAAAAATGTATTTGATGAAATTATGGCTGAAAACTTCCTGAACCTGAAAAAAGAAATAAGAATGTATAGGAAAGGAAAAATTCCACTGATACAGGCAAATATAGAGTAAAAGCTGAGGATCAACCACTTAAATAAGCTAGTATGAAGATTTTAAAAGACAACTGAAAAATGAACCATAACTATAATAAACAGTGAAGGAATAAATATGAAGATGTAAAATATGACATCAAAACACAAAATATGGGGAGGGGACTAAAAACTATAGAACTCATGGAATGTCTTTAAACTTAAACGACTACCAGTTTAAAACAAGTAGATATAGTTATAGGTTAAAATATATGAACCCCATGGTAACCACAAATCAAAAATGTACAATAGATACACAAAGACTAGAGAGAAAGGAACACAAGCATTAATTAGAGAAAAACCACAAAGAAATTAGAAGACAAATCAGAGAAGAACTATTAAAAACAAAACAGAAAACAAGTAACAAAATGGCAATAAGAACATACCTATCAATAACTATTTTAAATATCAATGGACTAAATGCACCTATCAAGAGATAGAGAGTGGCTGTTTGGATAAAAAACAAGACCCATCCATTCACTGCTTACAAGAAACTCACTTCAGACCAAAAGGCACACATCGACTAAAGGCGAGAGGATGGAAAAAGATATTTCATGTAAATGGACATGATAACAAAGCTGGGATAGCAATACTTTTGTTAGACAAAACAGACTTTAGAACAAAGTCTATAATAAAAGACAAATAAGGGCATTATATAGTGAAAAAGGGATCCATACAAGAAGAGAATATATTCACCTAATATAAGAATATATTCACCTAAATATATAAATATTAACAGACATAAAAGGAAAAATTGACAATAATACAATAGTAGAGAACTTTAACAGAATTTAACACAATATTGTCTATTGAGGTAACACACTTACTTCAATAGACAATAACCCAGTCAGAAAGTCAATAAACAACCATAGTATTGAATGACACTTTAGACCATTTGAACTTAATAGATATCTACAGGATGTTCCATCCAAAAACAGCATAATACATATTTTTTCAAGTACACATGGAATATTCTCCAGGATAGATCACATTCTAAGCCACAAAACAAGTGTCAACAAATTTAAGAGGACAGAAATAACATCAAGCATTTTTTTCTGACCACAGCAGTGTGAAACTAGAAATCAGTTATGGAAAGAAAAATGGGAAAAACACAAACATGTGGAGACTAAACAACATGCTGCTAAAAAACCAATGGGTCAATGAAAAGATCAAAGAGGAAATCAGAAAACACTTCGAGACACATGAAACTAAAAACACAGCTTGCCAATATCTATGAAATATGTCAAAAGTAGCTCTAAGAAATGCAAATCAAAACTAAAATGAGGTATCACCTCACACTGGTCAGAATGGCCTTCATCAAAAAATGTGCAAACAGTAAATGCTGGAGAGGTGTAGAGAAAAGGGAACCCTCTTGCACTGTTGGTGGGAATATAAATTGATACAGCCACTATGGAGAACAGTATGGAGGTTCCTTTAAAAATAGAGTTACCATATGATCCAGCAATTCCACTCCTGGGCATATATCCAGAAAAGATGAAAACACTAATTTGAAAAGATACATGTACCCTAATGTTCACAGCAGAACTATTTCCAACAGCCAAGACACAGAAGCAACTTAAATGTCCATCGACAGATGAATGGATAAAGACAATGTGATATATATATGTGTGTGTATACACACACACAATAGAATATTACTCAATCTTAAAAAAAAGAGTGAAATAATACCATTTGCAGAAACATGGATGGACTTAGAGATTATCATACTAAGTGAAGTAAGTCAGAGAAAGACAAATTATATTATATCACATATGTGGATTCTAAAAAAATGATACAAATTAACTTATTTACAAAATAAAAATAGACTCACAGATAGAAAACAAACTTATGGTTATCAAAGGGGAAAGTGGGGGAGGGATAAATTAGTAGTTTGGGATTAACAGATACACACTATTATATATAAAAATAGATAAACAGCAAGGGCCTACTATACAGCACAGGGAAATATATTCAATATCCTGTAATAACCTATAATGGTAAAGAATATGAAAAGATATATATATATCACTTTGCCAAATACCTGAAACTATCACAACAGTGTAAATTAATTATACTTCAATAAAAAAATAGTACATTAATGTTTAAAATAAAATAACAATACTTCAAAAAGGATAAAATACCTAGGAATAAACTTAAACAAGGAGGTGAAAGACCTATGATCTCAAAACTATAAAAAAACACTGATGAAGAAAATTGAAGATGATACCAAAAAATGGAAAGATATCCAATATTCATAGGTTGGAAGAATTAATATAGTTAAAATGTCTATATTAGCCAAAGCAATCTACAGATTTAACACAATCCCTATTAAAATACCCATAACATTTTCACAGAACTAGAACAAATAATCCTAAAATTTATATGGAAACACAAAATACCCTGAATTGCCAAGGCAATCTTGAGAAAAAAGAACAAAGTTGGAGGTATCACTCTCTGTGACTTCAGACTATACTACAAAGTTACAGTAATCAAAACAGTATGGTGCTGTCACAAAAATAGACACATAGATCAATGAAACAGAATAAAGAGCCCAAAAATAAACCCACAGTTATGGTCAATTAATCTATGACAAAAGAGACAAGAATATAAAATAGAGAAAAGACATTCTCTTCAATAACTAGTGCTAGGAAAATGGAACAGCTACATATAAAAGAATGAAAGTAGAACATTTTCTCATACCATATACAAAAATAAACTCAAAATGGATTAAAGACCTAACTGTAAGCACAGAAACCATAAAACTCCTAGAAGGAAACATAGGCAGAGCACACATTGACATAAATCATAGCAATACATTTTTTTAGAAATGTCTCCTAAGGCAAAAGAAACAAAAGCATAATAAACAAATGGGACCCAATTAAACTTAAAAGTTTTTACACAGCAAAGGAAACCATCAACAAATCAAAAAGACTACCTACTGAATGGGAGAAAATATTTGTAAATGATATGACCAATAAGGGGTTAATACCCAAAATATATAAACATCTCGTACACTCAACATCAAAAAAAGAAAAACACCCCAATTAAAAGATGTACAGAAGAATAGATTAGACATTTTTCCAAGAAGACACACAGATGGTCAACAGGCATATGAAATGATGTGCAACATCGCTAATCATCATAGAAATGCAAATTAAAACCATAATGAGATATCACCTTACATGAAAAGACCACATCAAGCTATCAACAAAAAGACCACAAATAACAAAATGTTGGTGAGGGTGCAGAGATTCAGGGACCCTAGTACACTGCTGCTGGGAATGTAAATTGATTCAGCCTCTATGGAAAACAGTATGGAGGTTTCTCAAAAAAACTAAAACTAGAAATGCCATATGATCCATCAATTCCCCTCCTGGGTATATATCTGAAGAAAAGGAAACATTAATTTAAAAAGATACATGCACCCCAATGTTCATAACAGTATTAATTACAATAGCCAAGATATGCAAGCAATCTAAATGTCCATCAACAGATGAATGAGAGAATGTGGTATATATACACACACACAATAGAATATTGTTCAGCCACAAAAAGAATGAAATTTTGCCTCTTGCAAAAACTTGGATATAACTGGAGGGTATTATGCTAGTGAAATGAGCCAGACAGAGAAATACAAATACTCTACATTATCACTTACATGTGGAATGTAAAAAATAAAACAAATGCATAAATATAACAAAAAAGAAACATACTCACAGATAACAGAGAACAAGCTAGTGGTTACCAGTGCTGAGAGAGAAGGGGTGAGGGATAAGATAGAGGTAGAGGATTAAGAGGTACAAAATATGCTGTATAAAATAATTAACCTACAAGGATATATTGTAAAGCACAGAGAATTTGGTCATATTTTATAATAACTTTAAATGGGGTATAACCTATAAAAATATTGAATAACTATGCTGTACACCTGAAACTAATTTAAAATTGTAAATCAACTATACTTCAATTTTTAAAAATTAGAAAAAAACCTGCCACCTACCAATCTAGAGTACTCTGCCTCTTTCATTGGTCTCTCCTTGCCTTCTGTATATGCAGGCTGGTTTCAGATTACACCCAGGAAGCTCCGGAGGATGTTCAATCCAACAGAAACACAATCCTCTACAAATTTTGCCCCCTTAATATCCACTGTAATTGCTTGCATTATCTGTTTTGTCCACAAATATAATAGGATTTATACTTTATGTATTAGATAGCAAATCTTAGAGTGTCAGTTTAGAATCCACAAAGGAAGGGGGAACAACAGAATTGTCCCAAGTCTCATAGTGCACTTTAAAGCTTAATTATTTATATCATTCTCATTCTTATTAAGAATTAGGTGGGCTACGGATTAATGAGTGAACAAAGCCTATATTATTCCTTTAAAATTCAGTTTCAATGTAAACTTAAACTTTTCCTCTTCCACTCCTTTATATCTTGCATCCAGTATAGATTTAGATATCCCTAATATTATTACCAATTTCCCTGTTTTATGTGTATATATTTTGATTCATGGAAACGTATTGTGACACACACACACATATATGTCTTATATATAATTACACATTCCATATATATATATATATACACACAATTCTTTTTATATATAAACTTAAAAATATTTATCTATGTTCCTCTGTCCATCTAATCTACTGTTTCTATTTGGGGCACAGAACTCATGTTGTACTTACATGTCATTTAACTATTCTCTAATCCAGTAATAGACACAGACATTTTCTCCATCTTGTTGACAGCACAGATAATTTAATAGACATTGTAATGCATGTCCCATTATTGAACTGTAAAAGAAGTTTGGTGGGAGAGGAGAGTAGAGAGTGGAATATGTATCTAGGATCACAATTGCTAGGATACAGGGTATCAGTAAAATTAATTAGACTGAGATGTGCCAGACTGCTCACCTGAATGGCTGCCCCATTCTACGTTCTCAAAGGTGAAGGATTATTTTACATATTTCTACATCCAAGAACACTTCATTAATTTCTATATAAATGCCCTTGTCTCCTGCACTTCACTCTTCTGAATGGAATGTCTGTGTGTCGGTAGGAAATAAGTGGACAAAAGGTAAAGTTATAATTACTCTAATGGTGCATACAGGTTCTGTGTGTATATAGGGAGAGCAACACATTTCCACTGGGGAGAGGACAGCTTAGACGCTGGGAGGAATGAGGAAGAGGAAGCATTAATGATCTTTTGTCACTGATGATCTTTTAGTACTGCCCCTGCAGCCTTGTTCATGAAGGGAAATATCTGGTAGCACTCTCCCAAGCTGAATTCCCAAACTTGCAAGCATCACAAATTTAATCAACTGCTTGGTCTGCAATGCTCCTCCAGATAATTCTGGCCATGACTTGCTTGCCATTCCCTTTAACCTTACTGAAAGGGTTATCAAAAAACTCAGGAAATCTCTCCAGCTTCTGTACCTCTTATGCAAAACACTTCCAGATCTTCCACACTTTCACTCTCCATTATTCCACACGTGTGAAAAGAAGGCCACCTAGCTGGTGGCGTGGACAAATGACACATTAGATTAACTGTTTTCAGGCAGCAAACAAAAACAAGGATTAGACTCAATTATTTAAACTGAATTGGGGGACCCTAAGACTTACCAGCGTGTTGCAAGGTCACATTAGAGACACTTTCCAACTGTGCCCCCTGTCTAATATAGGTCCCACTGGAGGCGGGGAGGCCCAATAATTGTAAACACCACTTTCTAGGAGTATATATGTGCTCCCAGAATTGTACATCTTATGTGGAAGCCAGGCATAAACTCTCCTGTCTTCTGAAACACAGTGACTTTAACCTCAGGGGAGCTCATAAGCAACTTACAAGCAATTATGTAGCTCTCAAATGACTGAAGAAATTTCTCCCAGATGAGGCTGCCCTTATTTATGTGTATGCTGCAGGCAGTTTTCCCTACAATAGAAGTTGTTCAATTAATAAAGTGAACACAAAATTTGTCCCTGATTTTAGCTGAAGCAATCAATGACAGTCTTGGCCGTGGAAGTTATTCAGGTCAGCTTTGATTGCTTAGACAATATAGATAGAGATTATAGTATTGCTCAGATGGCCTCTTCATGGGCCAAGTTAAACCCTGTACATCTTGCTCTAACTAGATTAATGCCTTAGGCTAAATGGAAAGGCCAATAAAGAAACTTAAAAAGATAATCAATCAGCTTTCTCTCTGAGTTAGACCCTAATAGTGTATAGCATTTGTTCAATAACTTGATACTGGTACTCCGCAGGGGAAGGCTGAAGTCAACATTGCAGGTTGACTCATCTTGCTGGTTCTAGTCTTGTTGATACTGGCCTTAATTATATACTGCATGAAACAAATCTGGTCCCAATCCTTGTCAATCAGATTAATCAGAGTAATTTACATTCCCATGAAAGATTCACCAGAGGTAATGCAGTGTAGAAATGTGAGGTGGATATTGCTGAAAGACATTTCTCCAGGGGTCTCTTGCATTTCTGCAGAGACACTGACAACTTCAAAGTACCCTTTCAAGGATGTCCGTATAGCAAAGAATTTTGGAAGATGGAGGTATTATCTCCCATTGGAATAAAGGACAGACTTGTCTCCTGTTCAGTATAATAAAGATAATGTCTTTCTCCAGGGCAAAGTTTGGGCAGGCTTGCTTGCAGAACCTGATAATGAACTTGGATTTCCTAAGCTCAGGGTTACTCAGTTTTAACACAAACCCACTGTGTATTCAGCATCCACTTTTGTCCTCTTCCACTTCACTTGGGAGACTGGGGCCAAAGTAAACTAATACAAACATAAAATTCATATTGCCTTCTGTGCTATGAGTAATAAATCCTTCATCTCTGACAAAGGAGTCTCAAGCTATATTCCATGAAGCCAAGTTGTTAACTTACAAGTAGGGTAGAATGTCAGCCCCATCATAGTACATGACAGTATTATACGTTTAACAGATGTCCATAAAGAAATATTGCTCTTACATCTATTCTTTCTCCCCATACTACAAGATCTAATTCATTTTTTAAAAGTATAACTTGTATTGCCAAACACAAGCATGCATTGTGCCTCATAATATCTAATGTAATATAAAGTATGCAACTCCTTGTATCAATATGGCTTTATTCTACTGAAAAGATATAATCACATGGAACATTACAAAATTTTTAACAAAGGAAAGTAAATGTTGGTATTTGTATGTTTTACAAAGTTATATCTTGTATAATTATTCAGTTTGGTTTATTTCAAATTGAATTTTGTTAATTTAACGAAATATTTTAGGAATAAGTTGTAAATGCTATTGAAGGAATCTTGTGGGAATATTAGAAAAAAGTACAACGTGAACTCAGAATCTAAAAGTTTTACATTCTACAGCACTATCTCTAGAAATCCAACACACTCAACATCATTTCAAAGACATTTTTTTTCTAATCAATACACAGTGATGCCTGAGAAAGAAGCATCCATTTTCTATGCTCATTTACATATATTTATTCAATGAATATTAAATTAACACAACATGGCTAATTTAGAGCTGTGCAAACAAATGTCCTGTTCAAAGAATGATGATGGCCCACTTCTAAAAAAAGAAAAATACATCTTACTTGTCTTTTATTCCTTATGCTCCTCCTTATGTCATTTTATGAACTGTCTGGAATTATGTTGAATAATATAGTTGTCATATTACTTTGGTTAGTAGATACTGTAATAGATGCAACAGATGTAAACTAGTCTTCTTAAATAAAACACAATTTTTGTATTTTTAATTTAAAACTATTTTATAAACAGTCACATCATGAAGTAAATATGTAAGCATCCAAACATCAGAATATGCATTTGGAATAATTTTCAATTGTCCCAAAATATGATGACGTTGAGGAAATCAGGATGGCCCTTTTCTATTACTCTAAGTTGATGATTAGCAGGCAATTTATGTATAAGCATGAAAACGCTACATATATTTATTCTGTTAATTTTCTGCATCCATTTTTCTTTTCAATACGTTTTATTTTGTCAAACATAAAGTTTAAACCAACCAAAATACACAAAAAAAATAATTTTATGCTATAGATGGAGAAAATCATTTAAAAGCACTGATATAACTTCGTATCTGACAAAGAAATGCAGTAATTGCTGATTTTTTCTAAGGCAATACCTATTGAGCCCCTGAGATAATTTAATCAATCAACATATATTTGAGAATATATACTCATGTTTACTAGATACCATGATTGGTAAATGATAAACGTCTGTAATCCTTTCCAAAAAAGAAAATATACATATATAAAATTATATTTTATAAATGATTCACCACTTTTTAGACAAACATATTAATGAGGAAAAAATAAGAGAGATCAACTCTAAAAGAAAGTACACCATACATAGCTTCAGGCTTCAAATAAATTTCTTTCATATCAAATAAATTGTACAAAATATTCTAGTCTTTACATTCATGGGCAGCTTGTATTACTATAAAAAATGGCTGTAAATAAACAATGTAATAATTTTGAACTTAGATTTGAAAGTAGTTCATTGTAAACAAATGCCATGCAAAAATTAAAGAACTATTTTTATCATTTGTTTTGTTCTACTATGTTCACCTCACATTTGAAAAAGAAGAGGGAAAATCAGCATGAGAAAAAAAGTAGTTTAAAAGTGACCCCACACTAAACTCTATGAAAAGTTATTCATGTTGGATTAAAAAGAAAAACAACTGTGTCTCATGACAAACATCAAATTGTTTTAAGAATGACGGATGAATACAAAGGTATTTCTAGTGTACAAAAAACAAATGAAAACAAAGATAAAGGGAACGTTTCCTGACTCTAAAAAAATCGACATTGGTAACTATATATTCAATTATAATTTGATTTTCCTTGTTGTTTGTGCTCATGTATAATGCAATGATAATCTGTGAGAAGTAATTTCAAATATTGAATAAGACTATTAATTAATACAAGTGTTACATTTGACATCTATGACTTCTTTCTTATATTCTGTACAATACTTGTCAGGCCTATAGTAGATACATAGTGCTAATTCCTGCTTTCATCCAACCTTAGGACTGGTTGCTCTATTTTCAGTAAAATAATTTTGGATATGTTAACCATTAGACTATATTTTTGTACATTTACTTGTTCTTGCTCCAAGGGCCCACCGTCATTCAACACTTTAACAAAATTGTTTTAATTATATGCACACACACACACACACACACACACACACACACACACGGCACATACAACAAGCCAGATGCTGAAAATGTGGTCAGACAGGATTCCTCAGGTCACCTGAATAATCTAGATCATATGAGTCCTCATATGAAAACACTATAATTTAAATAGATAATATGTGATGTATTTTCAAAACATAAAACTATATTTTATTAAGAAGAAATAGATATAAAGGGGAAAAAAGTGAAAATAAATCAAATAAAGCTTCCCAAATACAAAATAACATAGAAGTTGCTTTAACTGCAGATGGATATATAATGGAGACAAGTCGGAAAGAATAAATGGAGAAGGATAAGGATACACTGTAAAATTCCTATGCAACAACCAGCTCTATGAAGAATACATGTTTGAATTATAGTGAAAATTGAGCAGTTGAAACCTTTGGGAGAAAACAATACGAGGTGTATACTACCTATACCTTGATAAGAAATGAAGTATACAGCCCAGAAATGAAGTATCCAGCCCAGATCCACTGAATTGAGAAGCAATAAAATATAAACTATTCAATTATACACCTGAGATAAAAATAAAGAGAAACAACCAAGTGCCAAAAAAGAATAAATAAATTCAAAAAAATAGATGTAAGAAGATGCTATAGTTTTGAATCAGCTATAGATCTTGGAGAGGGTAGATTTTTTTCATACCCCTGTAGCTCCCCTTTCTAGCTCCATAAAGCAGGAATTGGAATTGCCATGACAGATTTCAAAATATGTTTTAAAGCCATTGTTTTAGAATAAATTTTCTTCCACATAAAAAGTTGAGCGAGGTTATATCTTTATGAATAAGTAATGCTGATGAGAAAGAGGGAAAGTGTTTCTACGGGTACACAATTGATTCATTCTAATGGGATAACTGGCTAATCTGAGTCTATGGGAATCTACATATCCAACAAGATTGCCAGCTGATTCTTGGTCACACTAGTGTTTAAGTAGCACTGACTTGGGGATATGGTCCAATAAAAATAAAAGTATTCTATTCCAGATAGGTTAGCTCAAAGTGATTTTAAAGGAAAGAGTTTACTCCATCTGATTGACCATCAACTCTCAGTTATTTTATATTTAATGCTGAACTAAGATGATATAGAGTATACACTGTCTAAGTAGAGACAGGAAAAACATTTTTCTTTCATAAGAATACCTAATAGAGAAATTATTCCAATAAGTCTGTTGTATTTCAAAAGCTTTTTACTTATATTTTAATGGCCCAAGTAGCTAACTCAGTGTCCTATTTAAAAGCATGGTAGTTTCCAGGAATTTAATACTGAAATAAAGTAAACTTCATAATCCATGGCAGATTTTTTTATTATTTCTGTAGACAATGGAAAAATTGCTTTAAATATTCTCATGGATTCTTTCCTTTCTCCTGGGGACTCTTTAATGAACCAAGGACATCACTATTTGGGAAACCAGTTTGATCATCAATTGCTTAAATGATATATCAATTCAAAATGATTTTGTGGATTCTGGATGGGAGAGATTTGACAGCTTGTTATTTTATAATAAATACTCATTAAATGTCATCTATACCAAGTAACTGAAAAATACACTCTGTGCCTTGTTCAATTTACCTTCCAGCATGGAATAGTTATAATTGGTTGAAATCAAGATGTGGGGCTGAAAATTTACTCATTTATCCTCCCCCAAACTGAGAGAAAATGAATATTGAAAATTGGATTATTTTGAAGTATGTGAGTTTATCTTCTGCAGGGAATTTGAATTTTGGTCATAAATGCTTAGAGTACATCTGGCACATAGGATAAGGAAAATAAGTTCATTAGACAAATTGCAAAGGGTCACAATGGAGCGTGTGCCCATGCATGAATATGGGGACTGCACCCTGGGGTAGTACTGAGGCATGTTTGGCCGGCTGCTTTAATTTGTCCTACATGATTTGTTAAGCAAACAAAAGAATATGAGAAGCTTGTTTGCTTGAGTGTGCCAAGGCTGCAATCAGGCACTTCATCCATCCTTTCCAGCCACCACCCCTGTGAGAGCTGCAGATGCAGAAAGGCTGGCTGCTGCACCAAGGTAAATATGGCACAGTAGCCAGAAAGAATTATGAACTACAAAAATGTGAACTGCAGATGCTGTACCAGAAGAATACACAAAGATGAAGAAAACAAAAACAAAAGAAAATTTTAAAGGCATAACATATTCATTGAAGGCAAAAACTAAAACTCACTCTCTTAGATATCTAGATAAAGTTTGTGTATTTAAATACACTGTAAGGAATTATGCAAACATTGTCATGAATTGTATGATAATAATATAGAAACTCTAACATGATGGAAACTAAATTTGTGAGAGAAAATCGTGTGTCAACTCATACCATAAATTTGAGGCAGGCCTGAAATTACAACTTGAACCTCATAATTCCTAGTCTAATCCTCTTTCCATTGAGGCATGCTGCCTATCTCTCATCATCATCACGCTCTCTATATCACCAATATCACTCACCTTGTGTTGCTGTTCAACATGCTATTTGATTATCAAATATTACTGCCTATTAAATTCAAGTTATTACTTGATGTTTTGATAATGTATGAAATGAACAACCTTTGTTAAATTTCTCATTTTATTGAACAAATTATAATAGTAGTTTAAAATATTTTAATGAATGTAATATATATTATAATTTTTCCTGTGACAATATTGCTATTATTTAACCTTTTTGTTTTCAGGGTTTTTTTTAGTTCCTTAAAATACTGGACATACTGTACTCTTAATCCTTTTAAGGAATATTAATTACATTTTTAAAAATGCTTCTTCCATTCTTTACATTATCTCAGTATGTTTTGGAATCTCTGGTTCAGTTTTTATATGCTGATCTTTCTCTTTCTGCTCCTGGCTTTCATCCTTGATGAGTATTTCATATTTATGAATAAAGAAATATGTTGCTTAGTATTGGTATTGGCATTTTATTCCTTTGCAGGGGTGAAAGGTTGCAAACAACATGCAAATAGTACAAGGTTTGCAAAATGGGCAGGTTCTAAGTAGAAGCAGCCTTCCATTTAAATTATTTATTAGGGAGATGCTTAAGACTCTCCAACTCACTATAATCACAAGGAAGCTGCTCTGGGGTTGGCATATTTAATACTTATTTCAAAACTAAGTGACACTGAGCTCCTCTACTTTTTTTTTCCCTTGTTTATTTTGGGGATTGAAATTGTCTTAACTTCTGTCTGTTCTCCAATTCCCACACTAGTTCCCTTCTGTGGAATGGTTAATTAGAAAGTATTTCTTGGGTCCAGCTAAGGCCATATGCTACAGCCTGTTGCTCCTTGTACACAGAATGTATGCATTTTTGAAGACAGTTCTTTAATTCATTACAGTGATTTCTTCTCCAAAAGCCTATCACTGCATTCAGATTTTCTACTGCATTCCCTTCTGTGCAAAATTAGAGTTACACATTCTACTCCTCAGATGTCTTAGTCAATAAATCATCTGCTCTCTCCCCTCAGGAATTTGTCAGTGTTTCTCTTCAGTTGATGGTACTATTTCTTATTTTGATACTGATATACTTTTGTGATTACTATTTTGTATATATCAAATCTCACGTCAATCAGAGTTTATGAAAAAGAAAGGGTAAATTATGTACTCTGCCATCTTGAATTAGATATGCATTTGCTTTTTATCTTTGTTTTTCATTGTTGTTTTGACCATACATTTTAAAAATTCATGTAAATCTTTGTCTATCATTTCCTTTTCTAGGTGCTGTCTTTGTAGTTTTTATTAGGAAGATTTTTCCCTAACAATACACAGCATTTTCTTACTTAATTTTAATTATCTCAAGGTTTTATCAATTTTTTTCTCTTTCTGTATGATGATTGGAAACAAAATGGACAAAAAACCCCACAACATTATGGACATCAACATACAATTTACCTACCTCTACTTGGAGGAAGAATTAGTGTGTTCTGCACGGTATTGTGTAGTGAACAAAGGATAGAATTAAGACTGTGGGGACTTGGGTTTTTAAGTAAATTATACTATAATGAGAATGTATTAGAGAATTTATGAAACATCACAACCCTATAGTTTTCCCAACTGGCATGAGTTATAATCAGTGTAAATAAACTAAATATTAAGACATCTATACGTTTACATCCTCTATCTTGCCATTGTTTTCTGGAAGAAAACTTCAGAGCTAGGAAATAATGGTGACATTCTCTGGCTTCAGGTGTGATCTGGAGTGGGCTATTACTATTAAAGCATCTGTAATAAGAAAGCTAACTGAATTAATGAAAAGAGTTGATGAACACACCGAGAATTTTAACAAGGAATTAGGAAATAGAAAAAAGAGCCCATCAGAACTGAAGAGTAAAATAACTAAAATGAAAAGCACAATAGAAAATCTATTTTGAAGATCTTCTTAAATGTTAGGATCTGTGTAGAAAAAGCACATTTTTTGTTTTCTGGATGCTATTTTAGTCCTTAAGTTCACTTTCCTTTCCTCCAAGTAATTTTACCTAGTGGAATAGATAAATTTGAGAACTTGTCTTATTAATGAAAGTAAATATGCAAGAATCAGCTTTCTTTTTTTCCCTGAAGATTGATATTAAGTGAATCTCTACAAGAAATCTAGTTTGACCACAACAAAATTTACTCCGAATGAAGTTCTATAGGGAAAGTAATTACAAAGAAAGAGAATCCCAGAGGTCAAATGCTTTTTGACAAAGAATCAAAAGCAATTTAATTAAGAAAGGATAGTCTTTTTAACAAATGGACTGGAACACCTAGACACCCATATGCAAAAAACAAACATCTAAACAGAAACCTTTCACCTTTCACAAAATCAACTCAAAATAATCATAGACATAAATGTAAAATACAAAGCTGTAAAATTCCTAGAATATAAAATAAGAGAAAATCTCGCTAACATTGGGTCTGGTGATGACTTCTTAGGTACCACACCAAGCGTGAGCCATCAAAGAAAAAATCTGTAAGCTGAAATTTAATAAAATTAAACACTTCTCCACTGTGAAAGACACTGGAAGAAATATTTGCAAAACACATATATGATAAAGGACTGGTAACCCAAATATGCAAAAAACTCAATAATATGCAAAATTCAAAAAACACCTCAACAATAAGAACACAAACAACCCAATTAAAAAATGGACAAAAGATCTAAACAGACACCTCACCCAAGAAGATATGTAGGTGGTAAGCACACTAATAGATGTTCAACATCATGTATCATTAGGGAATTGCAAATTAAAACAATAAGATACCACTACACACACATTAGAATGGCTAAAATCCAAAACAGTGCCAACATCAGATCTTGGTGAGGATGTGGAGAAAAAGGAACTTTTGTTCATCGCTGTTGGAAATGCAAAATTTTACAGCCACTTTGGAAGACACTTTGGCAGTTTCTTACAAAACCAAACATACATTTAACCATATGATCCAACAGCTGAGTTGCTTAGTATTTACTTTGCCCAAAAGAATTGAAAATTTATGTCCTCATAAAAGTCTGCACACAAATGTTTATAGCAGCTCTATTCATCATTGTCAACCAGGATAAACTTCAATAAGGTGAATGGATAAACAAACTGTAGTATATTCAGAAAACGGGATATCATTCAGCATAAAAAGAAAAAAGCTATCAGGCCATGAAAATACATGAGAAAATCTTAACCAGACATGGCTAAGTGAAAAAAGCCAAACTGAAAAGGCTACATGTTTCCAACTATATGACATTCCAGAAAAGGTAAAACTACGGATTCTATAAAAACTATCAGTGGTTTCCTGGGGTTTAGTGGGGAGGAGATAGAGAAAAGGAGGGATAAACAGGTGGACCACAAGGGATTTTTAGAGCACTGAATCTATTCTGGATGAGACTGTAATGGTGACTTCATGTCATTACACGTTTGTCAACACTGGTAGAAACTGTAACACAGAGTGAGCCTTAATGTGAATTATGTACTTTAGTTAATAATAATGTATCCATATTGGCTCATCTATTTTAACAAATGTCCCACAGTAATGCAATATGTTATAAAAGAGGGATAATAGGGCAAGTGAGAACGTATGTGGGAACTCACTGTGCTTTCCACTCAATTTTTTTGCTCTGCATACCTAAATTTGCTCTGAAAAAAAAATAAAGTATATATTTTTTTAAATGGGCAAAGGAATTGAACAGACATTTCTCCAAAGAAAATAAATCAAAGGCCAATAAGCACATGAAAAAATGCTCATCATTACTAGTCATTAAGGACCCTTTAAAACCACAATGAGATAGCACTTCACACTCAATAGGATAGCTACTATGAAAAAACAAAAACAAAAAACAAGTATTAATAAAGATATAGAGAAATTGAAGCCTTCATACAGCGCTGGTGGGAACATGAAACAGTCTGTGGAAACACTGGCAATTCCTCACAGAGTTAAACATAGAACTACCATATGACCCAAAAAATTCTACTCCTAAGTATGTAACAAAGAGAGCAGAAAATATTTTCACACAATAACTTATACATCAATTATCATAGCAGAATTTTTTTTTTAATGTTGAGCCTTCTTTTATTTATTTTTATTTTTGGCTGTGTTGGGTCTTCGTTTCTGTGCAAGGGCTTTCTCTAGTTGTGGCAAGTGGGGGCCACTCTTCATCGTGGTGCACGGGTCTCTCACTGTCGTAGCCTCTCCCATTGCAGAGCACAGGCTCCAGATGTGCAGGCTTAGTAGTTGTGGCTCACAGGCCTAGTTGCTCCATGACATGTGGGATCTTCCCAGACCAGGGCCTGAACCCGTGTCCCCAGCATTAGCAGGCAGATTCTCAACCACTGCGCCGTAAGGGAAGCCCAGCAGTATTATTCTTAATAGACAATAAGTGGAAAAAACTAAAATGTTCATTAACCGATGAGTGATAAACATATGAGGCATGCCCATACAATAGAATATTATGTCGCCATAAAAAGAATGAAGTACAGATACATACTACCATCTGGAGGAATCTTGAAAATGTTACACTAAGTGAAAGAAGACAAACATGAAATGTCTAATGTTGTATGATATGTCAGTTATAAATATCTTAAATAGGAAAATCTATAGACAGAGCAAGAGGATTAGTGGTTGAGTAGATTTGAGGAGGGTGAGAGAATAGGGATATGATACCTAAAATATATGGGCTTCTTTTTCAGGTGATGAAACAGTGTTATAATTGACTCTGTGGATGATTGCTCATATCTGTGACTATACCATAAATCACTGAATTGTTCACTTTGAATGGGTAAATTGTATGCTATGTAAATTAATATCTCAATAAAGTTGTTTAAATAATAATGTTGGGAAAATTACTATATGCAAAGAAGCGGCATAAGTAGATTGATAAATAGGAAAAAAATCAGTCAATAAAAATGGAATCAAAATGAGAGAGAAGATGGAATTAGAAGACAAACATTAAAACTGCTATTATAAATATGCTTAAAGAGGGACTTCCCTGGTGGTCCAGTGGGTAAGACTCTGCGCTCCCAATGCAGGGTGCCCAGGTTCGATCCCTGGTTGGGGAACTAGATCCCACATGCATGTCACAACTAAGAGTTCGGATGCTGCAACTAAGAGTTTGCATGCCACAACTAAAGATCCCACATTCCACAACTAAACATGCTGCAACAAAGATCCCATGTGCCACAACTAAAGATCCCGCATTCCACAATTAAACATGCTGCAACAAAGATCCCATGTGCCACAACTAAGACCCAGCACAGCCAGAATAAATAAATATGCTTTAAGAAATAAAAATATAAAGAATTAAAATATGAAAATAGAAACAAATGATATTAGAAAAGAACCAAATGTTAACTCTATAGCAGAAAAGTATAATTTATGAAATATAATTTATGAAACTTTCACTTGGTAGTCAAAAACAAACAATTCTTTTGTTATATGTAGGACAATATCATGCAGTCTATCATATGAATAATAAAGGTTAAAAAATGTCTAAAAGTCTTCTTGTGAGAAAAAAAAGAATGTCTAAAAGTCTTCTTGTGAGAAAAAAAAAGAATACCTAGAGAAAATGGAAAAAGTAAAAGATTTTTAAATAAAAATTTCAACCTAGAATTCCATATTGAGGAAAAACATCCTTCAAAAGTGAAGGCAGGGCTTCCGTGGTGGCGCAGTGGTTGAGAGTCCGCCTGCCAATGCAGGGGACACGGGTTCGTGCCCCGGTCCAGGAAGATCCCACGTGCCGCGGAGCGGCTGGTAAAAAAAAAAAAAAAAAAAAAGTGAAGGCAAAATAATTTTTTACATGGAAAAAGTTGAAAGAATTCATGGCCACCAAATGTGAACTACAAGAACTATCAAAGTATGTGCCTCGGGAAGAAAGAAAATGACGTTGTATTGAAACTTGGATCTACTCAAAGTAAATACCAGAGTATTGTGGATAAGTATAATAAAAGATGTTTTTCAGTTTATGATTTCATTAAAAGGTAATTGACACTTAAAGGAAAAATAACAATCATCGTGGGTTTCATAACATATAGGAAAAAACATGACAAGAGCAAAAAAAAAAGCAAATGAAAATATATCCTTATAAGAATTTACATTATAAATGAAATGATTTAACGGTATTTGTAGGTAGACTGTGTAGAATAAAGAGGCAAACTGTATTCTCTAGAGCATGGCAAAAAATAAATCAAAGAGATACAGATAGGAATACACGGAGGAGATAGCATAGAACACTGAAAATATTCAAAAAGGAGAAAAAACAAATAATAGAGGGGGCAAATGGAAAATCAAAGCAAGATAGTGGGTCCAGATATGTTATGTCCCAAGCCAGTTTCTTCCTCGAGCCTTAATGTTGCTTCTTTCAAGATATGTTCAGTTATCTCAGTTTCAAGAAGTGCTGATCATTTTTTTGGTTAATATTAGTCAACATCTTCACCCCACCCTACTTCTCAAGAACTTAGGATTCAGCTCTTTTAGCTGTAAAGGAATAATTTCCTTCTCAATGAAATGGATCTTTATGTTAACACTGAATTATCTCACTCTATGTATAGCTCATCTCATCCAGTTCTTAGATATTTAAAAAAATTTTTTTAGGTTTACATTTCCCTCTAATAAGTATTTACACCATAATTCCCAAGATGCAAGAGGTAAATTTGAAAGTTATTTCTGAGTTATTATTTTAAAACTACTTTCCATTTAGACATATGTGGCATTCTTTTTGTGTTGATTCTTAGAATCATATTCCTGTTTTTCTTAGTCTCTGGAATCCAGACTTTATACTCCCCTTCTTTTTCTGAGGACTTATTTCTGGATATTTGCTCATCCTTTCTGTATCTATTTAGTAATTGGATTTAGCTACACAAAAGAAAGACCTGCCCATAGAAGCTTTAACAAATAGGGGTTTATTTTTCTCATGCCTATACTGTCTGGTATAGGCAGTCCAGAGCTTATTTAGCTGCCAAAAAAAGAGTTTCTTCTATCTTTCAGTATTTGAGCCTCTGTGACTTTTCCCCTCATGGTACAATAACACTATTCTGCCTTCAGTCTGTTAGTATGCTATGTTCCAAGGAGAAAGAAAAGGGCAGAATGAAGCAAAACCTTTCCCAGAAATCCACTTCTACTGACTTTACATCTTTTTGTCCAAAACTGTAATACTTGGCCACACTAGCTGCAGGAGAGTCTGAGGAAGTGAGGATATTTAAATGGACACATTGCCTTTCTCAACAAAATTATGAGTAGTAAAGAACAGAGACACTGGAAATCAGGATGCAAATAGCATAGACTACCTTAGGTCAGAAGGTTTCTTCCATAACTTCTTTCTGGATTCCTCAGTACAAAAATTACAGTAAAATCTATTTTTTTAATCTACATCAATATTTTATTCTTTCCAAAGAAAACAAGCAACCAATTTCACGTATACGTTGTTCTCTCGTCAAAATATTTGAAAGGGCACCAAGTGTGCCTCTCTTCCATCTGAGGACATGCATATACTCAGTAGTCCTATAGCACTTTCTTTCTTCAAGAAACCTCAAGGTGATATGAAATCAGAACCCAGATAATTCCATTTCCCAGATCCTTTTTCCTCTAGCCAAATACATTTTGTCTATTCCAGAGCCCTCCCTCACAGATCTAAACTATAAAACCCTTTATCTACATCAAGAATGTATTAAGGGATTCCCTGGTGGTCCAGTGGTTAGGACTCCACACTCTCACTGCCAAGGGCCCGGGGTTCAGTCCCTGGTCAGGAAACTAAGATCCCAAAAGCTGCATGGTTTGGCCAAAAAAAAAAAAAGTATTAAATCTTCCAGTATGCTACATCATGAGGATTTATAAAACTATTTTTACCTTATACATAGATATTTCTAATATTCTAAAGTTATGCTAAGAAAAATTCGTGATATATATTTTAATAAATTATTCAAAATGTATAACATTTGCTTATGATTTTATTATTTATCATTCTCCAGTATCTTATCTCCAACTTTTTCTCTTTTCTGGGGGTGGGGAGGGCCGGGGGGGACTGACATAGCAAACTGCATCAAACTAAAATAAACTTTTGAATCAAATATTTATAGATTTTCTTGTCCGTAATTTTTAAATCAATTGGCTATTTGCAGCTCTTTAGTTTTCCCATAATTAATTTCATATTTTTGATATGTTTCAAAGTAAATGCAAACGTTATTACATTTACCCCTGAATACTGCAGTATGAACAGAGTTCAAAATTCGTTCAAATTTTTGTTCAAGTTTAGGGTTTTTTTAATGTAATATTCAAATACAATAAAATGCACAAATCTTAAGTGTACATTGGCTGAGTTTTGATGAATGAATAGTCCTATGAAAGCCAAATCCTTACCCAAGATAAAGAACATTATCACCTCCTCAGAAATTTCCTTTCTTTCCCTTCCCATTCAATTCTCACCCACACTCCAAATGTAAGTATTGCTATGATCTTCCCCATAAGCATTAGTTTTATGCATCCTACAAATCCATATAAATTGAATCATTCAATATGCATTCTTTAGAGAAAGCATATTTCACTCAACAAAGGGTTTTTACAATGTACCCGTGATGCAGTATATATCACTAGTTTGTTCCTTTTATTTCTGATTAATTTTACTTTATTTATTCATTTATTTTAATTTAAGCAATTTATTTGAGCAAAAATTCATTCAAGTCAGGCAGCAACCAATATAGCAGATAGAAAGCTCCAAAGAGTTGTACAAAATGAAAGTTTTACAGGCAGAGGGGAATGGGAACAAGGAAGTTATACTAAGCAAAAAAAGTAGGTTGGTTATTACAAAGTTACTTTCCTTTCCTTTCCTTGAGATAGCAAGAGTAACTCAGACAGATTACCTAACTAGTGCTGATCAGGTGATTCCTGATTGACTGGTTTAAGATTCCATTTCCCAGAGAGCTGAAGCTGTAATTAAGTTTAAGTCTTGGCTGGCTACGTGTGGCTTAGCATGTGTCTCCATTTTGGGCCTGTTGTCTTGTTTTTAACACATTCTATTAATTTTCCTTACCTTAGAAACTCGATGATCACCCCTTACAACTGGTTACCATGAAGAATTAGGTTGATGAATATAGTAGCTGTCTTGGGTGGTTTTCCTTTGCTGCTGTAGACCTGTTTTACTAACAGTCCATTCCTTTTAATGTAAGGACCAATAGGGTGTTTTTTGGAAGTGGGTCTTGGTGTTGGTGGAACACAGAGGGAGCTAGGCTGTGGATCCCCACAACTACCAAAATAAAGGCTCTTCTAATCTCCAGGGAGAACATCTGCATTTATTCCTGGGTAAAGTTGCCTTCAACACTTTTGTTACACGTGTATTTTTTTTCAGCATCTGATATAAAGTCCAGAGTTTCCTCAAGCTTTGCTCTTTTATCTTGGGCTTGACAACCCACACTGGTTTGCTACCTAGACAAACAACTTTCTTTTGAGAGTGGTTCTCAAGTTTTATTCAAGAAGTTAAAGCTTTCCTCTACCCTACAGAACCCGGGAATGGGGAGAGGGAGCATCCACATGGCCACCTGTCATGAATAAATGTTGTTAGTAGTTAACCTGCCTGGGGGCCCGAGGTCCACACCTGCTCCTTATATTGGTTGCTTCTCTGCTGCAGTTTGTTCAGAGCTCTTTCAGGAAGAACTACGCTTTCCTCTGCTCTCTTGGGTGAGTGTTTCCCCTGGTTTTTATTTTTTCCGTCAGTCTGTTTTTCAGCATGTTGGACTGTAGTTTTTCCATTTCATATTTTCCAACCTTGTTTTGGTTTTTCTGCTTCCCTTTATGTTTCTTTTTTGCTCTTTTATCAGGACCTTAAGAGATACAGAAGGTAAGCAGACAGACTGGTTGTCTTTGTTTGGTTCACAATATTTATATTGTAGCTTCTTAAGGAAAAAACCAAACTAAAACAAGAGAAAAATCTTGTTAGTCATGATGACACAGTTTTGCAAAGTGCTGATAAAGTGTTTTAGACTTTAGAGAAATATTTAGCTACTGGAAACTTGTGAAATACTAGTTTGTTCCTTTCCATTTCTGAGTAGTAGTCCACTGTAGGAATGTAACACATTTGTTCAGCAGTTCTCCTGTTGAAGGACACCTGGGATGTTTCCATGTTTTTGCCTATTATGAAATAGAGCTGCTATTAACATTCATCTACACTTATTTTTTTGTGAAAGTAAGTTATTTCTTTTTAATAAATACCCAGGAGGGGACTGCTGGGTCAAAGGGGAGTTTATTTTTACTAAAAGAGAAGGGGAAAAAAAGCTTCCAGATTGTCTTTCGGAGTTGTTTTACCATTTTACATTCAACCAACTATATATTGGTTGGTTGTTCCAATAAACAACCAGAGAGGTCTGGATATTTCACATTGTTGCTGACATTTGATGTTCGCAGTCATTTTAACAGACATTCTGATGGATGTGTGTAGTGTCTCATTGCAGTTTTAATTTGCATTTCCTTAGTCGCTAATCACGTTGACTGTGGTGCTTTGAGTCTACCTCATGTATGCATGGTTTCAGAGTCAGTCAGAGATTTTATCAGAATTTGTACATAGAATTTGGAGCTCCTCACCTCTATTTTCAGATCTAATATTTCAATTGAATTTTCTTTCAAATTTGCTATTCCTCTACTGATATTGCCTATGTTTACACTCATTACAAGCATATTTTCCTTTGCTTCAATGAACATAATCGAAAGTTATTTTAAAATCTTCGTCTGAAAATTGCAGCATCTGAGTTAACTAGCAATCGCCATTTGTTGAGAGCTTTTTCTTGATACTAGGTCACATTTTCCTGTGATTAACTTGATTTTTGTCCTGAACATTGTGAATAGTATGTTTGGTACATTCTAGATTCTGTTATACTTCTCCAAGAATAAAAATGTTTCGTTTTAGTTTATTAGACTTAAATTGCTGACTCATGCCTGCATTGAGTGGCAGTTTAGATTTCCACTTGATTCCTTAATCTTCAGTTGCAATCTGCTTTCAATTTGACCTTCATGTGCCTTGTTCAGGCACCATTCAGTGAACACGGACTAAGTTAATGAAGGAATCAGGTTTTTCCTGTCTCTTCCCTTACTAGGGACTCCTTCCTCACTTTATAGCAGCTGTGGTTTCCTGGAGTTCCTTCACAAGGTTCCTTTAGCTTCATAGATTTCACATTTTTCTATTAGGCTTTTGGAACCCAGTGCTGCCACTTTTGCAACTATGGTAGGAATCACTCCATGTTGATCAATTCTCCCAAGTTTTGCCGCCTCTCAAAAGAAAAAAAAAAAGCCTACTCTTTTAAAGCTATAGCGCCCCCAGGGAGTGTTCTTTTTTCCTCCCAAATTATTAATAACTTACTTGTGAAAAGACCAGTGTGTTAAATGCTTAGTCCTCTGTGGCCGACAACAAATTCTGGCAGCAATTATGTATAAAGACTTTGCTATGTCAGACTAAAACCCTGTCATTTAAAGTGTCACAAATATCAGTTAGTTACTAAAGGGGCTAGCCATCCTAAAAGTATTTTTGTGGACCTTTCATCTTTCATTTGAACTATATTACTGAACCGGTGTCAAATGAATTCATGGTATTTGTGTACCTGCTATAGGCAACCATTCTATTAGTCCAACTATTTCAGTAGTCCTTTTCGTTTCTACAATTCTTCTAACTGCTTAGACAAGTAAGGCATTTTAATAGAGGATATGTAGGTAAACTGGAAAAAAGAAGATTGTGTCTACTATGTAGTAAATATTTTGCTAGAGAAGTGAATCGTACATACCTAGTCCTGCCTAAGCTTATCCCAGCTACTGTATTTCTCCATGTGGCTCTGACAGCAAAAACCTCAGATTTTAAGTGCTCAAATATAACTTAAGCAGTATAAGTAAAAAATAGAATCCAGTTACTACGTAATTGTCAAATTTTAAAGTTTTCATGGTAAATTAGTATTTTTTAATCAAGTTGGAAGTTTAAGATATAATTATGGAGACAGAATGGGAGATGAAATAAGTGCATAAAATAAGTACAATATATAAAATTCCACATGCAAAAAATAGACATAATGATTTTCTTCATTTGTACGTAATATGGCATCCAGAATAAATATGCCTTGGGCTTCCCTGGTGGCACAGTGGTTGAGAGTCTGCCTGCCGATACAGGAGCAGGGTACACGGGTTTGTGCCTTGGTCTGGGAAGATCCCACATGCCGCGGAGCAGCTGGGCCTGTGAGCCATGTGAGCCTGCGCGTCCGGAGCCTGTGCTCTGCAACGGGAGAGGCCACAACAGTGAGAGGCCCACGTACCGAAAAAAAAAAAAAAGAATAAATATGCCTTAAATTTTGACACAGGTTAATATTTTATGAACCTTTCTCTAACCTGCTGATTAAAATCAATTTCAAGAGTCAATTTTTCTTTATTTTCATTTTTGTATCAAATGGGTTTTATAACTTATGAATTAATAATGGCCCATCTACTCCAGATTTTAGAAATTCTGTATATTATTTCTACTTAAATAAAATGAATCTTAGGATCCTTGTGATTATTTTATAGGTATATCATTTTATATATTTTGCAATAGACTGAATTTAAAACTGCAATTCTTTTGAGTTACTGTGATACACTGAAAATCACACTAAACTTAATACAGATTGATAAAGTCCTTCTGTTTAATGAACTCCAAACATTCTTTACGGTTCAGTCTACTTTCACAAAGTCTTTCACATATCCTTACTTCTTTGATACCACGCAACATCATTCAAGTGCTATTAAGCATGTGCTATCCTGTGACCTCAACCGTAGCATGAGTTTTATTTTTCACACCATATGTCCTATTGCCCTAAATAAACAATCTCAGGGAGATTACATTGTACTTTAAATTGTTTCTATAAAGAAACTCAAAAGATATGTATACATAATCTGTTGACTACATACCAAAAAAATGAAATATACCTGTTTGAAAACATGAAATATCTATTTTTGTCTTAATAGAATAACATTTAATAGAAATGTTACATTTCTGAAGATATAAACAGTGAAAGCATTCCAGAATGTCTACAGCTGAATTTAACTAGATATATATATATTTTTTGTTGTATTATGTCATCCTATGATTTTATTATGTATACATTTTAGGTTGTTGGCTGTTTTTGATTTGATTTTTTTGATAAATTTGCCACGTTACATTTTATATATTTAAAGTGCACAGTGTATTACTTTGTTAGTGTCTTGTTCTCTTGACCCTTTACCATTCATTACATAATTACCTTTCTTATTACCATTTTTGGCTTGATCTATTTTGTCTGATATAAGTATGGCTATACCTGCTTTCTTTCAGTTAACATTTACTTGCAGTATCATCTTCCACCCCCTCACTTAGAATCTGTTTGCCTTTGGAGTTGAAATGAGTCTCCTAAGGCAGCATATAGTTTGCTCTTCAATCCATCCAGCCACTCTGTGCCTTTCGATTGGTGAGTTTAACTCATTTATATTTAGGGTGATTATTGATATATAAGGACTCATTACTGTCATTTTATGTTTTGTTTTCTCGTTGTTTTGTATCTCTATTGCTTGTTTTTACTTTGTGTTTCTGTTTGCCTTTTTGGGTTGGTAGTTTTCTATGATGATTTGCTCAGTTTCCCCTTTTGTGCTTTAGACTTTGGTTTTGTGATTACCATGAGGTTTGAATAAACTGTCATAAGATGAAACAGTCCTTTTTCTATTGATAGCAGCTTATCTTCATTTGCTTATACAGGCTCCATCATTTTTCCCACCCCCTTTTATATTTTTGGTGTCACAAATTATCCTTTTTTATGCTGTGAGTTTGTTACTAAACTGTAGTAGCTATAGTTATTTTTAATGTTTTTCCCTTTAAACCTCTATGCTATAATTGTTTAACATCCTACTCTAAAATAGTTACAATTTTCTGATTCTGTCTTTTATCACCTTACTCAAAGTTTTGTGTATTTTTGTCTTACTGCTTTAAGTAGAAAATCTCCCTTCAACATTTCTTGTAAGGCAAGTTTAGTAGTGGTAAAATCCCTCAGTTTTTGTTTATCTGAGAAAGCTTTTATTTCCCTTTCATACCTGAAGGATAACTTTGCTGAATAAATTATTCTTTGCTGGAAGTCTTTATCTTTCAATACTTTCAATATGTCATTCCACTCTCTCCCAGTCTGTAGAATTTCTGCTGAGAAATTTGCTTATGGTCTAATGGGGGTTCATCTGTAGGTTTTTCCCTGACTGCCTTTAATAATCTTTTATCATTGACTTTTGGCAGATTCATTGTAATGTGTCTTGGAGGGGGTCTTTTCTCATTGAGATAGTGATCTGTTATCTTCATGGACTATATGTCTACTTATTCCCCTTGGTTTGGGAAGTTCTCAGCTATTATACCCTTGAATAACCTCTCTGCCCTCTTCTCTTCTTCTGGTATACCTGTTACTCTTAAGTTAGCTCTCCTAATGGAGTCTGATAGTTCTCATAAGGTTTCTTTACTTTTTTAAAGTCTTAGTTCTCTCTCCTATTCCACCAGAATCATTTCTAGATTCTTATCTTCCAGATTGCTTATTCGCTCCTCCACCTGATCTGTTTCCACGTGTTCCAATGCATTCTTCATCTCATATGTTGAGTTCTTCAGCTCCAGAATTTATGTTCTTTATAATTTCAATATTTTTGGCAAATTACATCTGTTCACTAATTTTATTCCTGAGTTAACTGAACTACCTTTCTGAATTACCTTTCTGAGTTTTCTTGTAGCTCACTGAATTTCTTCATAACAGCTATTTTGAATTCTCTATCAGTTAGATGCCAATCTTCCATGACTTTGGCTGCTGGAAAATTGCCATTCTCTTTTCTGTGATACCATATTACTGTGATTTTTCATGGTATTTGATGAGATGTGCCTCTGCTGGCACATCTGAACTAAGGACACCTTTCCTTTTTATTTTTTTAAATTTATTTATTTTTATTTATCTATTTTTGGCTGTGTTGGGTCTTCATTGCTGCATGTGGGCTTTCTCTAGTTGCGGCGAGCGGGAGGCTACTCTTCATTGTGGTGTGCAGGCTTCTCATTGCAGTGGCTTCTCCTGTTGCAGAGCACAGGCTCTAGGCACACGGCCTTCAGTAGTTGTGGCATGAGAGGTCAGTAGTTGTGGCTCACAGGCTCTAGAACACAGGCTCAGTGGTTGTGTCACAGGGCTTAATTGCTCCACGGCATGTGGGACCTTCCTGGACCAGGGCTCAAACTCGTGTCCCCTACATTGGCAGGTGGATTCTTAACCACTGTGCCACCAGGGAAGTCCCTAGGGACACCTTTCTATTTAGGAAAAGCTTCTTTACCTATATAGGTAAAGCTTCTTTACCTATATAGGTAAAGCTTCTTTACCTTGGGAATTAGAGGTGTTTCTCTTGTTTTCTAGCAAGTGGCACTATACCACATATTTTCTTTTGCTTGTTTTTAAAGGAGTTGCCTCCAGCTATATTTGTGAGTGCACACTTTCCACCCTCTACTCCTTCTGCCAGAGGGGTTGTGGGTGCCATTGTCCTTGCTTGTACCACAGAGGTCACCAGTTCTGTTGCTGCTAACAAAATTGCCAGGGTCACAGGCACCACCACCATTGCTGGGGTCACCAGGATTGCAGGCACCACAACCACTTCTGGGGGAGCTAGGGTTGCAGGTGTTGCCACTGCTGCCAGGGATGCCAGGGTCATGGGTATCACTGCTATTCCTGGAACTGGGATTGTGGGAACCACCACCACTGCTCCTCCAGTTCCACCACTGCTCCTCCAGTTCTACCACCTCCATGAGGTCCAATCCACCCACCTTCAGATGTACAGATCAATAGACATATAACATTTTATAAGTTTAAGGTGTATGTATTGATTTGATAAATTTATATATTGCAATATGATTACCATCAAAGCATTAACTAACACATCTATAATATTACATAAGTATCACTTCTTTTTTGTGGTGAAATCATTTAATATCTAGTCTCTTAGCATCTATGAAGTATATAATGCAGTATTGTTGGCTATAATTACTATGCTATGCATTAGATCTCTAGAACTTATTCACCTTCTAATTGCAATTATGTATCCTTTAATAACATCTTCTGATTCCCCTGCCCTCTCCAGCCCCGGGTAATCAACATTCTACTCTCTGTTTCTACAAGTTTGGCTTTTTTAGATTCCATATATAAGTGATATCATACGGACTTTGTCTTTCTCTGACTTATCTCATTTAGCAATATGTTTTGTTAACGCTGAATTGGTAGTAAGCTGAGGTAACAGTTTAGAAGTAAGTCAAGGTTAGATTAGACATGACATAGGGCAAAGAGACAAAAATATGTCATTTCTGGAGAAAAGACCCAAAGAAGGTGAACCATATCTAGATCCAGAGATAGATGTTAGTCCTATTCCATAGTATTGCAGCAAGCTCAATATCCAATAGATATTTCCCTGGGAGAGAAATTAGTAGGATAAAGTACAAGGTCATTTTAAGGTTTTTGTCTTTTGAATATCTTACAGACTCAATTTTATTTTCTATTTCAGCATTTGCCAGATGGGTTAATGGTAATTAATGGTAATGGTAATTCAGCAAGAGGTGCATGAATTTATATACATTATAAATGTATTACTATTCTTGAAATATTAAGTGAATATTTTGGTTAATGAATATATAGTATGTTTAAAGAAATGAATCTATAAACTTATTATTCATAATGTGTTCCTTCAATCAGCTGAATCTGAAAATTCAAATGCTAGCATGGTAAATGGCTGAAATATTTTGGTATTTAAAGGGTTCCATGCTCAAAATGTGTGGAAAACAATTATTTTAAGTGAATTTATTTCTTATGTTATTTACTTACCTATATAAAATTAACACTGTAAAGGAATTTTAGAGATCTCATTGATGGACATTTTGTAAAATATACCTCTTTAAATAACAAAACAAAACATGATTTAGACATATTGGTTCTATCTGCTGCCAACCTGAGTACTGTAAAGATATTTGTTCTCTAAAAGTGTCTGATGACATTTTAAGAAAAATGGCTTACCCTTTTGATATTGAGTAATCTTTCTTCTGAAAACCCTTTTCTATCATAAAACAAGGACCCCATTTAGAGACAGTTCCCTACATCAGGTTCTACAAGAGAATGATGATGATCAATATACATGGAGAGATCTAAATATGTGTTTTCATGAGTATATTCAATCAGCAATTGTTCACAACAGCATTATATATTTTCCAGACTAAGGCATCACTGTTGTTCAGAGAACACAAAAAATAGTTTGTTTTGATCTAACTTCTTAGAAATACAAAGTTTATTTCAAAAAAATCCTTATGAAAATAACTACTAGTTTCATGTACTAGCTGGTTAAATTATAGTATCATAACAGAGAGGTATGTGTGTATTACACAAGATCTGTCCTCATATTTATCCCATTTAGAACTGTGCCATATGTACAAACATAACAGAGAGCTGTACTCTGAAACTCACAGAAGAACCTTATTGATTCTTTATAATATGTAAAAACAGCACATTAAATTCTAAATTATAAGTGTACTGTTAAATATATACTGCTTGCGTTTAAAGTCTTGATAGTTGCTAACTGAAACTTGAATATTATAAAACAGAAGTGTCTTTATCCTATAAAACCTCTCACAGGCTTTGTTTTAATGAAAATATTATTGGAGTTATTCTTCACTGATACTCCTATCTTCTCTTCATCCCACATTTCCATTCTCAGTAATTTAAGCCACATATTTGCTTTTGATTCCTTTCTTTCCTTTATCTACTCTCATCCTAAACAACTAAATTATGAAATATTCCTTGTTCTACTTTCTTAATATTTCTGGAATCTATACCTTTTCTCCTTCAAGCCAATAGTTAGCTAAGCCCATGATCTCTAGCTTAGTTTACTTCAACAGCCTATGAGCTGGGCTACCAGTCTCTTGTAAATGAACTCTTCTGATTCACTCTCTGTATTGCATTCATTCACTCATTCATTTATCTAGTATTTAATATATACTATGGGACCAGACACTGTTTTGTGTGTATGGTTAATCTTTCTAAAACTCAGTTAATCATATTATTATCTTCTTTAAAACTCTTCAATGAGCTCATCTTTTTCTATGAAATCCAATTATTTAAATTATTTATCTCCTCATTAATTTACTACTTCTCATTACTGGTCCATTGCAAATGTTTAGACGCCTTCTCTGGCTAAGATCTCCCTTTTACCTAATACTTTGTCAAGACTCTTGTGTCCTCCCATAGTATTCATGAAGAGCACTCATCATACTGTATTGTAAGTACTTGACTAAAATGTCTCATCTCTTGAAAATAAGCTCCTTGAAAATAGACAATGTGCATTAGTATTAATTACATGTAAAGTGTTTAGTAAAAGCATGGGGACAATAGAATCTCAATAAAGAATAACTGAACAGTCCTGATCACCTGAGTATTACAGTATATGCTAAACTTAATTTTCCACCATTTATGTCAAACTTCTGAATCTCAAATACAATATTAAAAATACAGATCCAAAAACATATTGGGCAAAACCTAGTCACTTTTTTCTGGAGTATCTGAAACATTCAGGCAGAACTGTAAACCAAGAGGTATACAAACCTCATAAGAAAGACAAAGGGAAAGCCTTGTGAGTGACAGATTGTTCACACTTTGGATGTGACCTAGGAAGTCATATGTATTCTGGCAGCATATTATGAAAATTCATTCTTCAATATTCTTATGTTGTAATTTTTATACAACATCCCATATTGTATACTAATAAGCAAACATCGTATCATTTAATTTTTCTGTACCATATTTATGACCATCTCTTCATTATACCACTGTGAACTCACATAGATTTGTGTCCAGTAAGATTGACACAAAGATCCCAGGTCTAAATTCATATGAGAATTGAATTCTAGAATTCAATTGATTGTTGATTCTAGAATATCAAGGTGACAGCTGGACTCATTCATATAAACTTTGAGGTGAGTAATGGGAAATAAAATGTTTTAGTGAAATGTGTCCTCTCTCCCCTGTTTTAAGGTGTTTTGGGTGACTGTGTGCTGGCTTTATGATGTGTCAACTTGGCTGAACAATATTCCCCAGAATTCTCTTCCTAGTATATTTCTAATTAGAGTAGGCTACAGGGAATATTTTATTGACATAGTTAAAAGAAACGTGACAGTAGTAATTTTTTACCATATGCACACCTTCTCCTGGTTATTCAATCAAACATTACTCTATGTGCCACTGTAAAGGGATTTTATAAATATTAAAGTCCCTAATCAGTTGATTTTAAGTGAATCAAAAGAGAGCATCCTGCACACACCAAACTTAATCTGTTGGTATTTATTTATTTAGTATAATTGTTAGTTCCAGGTGAACAACATAGTGATTTGATATTTCTACACATTACAAAATGATCACCATGATAAGTTTACTTACTACCTGTCACCATACAAAGAGATTAATATTGACTGTATTCCCCTAGCCATACATTTCATCTCTGTGACTCATTTATTTTGTAACTGGAAGTTTGTACCTCTTAATTTTTCTCAAATATTTTCCTCATCCCACCATCCTCCTCACCTCTGGCAACCACCTGTTTGTTCTATGTACAACTCTGTTTTATTATGTTGGTTCTTTTTTGTTTTGAATTTCACATAAGTGATTTCATACCATATTCATCTTTCTCTGACTTATTTCACTTAGCATTATGCCCTCTCCATCTATCCATATTGTTGCAAAAGGCAAGATTTCATTTTTTTATGGCTAACTGTATAAATATACCACATCTTCCTTATCCATTTATCTATCAAAGGTAGCATCCACATTTTGGCTATTGTAAATAATGCTGTGATGAACACTGGGGTGTGTTTATCTTTTCAAATTAGTGTGTTTGTTTTCTTCAGAAAAATACCCAGAAGTGGAATTTCTGGATCAACTTTTAAGTTTTTGAGGAACCTCTCTATTGTTTTCCATAGTGGCTGCACCAATTTTGCATTCCTACCAACAGTGCACAAAGATTCCCTTTTCTCCACATCCTCACCAACACTTATTTATCTTTTTTATAATATCCATTCTGACAGATGTGACATAATATTTCATTGAGGCTTTGATGTGCATTTCCCTGATAATTACTAAGGTTGAGCATCTTTTCATATGTCTGTTGGCCACCTATCTCTTCTTTGGAAAAAATGTCTATTCAGGTTCTCTGCCCATTTTTTATACAGGTTATTTTTTAATACTGAGTTGTGGGAAGTTTTGTGTATATTTTCGATATTAATCTCCTATCAGATATATCATTTGAAAAATATTTTCTCCCATTCAGTAAATCACAAGGTGTGATACTTCCAGCTTTGTTCTTCTTTCTTAAGGTTATTTTGGCTTTTTGAGGTTTTTTGTGTTTCCATACAAATTTTAGAATTATTTGTTCTAGGCTTGTGAAAAATGCCATTGGTATTTTGATAAAGATTGCATTGAATCTATAGATTGCCTTGGGTAATATGGTCATTTTTAACAATATTCTTCTAATCAATAAGCATGGTGTGGCTTCACATGTTTTTGTTGTCTGTATTTTATGAATGTCTTATAGTTTTCTGAACACAAATCTTTTGCCACCTTGGATAGTTTTATTCCTAGGTATTTTATTTTGATGCAATTGTGACGGATTTCTGTATTTTGTATCCTTTAAATTTACTGAATGCTTCTACTAGTTCTAATAGTTTTGAGTGGAGGCATATTTGGAATTTCAATATGGCATCCTGTCATCTGCAAACAGTGGCAGTTTTAAATCTTCCTTTCCAATTTGAATTCCTTTTATTTTTCTTATTGATGTGGCCAGGAATTCCAATACTATGTTGAATAAAAGTGGTGAGAGTGGGCATCCTTGTCTTGTTCTTGATCTTAGAGGAAATTCTTTCAGCTTCTCATCACTGAGTCTGATGTTAGCTGTTGGCTTGTCATATATGGCCTTTATTATGTTGAGATATGTTCCCTCTATATCTGTATTGTTGAGAGTTTTTATGAAATGGATGTTAATTTTGTCAAACGCTTTGTCTGAATCTACTAAGATGATCATGTGATTTTTCTTCAATTTGTTACTGTGTTTTATCACACTGATTTTTGGATATTGAACCATCCTTGCATCCCTGGGATAAATCTCACTTGATTAGGTTTTATGGTCCTTTTAATGTATTGTACAGTTAGGTTTGCTGATCTCTTGAGGATTTCTGCATCTTTATTCATAAATGATTATTAGCCTGTAACTTTCGTTGTGGCATCTTTTTCTTGTTTTGATATCAGGGTGATGCTAAACTCATAGACTAAGTTCAGAAGCATTCTTTCCTCTTCCTTTTTTTGGAGTAGTTTGAGAAGGATAGGTGTTAAATCTTTTTTAAATGTTTGGTGGAGTTCACTTGTTAAGCCTTCTTGTCCTGGGCTTTTGTCTCTTTACAGTTTTTGGATTACTGATTCAATTTCATTACTAGTACTTTGTTCATATTTTCTATTTCTTTCTGATTCTATCTTGGGAGATTGTATATTTCTAGTAATTTGTCCTTATCTTCTAGTTTGTCCATTTCATTGGTGTATAAATCAACTAATTTGTAATAATCTCTTATGATCCTTTGTATTTCTCTAGTACATATTGCAACTTCTTTTTTCTTTCTGATTTTATTTGGGCCTCTTTTTTTCTGATGAGTCTGGCTAAAGGTTTATCAATTTTATTTATTTTTTCTAAGAACCAGCTTTTAGTCTCATTCATCTCTTCTTTTGTTAAATCTCTATTTCATTTATTTCTGCCCTGACTTTAACATTCCTTTCTTTCTAACTTTGGGTTTTATTATTTTTCTAGTTCCTTTAGGTGTAAAGTTAGGTTGTTTGACATTTTACTTGTTTCCTGAGGTAGGCTTGTATTGCTTATAAACCTCCTTCCTAGACAGTTTATCCTGTGTCCCATATATTTTGAATCATTGTATTTTCACTGTCATTTGTCTCCAGGTATCTTTTAAATTTCCTGTTGATTTCTTCAGTGATCCACTGGTTGTTTAGTAGCACATTGTTTAGCCTCCATGTGTTTGTGTGTCTTACAGTTGATTTCTAGTCCCACAGTGTGTCAGAAAAGATGCTTTAGATGACTGCAGTCTTCTTAAATTTATTGAGGCTAATTTTGTGGCCTACCACATGATCTATCCTGAAGAATGCTCGAAGTGCACTTGAAAAGAATGTGTATTCTGTTTTTGGATGGAATGCTCTCTATATATCTATTAAGTCAATCTGATCTCATGTGTTGTTTAAGGCCAGAGTTTCCTGACAGATTTTCTCTCTGGATGATCTATCCATTGATGTAAGTGGGGTGTTAAAATCCCTGACTATTGCTATATGACTATCAACACCTCCTTCTGCTTATTAATATTTGCTTTATGTATCTAGGTGCTCCTATATTGGGTGCATATATGTTTACAATTATATCTTCTTGTTAGATTGATCCCTTTATCTTTATATCATGTACTTGTGTCTTGTACCATCTTTGTTTTAAAGTCTATTTTGTCTGATACACGTATTGTTACCCCACCTTTGTATCCATTTCCTTGAAATACCTTTTTCCATCTGCCGATTTTCAGTCTGTGTGTGTCTTTAGATCTGAAGTGAGTCTCTTGGAGACTCAAATATACATGGATCTTGTTTTTTATCAATTCAGACACTGTATGCTTCTGATTGAAGTATTTATTCCATTTACATTTAAAGTAACTATTGATAGGCATGTAACTATTGCCATTTTGTTCATTGTTTTCTGGTTGTTTTGTAGATTTTTTTCCTTTTTATTTTACTCTCTTCCTATGTTTAGTGTTATGTTTGGATTACTTTCTCTTTTTTTCTGTATGTATTATAGTTTTTTGATTTCTGATTACCATGAGATTCATATATATAACTTCTTAAATATATGTGATTAAAGTTGATGCTTTCTAAATTCAAATACATTCTAACCACCCTACATTTTACTCTCCTCTTAAGTTTAATGCTTTTGATATCATATTTTACATCTTTTTGTGTATCCCTTAACTACATATATGCATATAGATGATTCTACTACTTTTGTCTTCTAATCTTAATACTAGCTTTATAAGTGGTTGACCTACTACCTTTACTGTATGTTTGCCTTTACCAATAAGATTTTTCCTTTCATAATTTTCATATTTCTAGTCATGGTCTTTTCTGCTTAGAAAGATCCCTTTAACATTTCTTTTAAAGCCAGTTTAGTGGTGCTGAACTCTTAATTTTCCTTTTTTGTAAAACTCTACCTCTCCTTCAAACCTGAATGATAGACTTGCCAGGTAGATTATTCTTGGTTGTGGGTCTTTTCTTTTCTTCACTTTGATATATTATGCCACTCCCTTTTTGCCTGCAGAGTTTCCACTGAAAAGTCAGCTTACAGTCTTACAGAAGTTCTCTTGTATGTAACTAGTGCTTTTCCCTTGCTGCTTTTAAGAGTCTCTCTTTGTCTTGACTTTTGCCATCTTAATTACAAGTTGTGGACCTCTTTGGGTTGATATTCTTTGGGACTCTCTGTGAGTCCTGGACATGGATGTCTGTTTCCTTTCCCAGATAAGGTAAGTTTTCAGCTATTACCTATTTAAGTAGATTTTCTGCCCCCTTTTCTGTCTCTTTTCTTTCTGGGACCCCTACAATGTGTATGTTAGTACACTTGATGTTGCTCCAGAGGTCTCCTAAACTGCCCTCATTTTTTAAAATTCTTTTTTCTGTTCAGCTTGGGTGATTTCCATGACTCTATCTTCTAGTTTGCTGATTTGTGCCTCTGTATCACCTAATGTACTGTTGATTCCTTCTAGTGTATTTTTTATTTATTATTTCATTCTTAAGCTATGTTTGGTTCTTCTTCATGTTTTCTAACTCTTTTTTAAACTTATACTGTGTTCATCCATTCCTCCCCTGAATTCATTGAGCATGATTATGATGAGCTTTTATTGGGTAGATTACTTATCTCCACTTTGCTTAGCTCTTCTGTGGCTTTATCTTGTTCCTTCATTTGGGACATATTCCTCTATTGCCTCTTTTTGACTAATTCTGTTTTATTTCTATGTATTAGGAATGTCAATAATATTTCTGATCTTGGAGAAGTGGCCTTATGTGGGAGACATCCTATGGAGCCCAGCAACACACTCGTCTCTAGTCACCAGAGCCCTGTGCTCTAGGGGTGTTCCCTATATGGACTGTGTGTGGCCTCTTCTTTTGTGGCAGGGATGATTACTGTGGGTGTGCCTGTAGGTGGGCTAAGGTCCCAGCATTAATAGTCTAGAAAGAGGACTCCAAAATGGTGCTTACCAGTACCAGTGTCCTCACATTGGAAGAAGCTCCTACAAATGGTTGCCACCAGTGTCTATGTCCCCAAACGGTCCCATTGGCCTCTTGCCTCTCCAAGAGGCTTCTCCAAGATCTCCAAGTAGGTCTGAACCAGGCTCCTTTCAAATTACTGCCTCTGCACTAGGTCTCAGAGTGTGTGTGTGTGAGACTTCGCATATGCCCTTTAAGTACAGAGTCTCTGTTTCCTACAGTCCTCTGGCCCTCATGAAAGTAAACCCTGCTAGCCTTCAAAGCCAAACACTCTGGAAGCTAATATTTCCAATGCAGACCCACTGGAATGGGGAGCCCAATGTTGAGCCAGAACCCCTCAGTCTTTGGGGAAAGCCTCTGGAATTGTAATTATCCTTCTGTTGGTGGGTCGCCTACCTGGGGGTATGGGCCTTGACTGTACTGTCTCCACCCCTCTTACCTACCTTGTTGTGTTTCCTTCTTTTTATCTTTAGTTGTAGAAGATCTTTCCTGCTAGTCTTCAGGTCATTCTCATTGATACTTCCTCTGTAAATCGTTTTAAATTTCATGTGTCCATGGAAGGAGGTAACATCAGTGTCTTCCTACTCCACCATCTTGGCCACTGCCCTCTGTTGGAAGAACATTAAAAGAGGGCTTAGCACTTCCCTGATCAAAGACTACAAACAGAAGCTGGATCTGCAATTTCTCTCCTTTTCAGTGGATCTTCCTTTCTGGTTGCCCAGCTGTGCACAGTAAGCTTCAGCTCATCTCATGGCATTTCATCCTGCTCATGATCTACCTTTTCTGGCTGCCTGCCCTGTAGACTTTAGGGCTTGTTTAGCCAGCCCCCACAACTGCATACAGTAATTCCTCACAATAAACAAACAAATATATATATTCACTTTCCTACTGACTCTATTTCTCTGGATGAGTCCTGACTAGTACACACTAGCTTAAAAATATGACAACTCGATTGTCCATATCTATAATTACTCGTTAGCTTTAATATATTTTAAGAAACATGCCACGTATGCTTTTTGCCTCTTAGCAAGAATTTAAAGAGTAAACATATCAGGTGTCTGGCTTACAAGAAGAAGTAGTACTGCAACTGTAGATCTCAAAGTCTAATCTTGGATTTTTTTAAGGAATGTTAAGTAGCTATATGATTTATGTAGCTTCTGTAATATAATGGCCAGAAGTTTCCAGGCCAAAATCTAAGAGCTTCAGTGATTTATATGAAACAAGAGTAAGAAACAGAACTAAAAAGTGCTTTAACTCTCACTAGGATGACTTGCCCTGAAGAAGTGATCTGATATAGGAACTACCATATAAGAGGAATTATCCTGAAACTTTACAGAATTTGCTTATTCTAACAGTTTTTTAGTGGAATCTTTAGGGTTTTCCATGTAATAGTATGTCATCTCCAAAGAGAAACAATATTATTTCATCCTTTCTGATTTGGATGTCTTCTTTTTCTTCCCTAATTGCTCTGGCTAGGATTTCCAGCACTATGTTGAATAAAGATGGGCACACTTGTCTTGTACATATCTTAGAGGAAAAGCTTTCAAACTTTCCCATTGAGTATGATGTTAGCTGTGGGTTTGTCATATGCAGCTTTTACTATGTTGAGGTATGTTCTTTCCAATATGTTCAGAGCTTTTATCATAAAAAGGTGTTGAATTTTGTCAAATACTACTTCTGTATCTATTTAGAGAATCATACGATTTTTATACTTCTTTCTATTAAGGTGGTGTATGGAGTTTATTGATTTATATAGGTTGAGCCATCCCTGCATTCCATGGATAAATCCCACTTGATCATGGTGTATGCTCATTTACATATGCTGTTCAATTTGGTTTGCTAGTATTTTGTTTGGAATTTTTCCATCTATATTCACCAAGGATATTGGCCAGTGGTCTTCTTTTCTTGTAGTCTTTATCTGACTTAGGTGTCAGAGAAATTTTATCTTTGGGAACAGAGAACACTTTGGGAGTATTCTCACCTCCTCAGTTTTGGGGTGGAGTTTGAGAAGAATTGGCATTAATTCTTTAAATGTTTGATAGGATTCACCAGTGAAGCTACTTGGTCCTGGGCTTCTCTTTGTTGCTAGGGTTTTGATTACTGCTCAATCTCCTAAGTCATTATTGGTATGTTCAGATTTTGTATTTTTCATGATTCAATCTTAGCAAATTTATCCATTTCTTCCAGCTTATACAATTTATTGTCATATAATTGTTCATAGTAGCCTCTTATGATATTTTGTATTTCTGTGGTGTAAATTGTAATTTTTTCTCTTTCATTTATAATTTTGTATATTTGAGTTCTTTTTTTCTTGGTTATATTTATTTCTGCTCTAATCTTTTATTTCCTTTCTATTGCTAACTTTGGAATTAGTTTCTTTTTCAAATTCCTTGAGGTATAAAATTTGATCATTTATTTGAGGTCTGTTTCTTAACATAGGCATTTACCATTGTAAACTATCCTTTTAGAACTGATTTTGCTGCATCCCATAAGCAATTTTATTGTTTTCATTTTCATGTGCCTCAAGTTACTTTCTGATTTCCCTTTTGATTCTTTCATTTACGCACTAGTTTTTCAAGGTTGTGTTTTAATTTTCAAGTATTTGTACGTTTTTCCATTTTCCTGTTATTGACTTCTTGTTTCATATTATGATCAGAAAAAAACAACTGATAGGATTACAGTCTTCTATAAATTTATTAATATTTGCTTTGTGGCCTAAAATATGATCTAGAGAATGTTCTGTGTGCCTTGAAAAGTATATGTATTGTGGTGCTGTTGTCTAGAATGTTCTATATATGTCTTTTAGGTCTATTTGGTATAAAGTGTTATTCAGGGCCACTGTTTACTCATTAATTTTCTGTCTGGATGATCTACCCAATATTGAAAGCAAGGTACTGAAATCCCCTATTATTATATTACTGTCTATTTCTCTCTTTAGTTCTGTTAATATTTGCTTTTTATATTTAGATGCTCATTGCATTCTTCAATTCCAGAATTAGTTGCTCTGTGGTTTCTACTTCTTTATAAAACTTCTCATTCTATTAGTGCATTTTTTCCTGATTTTATTTAGTTGTCCATCTGCGTCCTCTTGCATTTCATTAAGTTTCCTTAAGACGTCTGACAAAGAATTCAAAACAGTTAATTTGTAGAACTCCATTTCTTTAGGGTAAGTTACTAAAGCTTAAAAGTTTCCTTTGGCAGTATCATATTTGCCTGTTTCTTCACGATCAATGCACTCTTGCATTGGTGAGCAACTCCTCCCAGGCCCTTAGTAAATAGTGCTAGTGACAGAACCATGGCTAATGGGGCTGTAGCCTACTCCTTAGGGGTACAGAGCTGTTTCTGGGTCTTTAATTGAGACCACAGTTGGCAAGTCAGCCTCTTGGGTGCAGGCATGCCTTCTCAAAATGTTTTGGACTCCACTGAAGTTTCACAACTCCCACCTAGATCCCAAAGCTCCTACAAAGGCACTTTTGCCCATTTATGGTTGCCAAGTTATTGTTGCTGAGGTGAGATATCAATGAGAACCTCTTTTTCCTCCACCTTGCTCACTTCATCTATTTTTCTTCCCTGTCATTTTGTCTTCTATCTTTTCTCTTCAAAAAAGAGAAAAGAAAACTGTTTCAATTTCTTTCCATTTTCTTTCCTTTTATCAAGGTGACCAAGATAGAAGAGGCAAATATGACTGAGGTAAAAGAAACTGGCAGGATTGGGGAATGGTTAAACAAAGGGGTCATGAAAAAAATAAGTAAATTTATTAAGGATAATGGATACCAGCAGGGAATTAAAACATGAGAAAGATGAAGACAAGAATGAAGCCTGTGGCATTTGATTGGACTTGGATAAATTGGTGTGAGCTGTGTGTTAACAAATGGATATGAATAAACAAAGAAATAGATATAGGTCTCTTTGTGCATGTGTGTGTATCTTAGCTCTGTCTAATGAAAATACCTGGAAGCTACGAGCACATTTCATGTCTAAGTTTTTAAAATAAAAGTTTCAAAAGCAGTAATAACAAACAGGAACTAGTATTGGGAATGAATAAAGTAGGGAAAGATCATTTCTACAGTATAATCACAATTAAGAAGTTCTACATAAATAGAATGAATTGTAGAATCAGAAACAAATAAAAATTTGGTAAACATAACAGTCCTATTTTTTCAGGCAACTATCCTCAGTGGATACTAACACTCATGGATGAAAACGTGTTGAGAAACATACTATATAGTCTTAAAATATCTCTCACAATTCCAATCAAAATTATGGAACATTTTTGTTTTCGTAGAAATTTACAAACTTATTCTAAAATTTATATATAAGTGGAAAGGGTCCACAAATCTAAGATTGGTTTGAAGATGATAAAGAAAGCTGGATGTTGTACAGTGACAGGCAAATCTGTAGTAATTAAGAGAATGTGGTACAGGTGCAAGGAAAGACAAATAGCTCATGGAGCAAAGAGAAACATACTGACTCCTATTGTCACCTGGTTTACGTCCAAGTGACACTGCATTGAAATGAGGAAAGGTGTTCTTTTTTAAATAAATGGTACTGGATCAGTTGGAATCTGTGTGAAAAATACATCTTTTCCTCCACAACACACAAATAGCAATTCAGATAGATTATAAAACTAAATTTGAAAGTTAAAACAATAAAGCTTTTAGAAGTTAACACAGGCAAATATCTTCAAGACCCTAGATAGACAACAATTTATAAGTATATAAGAAACAAAATATTAAAGAAAAGATAGATTAATTATATGTCAAAAATTAAGAGATTCTGGGACTTCCCTGGTGGCTCAGTGGTTAAGAATCCGCCTGCCAATGCAGGGGACACAGGTTTGAGCCCTGGTCCGGGAAGATCCCAAATGCCACAGAGCAATTAAGCCCATGTGCCACAACTACTGAGCTTGCACTCTGGAGTCTGGGAGACACAACCACTGAGCCCAGATGCTGCAACTACTGAAGCCCGCAGGCCTAGAGCCTGTGCTCTGAAACAAGATAAGCCACCGCAAAGAGAAGCCTGCACACCACAATGAAGAGTAGCCCCCACTCGCTGCAACTAGAGAAAGCCCGCACGCAGCAACAAAAACCCAATGCAGCCAAAAAATAAATACAATTACTAAAAAAGATTCTGACCATCAAAAGACATTAAGAAAGTGAAAATTAGGCCACAAAATGACAGATATTTACAATATGTGAAAACAACAAAGGATATATGCAAGTCCATAAAAACTACAAATCAATAATAAAAAAGCAGACATGCCAGCAAAGTCAAAAACTTCACAAAAGAGGATAAACAAATGACAGACAGCATATGAGAAAATATGCATCATTAGTCACCAGAGAAATGAAAATTAGATACCACTACCAGAGGGCTAAAACAAAATAACAACAACCGATTATACCAATTATTAGTGATGATGCAGAGAGCTAGAACTTTTCTGTCCTGGTGGGGCTGTAAATTAGAAATCCACTTTGGAAAATAGTTTGCAGTATTTATTAAAGCTGAAAATATTCATACTACCACTCATCAATTCTATTCCAGAAATACATATACTTGTGCATCAAAGAGCATGTACAAAAATTTTTGTAGCATCATTATTTGTAATATCTCCAAACTAGAAACAATCAAAATGCCCATCAATAATGAAATGTAAAAGTACAGTTTGCTATATCCATATAGTGGATACCATTCAATGAACTGCTCCTACAGGCAACAACAGGAATGAATCTCACAGACATAATATTGAATAAAATAAACCAAGCACAAATGATACATGTCGTTAGATTCTATTTATGTAATATATAAAACGTTCAAATTTCATCTATAGTGATATATGTCAATATTTTGCTTGGCGACATCACTGATAGACTTCTGGTATACTGATAATGTTCTAGATCTTGATCTAGGTGACAGTTATATAGGTGAGTTCATTTAGTAAAACTCAGAGATATATGCTTAATATTTTTGCATTTTACTGGATATAGAGTATGCTTCAATAGAAAAAATTAGACAAGAAATCAAGCCCCAATTCATGCAGTTTGGTCAGCTTCATTGCAATTTGTGGCTCCAAGACTGACAGAACTAAGCCAGTAGAAATCTTCTATTTCTTTTAATAAGTTAAAGAAGCTGTTATAATACTTTTGAAAATAAATATCAAAAAGATAAAACACAAACTGACAGCAGTGTGCGATGCTCAACATTTATTTAAGAAAAGTTTTAAAATTTTATGTCTCAGAATTTTAAGATTAGCACATTCATACTCAAAGAGAGGCTGTAACCTGGACTGAGTTTTTATACACAAGATAGAAATCCAGGGCGAAAAGGTGGAAAGGAATCACAGAGTGTCATATTAAAGTTCTGATCACTTACTGTTTGACTATTTATATTTCATTTTATGATAATACACGTAAAAGATCAATTGTTCTAGAAACAGGAAGATAAATGCTTATTTTATCAAATATAAAGAAAACATTATAACGGTGCTAGATTATCTCTTCTATACCTGTCTCTAACATAATCTTGCTAAGGATAAAAACTAATTTTTCTGGAATCTTCTTCCCCGTAAGCTCTAGGTCAGAATTTGCTAATGAAAGTAATTTGTGTGAGATACAGAAGGGAGAAGTGAAGCAAAAGTCATTGTTTTCAGAGATCAGTCATAGTGCCTTAATCAGAGTGAAGCTGCAGATGACTTTACAAGCTCACACTGTCCCACTGTGGCAGACTTCGCAGAATTCTTCATGAGCTCTCTCTTCATGCTCCCACCTTTTGGCTAGACACATCGCATAACTGGATTTCTATTTGAACACCAGCTTTTCCTCTTGCTCTAGTGCTTTAGGCTCTGGTTGTTATTGTCTCACTGATCATCCAGCTGTAGCATTTCAGATGTTCATACTAGCCTTTCCTGCTTTTGTATAAGCTCTAATTCATTTTATTAAACTCCTCACTCATATAAAAGTTGAATGGCTCAGTTTTGTTAACTGAGAAGCCACTTTGATATTTTACACATTGAAGTTTTCCAACTTTACTGCCACATTCACATTTTTTAAGTTAAAGAACAGGATAACTTACTGACATGTTATTTAAGCACTTCAAAACAATTTAAAGAGATGTAATTTATAATAAGCACAATGTACCAATGTTAGTGAAAGCATATTTTCTATATTCTACATGCAAAACTTAGACTTTATTAACTTTTAATTAATGTGACAATCTTCTTATTTATAAAGGTAGACTGCTTCCTTTATCACTCTGAAAGTCTTCGGAAACTTTACCAGGTAGTTAACAAACTTGAGTTACCGAAACAAAGATTTTTTTTTAATTCTTGTACTTCGTGAAGGTTAAAGAAATAATTTTGGTTTTAAAATATATTTTATGAAGCATAATGGTTATAGAGACTAAGATTTTGCAATGTTAGCATTTTGCAATGGTAGATGATAATTAGCAAAGGTCAAAAACTGTTCTTATTTATGATTAGCTGCAAATAAAGTAGGAATTTAAATGTGTTATCTGAATACCTTTGGACAATCAGATATTCATTGGTAAGAGTTTACTCCTTAGTAATAAAATAGTCTCCAAATAGATGTGATGAAAATACTATCTTTGAAGTAATCTTTGATGAAATCTGATAAAACTCAATTATAGAAAACTGCATTATTTGAGTAAAAAATTAATGAGGAAAGTGAAAGTTGCCCAAAGACACAGAATATGCATTTGAATCTTATGATCACAGGCAGGCATTATCTATTCAAGTTCTCACAATAATTGTTTCCATAAAGGGAAGAGGAAAAAATTATATAAAGAAGAAGAAGTGGAAAATAACATCTATTTAGGGCTGTCTACAAACGATTGCACAGCTTCTTTACATATGCTATTTCACCTTTTAATAACATAATTATTGAAAATAGATATTATTATCATTGCCATTTTATGAATTAAGGAATTGTGGTTCATAGCTCATTCAGTTAAGAGTTGGTAAAGGTGAACTTAGGACTACCTTGTACAAGAGCCTGTTGGAAATTTTTTAAATTAGTGTGACAAAGATAAATTTTATTCCTGTGAACACACTAATATATAGTGTGTTCTGGAGTGAAGGAGGAATCACTTTCTAATTCTGTAACCTTGAACAAGTTATTAACCCTGAGATAACACAAAGGATTCCATTTCCAAATCAGACTTACATGATTTGAAGATCTTTTCCAATATAAACCTCTCCTAATAATTTCAAAATAATTTTATTAGTACTTTCTGTTTAAAGATATCAAAGAAATCTAGAAGCATTAATAGGGCAGTTAAGTAATAAAGTTAAACAAGAAAGGGAGCAAGAAAGTCACCAAAGGAATCTTAGTAAATACAGCATAAAATAATTTGACAGTAGAACATATATTTATGTTAATAAGTGAAAATGGGTTTATTAAATTTTTTAAAAATTTCAAATTGTCCCACAAAACAAAACCCAACTGTTTTCTGTATGTCACAGATATATCTAAAAGTGATTCAGAACGATTTACAATAAAGAAATAGGCGACTGCATATGTCTGTCATGCCACCACTAATAAAACAGAAATGAGCTCCTATATCAGACAAGGTAAAATTCAGACAAAAGTCTCAAAAAAGAATTGAGAGATTTTTTTTTTCTACCAATGTCCTCTAAGGTCTTTTTTATTCCCACCTTCATTACTTTTAAACCATACTAAAGATAAAAGTTTTTTTCAGACTGTTCACTAATTAGGTGAAAATTAACCAAACAAACAAAAAGCCCTGCAACTGATAAGGTGCTTCCTGTGAAATAACCCTGTGATTTCCTGCAACATTAATATAAATGACCAACTGACAGAAGACGATAGGACGTAGTAATATTTTTAACTGGTGCTTATTCTGAACACTTAGGATAGTTTTGATACCAACTACATGAAAATGTGACAATTATTCCATGTTAACAAAAATTTCTCAATTCATTATTACAAGGATAAAAAAGTTAAATTAATAAATGCCTCTAATTATGGTTACACATTTAAATGAACGTCTATTTTTTTAACAAAGTTGAACAACCACATTTCTACGGTGATTGCACCTAGTATAAAACAAATATGCTTATTGAAAAAAGATTAATCTTAACTTGATTGCAGTTTCAGTCTGAGTAGAACAGATCCAAAGTTATATTCTCGAACAGCATAAAGCATTATATTAAGTGCCTCGATTTGAAAAACTGACAGAAGCCTTGAGTTACAACCTTAAATTTCCCATTAATCTATTGGTAATTTTGGAAGATTTCATTTTACTAATTTCCTGTGATTTTATTTATAAAATAAAAGTATTCATTTAAATGTCTGATACCATTTTCTGTTCTAATATTCTGAAGGATTTTCATGTTTTAAAATCTTTTTATTGAAGTATAAATGCTCATAATCTATTATTAGATTTTATTTTGTGGCTGTCCTTCCTTAAATTCATAATACACACATTATATATATAAGGAAAATATGTCAATTATAAATCTATAACTAAAGAAAATTTGCATAAAGTAATCATGCTAATTCTGAAAAACTATTTTTTTATCTTTTCTCTTTTGTTTATCTTTAAAAATATTGCCTTGATCCACCGAGTTAATTTCACAAGTAGCTAACAGTTTTTGATCCTCCATTTAACAAAATAACTATACCTTTACCCAGATCAGTAAGCCCCTGAACTTTGTTTAATCTGCAGATACTGATAGGTTTTATAAGTATCACTGTATGAAAGCCGAACAATTGCAATTAAAATATTCTGATGCAGTCGAAGTATGCAAGAAAGTTATTACTATAATTTAATGATGTATCTATTCTTTAAATAAATAATTAAATGAGAGAAAAAGAGGAATGACAAGCTATTACAGTTTTTTTTTTTTTTTTACTACCCTATAGCTCATTTTTTAAAATATATATTGGAGCACAGTTGATTTACAGTGTTGTTTCAGGTGTACAGCACAGTGATTCAGCTATACACATATCAATCCTTTTCCAAATTCTTTTCCCATTTACGTTATTACAGAATACCGAGTACAGTTCCCTGTGCTATACAGTAGGTCCTTGTTATATGGTTTAAATACAGTACTGTGTATATATCAATCCCATACTCCCAATTTATCCTTTGCCACCCCTACCACCCCCGCACCTTTCTCCTTTGGAAACCATAAGTTTATTTTCTAAGTCTGTGAGTCTGTTTCTGTTTTGTAAATAAATTCATTTGTATCATTCATTTTAGATTCTGCATGTAAGCGATATGATATTTGTCTTTCTCTGTCTGACTTACTTCACTTACTATGATAATCTCCAGGTCCATAGCTCATGTTCTTAACACCGTGTAGGAAAACAATAATTTAGGGATTAAGAATGTGAGATGCTATCTAAAGAAAATAGTGTCAATTAGAAAGATCATTGCTCAGAAATGGATGCAATAAAATAAAATGAAAACAAAAGCATAAATATCCTGAAGTAAACACTGGTAATGTCCTTTTAAGCAATAACCAAGAAAAAAAATTTTCCCTTTTCTTAAATTTACTCATTTACTGAAATGGTGTTTATTGATTACCTCCTACTGTCTTTTCTATTTAATAATAATTACTGAGCACTGATCTACTTATTGAAGAGTACATTGAACAAGACAGACAAATCTTCCCTGAAGAATCTTCATTTTATCGTGATGAGACAGACCCATGTCTTCATATGATCGTCCCTCTGTGCCTGTCTATATCCTAACCTCCCATTCTGATAAGGATATCAGTCATATTAGATTAGGGCCTATTCTGATGATCTCATTTTAACTTAATCACCTATTTAAAAGCCCTCCCTCCAAATATGGCGACATTCTCAGGTACTGAGGGTTCGGATTTCTGCATAGGAATTTTAGGGGAACACAATTCAGCCCATAACAGAGCCCAAGGTTTTTATGGTGGATGATTAGATAGCACCTGCTCCCTGGCACATATCAAAATCCCAGACGCCCAGATAGAAAGCATGTGTCCCAGCATAAACACTGTCTTTACAGTCTAGGAACAGTGAACCCATGTAATCAGTTTGTGAGAGGTTCAACTGCCAAGTTCCCAGATGCTAGTCACGAGAGAATCTTGCAAGCAGACTTCTCTAAAAAGATAGCAGGCTCAGGTGTAGTGTATTAACCCTTTTGTACACAGGCTGACAAGTTCAAGCTTATTTTTAATTTGTGATATATTTTGGGCTAAATATACACATGTTTATTATGATTACTAAATGTTGCTTTGATTTTTAAAGGAGACAAAAAATATATTTTGCCGGTTAGTCCATAATAAGCAATTTGGCCACTACTTTCCTTTTATTCATTCCCTAAGCTTATATAACTTTAAATACATTAACAGAAAATTATCCAGTGATTTTGCTTAAAGTTAGCAGAGTAAAGGTTTCAAAATACAAGAGTAAAAAAAAAAGAACATGAAAATTGAGGGAAAAGAATCTATATTGTCTCTGAAACAAAAAAAAATTATAAAAACTAGTTTTAGCCGTTACTTGAAACCACAACCTATGAGAAATATCTACTCAGGACAGAAAGAAGATAATAACATCAGGCACGTACCTTACCAAATCTCTGTGGTAGGATGAATTAGTATAACTGCTTTGAGGGAAACATGACAATATCTGTAAGAAAAACAAACAACATACCCTTTAATCTAGGAATCTATTTAAAAGGATGCTTATTACAGAATTTTTGTAACAGAAGAAAATAAAAATTCATAAATATAAGACTAGTTGAATAAATTATGGTAATTACACACTATACATGTGTAGTTAAAAACTAAATTAAATCACAGTTGTTCATATGGAATGATCTTCAAGACATTGTTCAGTAAAAATGAACACTAAATGCTTCATAAGATATGTCTGCATGTACATAACAGTACACAGACTATATCAATAGTTTCTTCTGGGTTGAGAGTCTTGGGATCTGAGAATAAGGGCAAATTAATTTTAGTCTTCAGATTTTTACCCACATATGTTGTTACTTTACCAATATAAAATTCTTCATCTTATGCCTTCTGAGGGACATCAAATGACTAAATCAATCAATAGGATGAAAGCTGAGAAGGGCTATCATAGAAATCAATGCATCTTGGAATTTAAGATAACATAAAGGATTAGCTTGATAATTCAGATTCAAGGGACTCATACCCAGTATCAAGCTTTACTAATAATTTCAAGGATATATGTAATCATAAGGCACAGGTAACATTTAAAAAAAGGTCCAAGACCTCTAGCACAGTTCTCCAAGTCCTACTACACCACATCAGATGCACTCTGGCCCAAGTTAACAGATGAGGTTTTTGTGAGGAATGCATTACTTCACTTTGATAGAAGGAGCCAGTTAGATTATGAGACATTTATATTTTATATTGGGTTACGCAGATTATATAACATTCTCCAACCAACCATTATCCATAAATCTTTATATTCCAGTTTGTTTACCATAAGCAATTCTAGACAATTTAGGAAAGTCCTGCTAAAAGCATTCCATAGAAAATGATTTTTGCTATTGCTATTGTGTGGGTAGGGCCATCATTAGCATGTAGCAACAAAAATATACTTAGGACTCACTAAATGCTTGCTAGGTACTATGCCAAGTACTGTACATATAAAATTGAATAAGCAAATACCTGCTTTCAAGGAGTTTCCATTCTATTAAAGGGAGAGTGACAGGTAAAGAGACATTTTGGATGTATTGGGAAAAGTGCTAAAACGGAGGGAAGCACAGAGGAAGATAATTTGAAAAAGCTTAGAAATGTCAGAAAGGCTTCCTAGAGGAGAGAATACTTAAGCAGTCTTAAAGGCTGATTGCAATTAGCCAAGCAATGAAGTGCAAAGGGCTGTCAGGCAGAGGAAACAGCACAGCAAAGACACAGTCAGTCTTGAATCAGCAGGCTCAGAAGGGGAAGTATCTAGAATTTCTCACCTTCTGGTTTGGGTAGATACTGACATTGTCACTGAGATGAGAAATGCAGGAAGAATAGGGTCTTTGTTTTGTTCTGTGGGGGAAGGTGTGGGTTGAGATTTGAATATATTAAATTTGAGATGATTGTGAGACATCTGTTCAAATTTAGGAGTCCTAAGCAACTGCATGGCATTAAAACAAATAGAGCAGATGTAAAAGTAGAGTGTACGGATTTAAGAAACTGCCTCTGGGGCCACTATTTAATAGTGATTGTTATTCTTCTTTAATCTTTGAAAAAAATGGGGTATTTCTTGACAAGGTTGTTATAAAGGTTAATGTAGAGAGTGTTTAGCACAGAATCTGTAGTTAGCAAATTCTCAATAAATGGTAGGTATTATTACTAATGACCCCAAAGTAAGAAGATAAGTGTGTGCCAAGGAATCTAAGAGACTAAGTCCAAATTCCTGACATCAGATACAGTCTCTGCCCTCAAAGTACTCACAGTCTAGTTAGCTCCTTGAAGAAAGGGACCATATTTTTCTTCTCATCACTGTATCCTTTAGTACCCAGCTCAGATGACTGGCCCAAAGGTGTCAGGCACTTTATAAATTTTGGCTGGATGGTTGAGAGGAGAAAGGCATATAGGAGAAGAGCAAGAGAGGTGGACAGTTGGCCAGGAGGGATTGGGAGAGAGAGAGAGAAGAGAGCTATAAATGAAAGAGGAAGACTAGAGTGGGGTCGGAGGACGGTGTCCTGTGGGACCTGGAGTGGGGTGGGACGAGGTTATGGGAACCTGGGGATGTGGTATGGTCACAGTCTGCAAGCGGGGGTGGGGGGTGCGGGGCATGTAGAAAGCCAGGCCTCTGGCCCTAGAATGGGCTGCACAGTCACTCTTTTTTGTTTGTTTTCTGCATGGAACCAAACCTTCTCGGAGGCCAGGAGATATTAGCCAGCTGGCATGCCAGCAAAGCTTTATACATTTTGATTCTGAGTTGGTTTGACTGAGGGCTGTAGGGTTCAGAGAGAAAAGATATTTCGACCTTGGCGCGCTGGGACCAGGCCCCTAGTACCGATTTCCCCAGCTCTGAGGCGCCCAAGCCTCCGGCGCAAGGGACCGGCCCTCGCGGAGGGCACTGCTGTTGCGGCGCCCGCGCATTCGGAGCCTGTGACGCCGCGAGGGTGGGCAGCTGGAACTCGGGGTACCGGCCATTCCGGCCCGGTGGGGACTGAGGGACAACGACGGGAAAGGGGTGCGAGGGGAAGCGAGAGGGGAGGGCGGCAGAGGCGCAGAGGGGCCCAGGCCGGCTATGGAGTTGTACCTCAGCGCCTGCTCCAAGGCTGCCAACGTGGCCGCTACCAAGACGGCCGCCAGCGGCCTGGCCGCGGCCAGCCAGCAGTGCGGAAACGTGAGTGTCAGCGAAGACCGGTCGTCCTTGTCCTCTACCAGGCCTCAGGCCTGGTGGGCGCGGTGGTGGGGCGGTGCCGCGGACGGTCACGTGCGATCCCTGTGGACCATAACCGTCCAGCTTCTGGCGCCCTCGTGCGGCGCGGCAGGTGGCAGGGCTTTGGCTGCACTGGCCGCAACTGGCCGTGGCGCGGTGGGAGGGAGCTGGTAACCCGGAAGCGGAGGTCTTTCCGGCTGTCTGGCAGGGCTGGACCCTTCTGTTCCTTAGGTTGGAGTAACAGTAGGTTGGCCTAAACTAACATACCTAAAGGAAAGACAAAACTCTCCAATTGTACCTGACAGGTCGCGCACAAAACCCACTTTCCGGGGATCGGAGCGGCTCAACTACTGGATCTGCCTCTTGGGGTGAAGCTGCCTGTGATCCCAGGAAGCAACCCTTTATACTATACCACAAAATTAAGTGAAAAGGTAAAGTGATGTTTAATTGGCTTACGTTGGTTTCTTTATCCTTTTCGACTGCTGTTAAATTCAGGCGCTAGCTACATCAGGCGAAGTGCATTGAGGGAATTTGCACTAATGTTCCGTACCTATCCTATCTTAAGCTATTGTTTAGGATGCGTACCAAGCAAATTCATCTAGTATGATTTGGACAGAATCATGGGCTAGAAAGTTTAGATTCTTAGTTCTGTCTTAATATGATTCCATAAATTAACTTTATAATAACACTTCACTTATACCTATTTATTGAGATTTAATTCACTTAGAAATATGTTTGGTCGAAAGGTGGAAGGTTATCTGTACTGGCTGGCATTTAATTATATGTTATGATTTTAACCAATAATAACTTGGACAGAATTCTCATTACAGAACACCTCTCTGTTTTGAGCTGAATTCTGTTTCACACACGAAGTGCGAAAAAAAGTAGAGTTGAAATGAATTAAAGTGTTTAGTCCTTTAACCTGACTTTAGGAAAACAAGGCTCTGTCTCCCTGAGGAGACTCCATGATTTGCCCCAGCCTCCCCATCCAGTCTTTTCTCCAGTGCACAACCTCTGCTTTTTCTAGTTGAGGTCTTTTATACCTACTCACACAGACCATGTTAATACTTCTGTGACTTTGTTCACCTTGCCTCCCAAACCTGGCATACCCTTTGCTCTTCTCCCCAACTATGAATTTGGGCCATCTTTCAAGATTCCTTCTCAACCATTACAGCCCCCCAATTAGCTTATATTTCCTTATAATTTGCATTGCCCTTGGTTTGTATAATTTTACTCAACACTATAATTTTATAATTTAAATCTTACTGGGTTATAGTGTATACTGCCCTCAAACTCTTTCATGTTTTTAGTCCTCAGTGTGACCCCCTCTCTCAAACCTCCCCATTCCTTGATTCAGTACTTAACACTAAAGGAGGTTCAATACATTCTTTTTGAGCAGTTGCTTTGATCCGTATGGCAAAAAATTCTACAAGGAAGAATTCTGAGTTACCCCCTTACTCATCTAGTATTTATGATGTCATCAGAAATGAGTAGGGGCCCTTCATATTTGATACTTGACTAATAAACATGATTTCTTAAAGTAAATTTTGTTTATGGAAAATACATAACTTCCCTTTTTAAAAAAAGTCTCTTCTACTAGAATACAGCAAGTTAACTAAAAATATGCCAACCTCACACAATTTGACTAAGTCATATACACACAAACCAGCTTTCCTAAGCATGCTTGAAACCTATATCACTCCTTTTTATTATGTAAACTTAGCCCTGTCTTCTGTCTGCTTCCTCAAATATTGTTTGCTATATTACCATTTTCTCTGTCAAATAATAATTCACTTGTCAACTACTTTTTAAAAAGATGTTCTCTGTTCTTTATTACATTCATTTTCCCCCAGACTCTTCATTTAATCATAATTAGGCCCAATTTCCCTGAAGACTGACTTTGTACTGAAAGAAAAAGAAGGATATCAATCTCCTCAATGAAGTAGTGCTTTATATTTACACTTTTAGTTGTTTCTTTCCAATTATTTTAATTGACAACAGATGGGTTACCCTGACACTAATAAATGGGTTTGTATTGGGTTGCCCAAAAAGTTCATTCAGGTTTTTCGGTAAGATGTTACTGAAAAACCCGAACGAACTTTTTGGGCAACCCAATATGAAAGGTGTTCGTTTACAGGTCACTAGTCCAGGGCTGGTTTTGAGAAACATAGGCCATCAAAGCTAAAATTCAACATCTAAAAGAAGTTGACAGCTAAACATCAACATCTAAAAGAAACAATCCACTCCTTGACTCATGATTTTTGACTATTTCCCTTACAGGAAAGATATGAACTTTTTATCTGGTCTCACTGAATTTAAGACATTGCCTTATAGAATTCCCTTTTTTTTTTTCTTGCCTTCTCAGGGAAGCTTTGGTAATTAGGGAATTCTACTTTACAACTTAGACCGCTTGGAAGAGATTAAAGTCTGGTATTAAGCAAGTGGTCAGAAACTTACCTGGAAGCTTTTAAATGGATAAGGAACACTAGCATCCTATCAGGTTCCCCAGTCTCCCCTTTTGTCCACATAAGAAGAATCCTCATACTTACCTTGAGGGAGTTCTTTTTAGGGTCCCAACCCAAGCTCCTTAGTGTTCAGAATCTGACTGAGGTGGCTACCACCAGACAGAACACAGACTGAGCACAAATTGGTACCTCCAGACAGTTCTGGATTGATGCACAATGTGTGGGGTCATATAAATTGAATTAGATGCCTGCAGACAGGGCACGTGCTCTCAGGTTTGCCACATCTCCCACACGTTCCAACTGCCTTTCACTTGAGGCAATTCCTGCTTTGATATCACTTTAGACTAAAATTTCTGTTGTTCTGGCCAAGAAAACCTAAAGGAAAGCACAAAGATAGGATGCAAAGACAACATTCGGATGACTTCCACACCTGCTTCCATCCTCTACTTTTTCCCTTTCAGAGGTTCTCCCATTACCCATTATCACCATCCTGCTATTGAAAAATTTTTGAAAAATGGACTAAGTACTCACATCCCCCCCAAAATTTTAAACCCCCTCACTTTGTAATGTTTTAACTTAAAGATGAGATTAAATAATTCATCTGCTTCCTCTAAAGTAACAGATATAGCATTATGACTATTAGCTGATATTTTCCTTCTTTTATATGTTAATGACTACTTCATAAGGTTGTATTTGGTCTTTACACATATGGAGAAACCTCAATCCCTATCAATATCCTTTATAATTGGTTCTTCAATATGTTGAACTGTATAATATAGACCTTGAATTTTTTCCTGACTGTAGTGCTCAGAAATCATTGGGTTTCTTGTATTAGATAAGAACTGAAAATACAGTAACTCTTTAATTCATAATCTTTAACATCTGAGTTTTACTTCTATTTTTTGTCAGAGTTGTTTCAATGAATTTTTGTGAAAGATTTTCTGTTTTCCTTCATTTTCAGATTATTGAGATATAATCATGATAATTGATATTATCCCTTTATCCTTCTAATGCAGTGCCTTGATCTGGAAGAGGGAGGAGGAAAAGGGAGAATCTTAGTATTAGCTTTATACATTAAAAACAAATTTTATCCTATTCCCTTTCTTTTCCTTTCCTCCTCCGTTTTCTAGCTTTGGGTCAGGAGCTGATGGAGATTGGGGTGGGGGGGTGGATTAATTGAGTGAGGGTGGATTTTTAGAATAATTCAGGTCAGTGAAGAAAAGAGGTAGGGATAAGAAATTAACATTGCCCATTCCAAATTCTTCTACTGCTGGTTTTTCCCCACTTCACATTCTTCTTGCATACTTTATTTTCAGTGAACAATCTGGTATTCTAATAGGTTGATATTAAAAGTAAAATTCATTAATTGTATGTTTAAATCCATGTTTGCAGCTTTTCCGACCTTCTTATGGTTTTAACCTGACTGATCCTTATTGTCGACTTTTGGAAAACCAATATAAAAGTCTCCATGATCCACATTTAAGAGCCTACCATAAGCGTAAAGACATCTTGAGGAGATTAAAGAAAGGTGGCTACATCACCAGCAATAATAAAGTGAGTTGAAGATAATTTCTTTTAATCATTGAAAACCTCCAAGACTTGGTATAAGCTTGCTTCTGTACCTCACTGGGTGACCTGTATCACCTTTAACTTGGTCATAAGAGATACTTAATGGAAAAGTCCATAAATTATTCAGTTTTTGGATCAAAGGAAGTCAGACAGCAGTTGTTTTCTAAGTGAAACTACTTCCTCATTTACCTTTTTTCTTTGTTATATCAAAAGATGATTACCAGATAATTTGAGGATATACAAATAATTTTCCCAACTGTATCATAGTCCTCTTTCTCTGTCTCTGATGGCATGTATGCTTGTCAAGGATTATGTCCCATATACTTTTTGAAAACTTTAGACAAAATAAGAATCTAGCAAAATCAGCCTGATAGAGTCCTGATAGACTCTATTCTTATTGGGGTTGAACATTTTACGTTGGTATTTTTTAATAGCTCCAATTGTGTGTACTCAGTTCCTTATCATGGCATAAGTCATATTAATAAAGTAATGTTACTTGGATAGCAGTTTCCTATTGATTAACAATTTTAGAGAGGTATTACTTACAAAATTGTTAGCAATTTATTACTCGATATCAAAATGTTATTTTTGCTCTGGAAAGTAATTGCTTTGATTTTAAAATATTTGTATTTATATATTTTTGTTGTTGTTTTGTGTGTTTTTTTTTAGATTGTATGTACCTTGAGGGAATTGAATAAGTACAGGCAATATCTTACCAGTTTAAAATTAGACTTTGAAAGAAACTATATAAGAGAACAAGTAAGTTAAATACTTAAATTTGTTTTTTTTACATAGAGTTTGGAGGAAAGGTTTGTATACAAAGTATTTTCTTATAATATTTTACTTTGAATTTTGATAATTTTTCCAAGTAAAAATTTAGAGCAGTAGTAAATAATATTTTGAGGTTCCTATTTTGTGCCAAGAGAAGGAAAGGGACCAAGTCATCTATTAATATGCCAGTGGTTGCTGACAAAATTTAGTAATTAAATTGCTACTCAGATGTGTCCCTTCTACGTGAGCTGGGACCAATGGGAAGAGTCCATTGTAGTAGCAAGATTCTTAAGCTGGAAACCAAAACAGCTTAAGTAACAGTATGAATAGTTATAATATCCTAAGGGTGACTCAAAGAACATGTACACTGTATGTTTGTACCCACACACATGTAGCTGTGTTCATACAGTAAAAAATGTCCTTAAAGGTGAACTGGAATGATTGGTATAGAGTGAGTGGGTAAAGTTAGTGACTTCCTTTCACATTTTCACTCAAAGTTCATGTGAGAGTGTGTGCACATGTGTGCCTGCATGAGTGAATTCAGGCGTTAGAGTCAAGAGAGTTGGGTAAAAATGAGAAAGGTGCTCATATATGTACTTTTACAAGTTTATGTTCTAAGGTCAAGAGTTGTATAGAAATGAGGATGACTCCCCAGTACTTTTAAGTGTTCTATATTTCCCCCCATTTCCTCCTCTGTGCCTACAGTTTCTCCTCCGCTTCTTCCATTTTTTAAAATTTCTTCAGAATGGGTAGAAAAATAAGCTGAAATATTTATCTTTTATTTTCAGAGAGAGAAATCTTTACTTTGGTTCAGTTGTCCATGTCTGCAGTGGATTCAAAATAGATTTAAATGCAGTTAGGGACTTCCCTGGCAGTCCAGTGGTTAAGACTTCACCTTCCAATGCAGGGGGTGTGGGTTCAATCCCTGGTCTGGGAGCTAGGATCCCACATGCCTCAGGGCCAAAAAGCTAAAAACATAAAACAAAAACAATATTGTAACAAATTCAGTAAAGACTTTAAAAATGGTCCACATCAAAAAAATCTTTAAAAAAAAAAGATTTAAATACAGTTAAACAATATTAGTTATTTACAAAGTATGGGAATTTTACTAAACGCTAAATATGAAAAGACATATCAAAGGACAGTTTCCTGGGAAATGTTTAAAAAAATTTATATATACACACATATACATATATATGATACACACTTTTTCTTAATAGAAAATACTTGCAAAACAAGTAAGTAAACTACAGGAAGAGAATCAAATACCTGGACGTTCTGATGTTGCACAGTTCCAAAATTGGTTGTTACAGGAGGGCACCCCATCTATTAAGGACCAGGAACGATTAATAAGGCACAGGTGAGATTGAAGTTAATGCATATTTTATGTATATAATGTGGACCCAAATAAGTTGGAAAATACTACAAATAATTGAAGGTAGGAAATTTTTTAAAGTACTGGATGCTATTTAACTCCACTCTTTCAGTATGGAGAGGAAGGGAGATCAAGAAGTACAGGAATTGGAAACTTGGGTGCCAAGGCTAAAGATGAGTTTCTACTAGAGAAGATAGAGTTTCTGGGAGTTCAAGAGGTAATCCAAGCTGATAACTGAATTAATCAAATCCAAAATCCTTCCTATAGTAGGAGATGGTGGGAAAGTATCTTTAGCACATGCCTCTAATAATAATTTTTTATGGGTCTTCTTTAAGCTCTGACAGCATTAAGTTTGAGGAAATTAATGCACAGTCAATAAAGGAGTTTGGTATAACTTTAATACTAATATAAACATGCATTATCTCAAAAAACAAAACCTGCAAGCTCTTTAGATATTATCTACTTACATTCAATCATTACCTTTCCATGGTCAAGACCATTTCTTACTATAGTTCTTTCCTCCTCCTCCATTAAGGTGAGAAATTAAGCTGCATTACCTGATTTTATGTTCCGTGGTAGTTCCATAATACAGATTGACATACCAGAGACCCAGACTATAGATGGAAGATTTGTTCAAGGCCTTATAAATTACAAGGGGGCTCAAGACACATCTTTCTAAGGAAATTCAAATCTGAATTTTTCCAGATTTGAAGTCAGTGTTTCAGTTATTTCAGTCTTCTTTGCAAACTCATATTCCTAAGCCTATTGTGAATATGTACTGTACAAAATGTTTTTAATCAGTCTGCTCCACATTTTATCATTGTCTTGGCCATAACAACAGATACTTATATATATAGTAGGGAGATCTGTATAATGAATAAAATATGGTGAGTTCATGGGTCAGGCTGGCTTAAAGTCCATGAACAGAGCTGATAGAAAAACAGTAAAATTCCTGTAGCTCAAGAAATAAAAAGCAAGAAAGGAGGTAGTTTGGGAATATCAAAGCAGATGATCCCATAATAAGGAAAACTCCCAATTCACCTTCACTTACATTTGCATTTTTACTTAGATATTTGGATATGATAAGTAGGGAATTAGAACATCTTGAGCACACAGCAGAAGAGCAACGCCTAATACGGATGGATAGAGAAGAAAGACAACAGCGAGAACACACAAGAAGAAAACTTAGTCTTCGTAGGAAAATTGAAGAGGTGAGACACAACAAATTTAAAATATTGAGAGAAAAATTGTGTACAGTTATTTCATTTGTAAATAATTTGAGCTGTCCATCATACTTCTTGAAGTCATTTCAAGTCGAAGCATTTTACCCACATTGATCTTTGTTCACAGCTATGATATGCATGTTGTTACATAAAATGAGGATGACACCACAAACTACATATATGAGCTAATATCTGCTCTTAAAGTGATGATGGTGAAAGTTACTAGATACTGTTTAACTCTCCTATAGCCCTCAGTGTGGAGAGGCAAAAATTTTTAATTTAGCTTTAGTTAAAAATAACCATCTCTGCATTCCTAATAGGAGTGCAGTGAAGGAAGCGCATTCTAAAGCCAATGTATGACTTCAGTTACGCTTGACCTGATTTCTGTTAGGCTCTTGACTTGTTCTAACTTGCTTGTTGGTTTATTGTGAATACATACTGAATACAGTAACATCGTGCTCTTTAGGAATGGAAGACAAAAGAGATGTTACTTCTAACAAGGATCGGAGAAGATGTTAAAAGAGAAGCTAGGATAGAGGAACAACGGCGTAAAAACAGAGAAGAGAGTGACAGGAAGGTAGAGTGAGCTTTAACCTCTAATTGGGGCTGTTTGAGGACAAACTTTTGATAGTTTTGATTTTTGAATGTAGTTCACTTTGTGAGACGATAGAATGTTACCCCAAATGATTTGTATTACACAGAACTGAAAGTTATAAAAATTTTTGCTATGTTTTGGTCATATTGCAACTATAATATAAAAAGTACTTCTCTGTTTTTTGATATAACTACTTTTGACTTTATCTCACACCATAAACTACACTTGTAATTCCTATAGAAAACAATGACATAACTGATTGTTTTTCTTAGAATCAGAATTTCTTGGAGAAAGTTCTCAATTTTTCCCCACCAGTTAATTTTTTTAGAGTAACTGTTTTGAACCTTAAATAATATGTAATATTTTATGATTCAGAGTATAAATCAGTATAAAGAGAAAGAAAATTCATTTGTAATCCCAGCACCACCCTATTTATTGGTATACATACACACACAACTACATACACATACATTGCATAATATTTCTATGAATATTTATATATTGCAATAAATACATGTTATTGTTCCTTATAGGCTGTTTTGTAGACTGCTTTTTTATTTAACAAAATAACATTGACAACTCTTCATGTCAATAAGTATTAACCTAAAATAATCTAATCTAAATGATTATTTTAGGTAGTATGTTGTTGAGAAACCTATATTGTAAGTGTAAGATTTACATAATTTGGTTATACTGCTATCTACTGCTATATAATTTTTTAAATATTGGAAATTGAAATATGTTGGTAATCTTTTATTGTACCCTTCATACATGTACCTTTAAGTATTATCAGGGACTCATTACCCGTAATATGGCAAGCTCAGCTTATTCTAATTTACTATAATTATTATTTTCTAGTATTTAATTTTTCACCACTTTTTTATTGGAGTATAGTTGATTTACAACATTGTTAGTTTTCAGGTGTACAGCTAAGTGATTCAGTTACACATGTACATATATTCATTCTTTTTTAGATTCTTTTCTCATATAGGTTATCACAGAATATTGAGTAGAGTACCCTGTGCTATACAGTAGGTCCCTGTTGGTTATCTATCCTATATATAGTAGTGTGTGTGTATTCATCCCAAGCTTCTAATTTATCCCTTCCCCCACCACGTTTCCCCTTTAGTTACCCATAAGTTTGTTTTCGATATCTGTAGGTCTGTTTCTGTTTTGTAAATAAGTTCATTTGTTTCTTATTTTTTTAAATTAGATTCCACGTATGAGTTATATCTCATGATATTTGTCTTTCTCTTTCTGACTTCACTTAGTATGATAATCTCTAGGCCCATCCATGTTGCTGCAAATGGCATTATTTCATTTTTTATGGCAGAGTAATATTCTATTGTATATATGTACCACATCTTCTTTATCCATTCCTCTGTCGATGGATGTTTAGGTTGCTTCCCTGTTTTGTCTACTGTAAATAGTGCTGCAGTGCACACTGGGGTGCATGTATTCTTTTAGATTATAGTTTTCTCTGGATATGTGGCCAGGAGGGCGATTGCTGGATCATATTGGATTGCTGGATCAAAAATAGAATCATAGTTCTATTTTTAGTTTTTTAAGGAACCTCCATACTGTTCTCCATAGTGGTTGTACCAGTTTACATTCCCACCAACAGTGTAGGAGGGTTCCCTTTTCTCCACACCCTCTCCAGCATTTATTGTTTGTAGACTTTTTGTTGGCCATTCTGACCAGTGTGAAGTCATATCTCATTGTAGTTTTGATTTGCATTTCTCTGATAATTAGTGATGTTGAGCATCTTTTCATGTGCTTTTTGGCCATATGTATGTCTTCTTTGGAGAAATGTCTATTTAGATCTTCTGCCTATTTTTTGATTGGGTTGTTTCTTTGTTTTGACATAGAACTGAATGAACTGTTTGTATATTTTGGAGGTTAATCCCTTGTCAGTCACTTCATCTGCAAATATTTTCTCCCATTATGAGGTTTGTCTATTTATTTTATTTATGGTTTCCTTTGCTGTGCAGAAGCGTTTAATTAGGTACCATTTGTTTATTTTTGTTTTTATTTTCATTATTCTAGGAGGTGGATCAAAAAGATATTGCTGCAATTTATGTCAAAAAGTGTTCTGCCTATGATTTCCCCTAAGAGTTTTATAATGTACGAACTTACATTTAGGTCTTTGATACATTTTGAGTTTATTTTTGTGTACCATGTTAGAGAGTGTTCTAATTTCACTCTTTTACGTGTAGCAACAACGTGCCCTAGGTTTCCTCTTAATTTTTGCATGATTACATTTGCTTTTCAAGGAGTCTTGGCCAATTTTAGTGACATCTGGTGCAGTGGATCAAATTATGGCACTGGGAGTGTCCATTAAACATGACCACTGATGGTAGGCATGGTAACACCACAGGCTACCTGAGGCATCTTAATGGCAGAGCTATTTGAATTATTGATATTTCCAATGCAGCTATTCTAAATTGTCTTTTTTGAATCATGTTTTAATATGAGAGGTTTTCAATTCATTTGTATATTTTTCTTAATATATTTATTTTTTTGCTTTAATATTTGATATCTATTTTTACTCCAATTTATGTTCTTAAGTTACAGGGTTGTCAAAAACTTTAAAGAGATCTGTCTTAGCTTCTTTGTCAAAAATCATTTGTATTAGTCTAAATTTACTCCTTTTCTGCTCTTTGCCCTCTTTGTATATTATACTGCTTTGATTATTATACCTTTAATAGTTGTTTAAATCAGTAATGTTAGCCTTCCAAGTTTGTTTTTCTATTTTGAAGTTGTTTTGGTTAATCTAAGCCCTTTACATTTCTGTATAAATTTTAAAATCATCTTGTCAATTTCTGCCAAGAAATTTTGCTGAGATTTTGATTGGAATTGTATTGACTCTGTAGGTCAGTTTGGGCAGAATTGATCTTTTGATAATACTGGGTCTTCCAACTCATGAACCAAATACCTCTCTCCATTTATTCAGGTTTTTCTTAATTTTTCTTCTTGTGTACTCATGTAATTTGAAGTATACAGCTCTTACACATCTTTTGCTAGATTCATCCCTATGTATTTCATGATTTATGCTATTGTAATTTGTATTTTTAATTTCAAATTCCAATTGAGGTTAGGATATAGAAAAACAATTTTTAATATTCATTTCATATCTTGTATTGATAAAAGCACTTTTTAGTTCTAGTTGTTTTATTCTATGTACCAATCGATATTCTACATGAATAATCATGTTGCTAGAAATAAAAGTAGTTTAACTTCTCACTGAACATGGATGTCTTCTTATTTTCTTTTCTTGCCTGACTGCACTGACTAGAACCTCCAGTATTATGTAGAATAGAAGCAATTATAATGGATATTATTATCAAATTTTTTTTGTCCTATCTTGCCTCTCTACAGACATAATAGGCTGCTTGACACTGTACCAGGCTTCACTGATATGTTTTTCATTTTGTAATTTTTAAATTGAAATATAGTCAGTGTACAATATTATGTTAGTTTCAGGTGTATTACATAATGATTTGACATTTGCATACATTATAAAATGATCACCACAATAAGTCTAGTAATCCTCTATCCTTATACAAAGTTATTATGATATTATTGACCATATTCCCTATGCTATATATTTTGTCCTTGTGATTCATTTATTATATAACTTGAGGTTTGCACCTCTTAATCCCCTACATCTATTTCACCCACTTTCCACCCCCTCCCTTCTGGAAACCACCTGTTTCTTCTCTGTATCTGAATCTGTTTTATTTTGTTGTTGTTGTTGGTTTTATTTTTTAGATGCTACACATGATATGCAGTATTTGTCTTACTCTGACTTATTTCACTTAGCTATAATATCCTCTAGTTCATCCACATTGTCACAAATGGCAAGATTTCATTTTTAATGGCTGAGTAATATTCCATTGTGTGTGTGACCACATCTTCTTTATCCATTTGGCTATGGATGGACACTTAGGTTGCTTCCATATCTTGGCTACCGTTAATAATGCTGCAGTGAACACTGGGGTGCAGGTATCTTTTGTATTAGTGTTTGTATTTCCTTTGGTTAAATACCCAGAAGTGAAATTCCTGGGTCATATGGTAGCTCTATTTTTAATTTTTTGAGGAGTTTCCATACTGTTTTCCATAGTGGCTGCTACCATCTAATAATTTACAATCCTATCAACAGTGCCTTGAGGGTTGCCTTTTCTCCACATCCTCACCATTTGTTATTAGTTGTCTTTTTAATGATAGCTGTTCTGGCAGGGGTGAGGTGGTAACTCATTGTGATTTTGATTTGCATTTCCCTGAAGATTAGTCATGTTGAGCAAGTCCTCTGACCATTTTTAAGTTGGCTTGTTTTTTTTTTTTTTGATGAGTCATAAGATTCCATTGTGTATTTTGGATATTAACCATTTATTGGGTGTATTGTTTGCAAATATCTTCTCCTGTTCAGTAAGCTGCCTTTTGTTTTGCCAATAGTCTACATGTCCGAAAACGTTTTAGTTTGTTGGAATCCCATTTGTTTATTTTTGCTTTTGTTTTTCTTGCCTGAGGAGACAGATCAAAGTAATAATAATAATGCTAACATCGATGTCAAAGAGCATACTACCTGTTTTATCCTAGGAGTTTATTGGTTTGGGGTCTTACATTTAAGTCTTTAATCCAATTTTGAATTTGTTTTTGTATATGGTATGAGAAAGTAAATTAGTTTGATCCTTTCCCTGTAGCTGTCCAGTTTTCCCAGCATCATTAATTGAAGAAGCTGTCTTTTCCCTGTTGTATATTCATGCCTCCTTTATTGTAGATTAATTGACCATGTATGTGTGGGTTTATTTCTGGGCTCTCTTCTGTTCCAGTGATATATGTGTCTGCTTTGGTGCCAGCTCCATACTGCTTTGAACTGTAGCTCTGTAGTATACTTTGAAATCAGGGACCATGATTTTGGTCATCTTTCTCAAGATTGTTTTGGTTCTTCAGGGTCTTTTCTGTTTTCATACCAATTTTAGAATTATTTGTTCTAGTTCTAAAAAATGCCATTGGTTAGGGTTAGGGATTACATTGAATCTGTATATTGCCTTGGGTAATATGGTCATTTTAATAATATTAATTCTTCCAATTCATGAGCACAGTATATCTTCCCATTTGTCTTCAGTTTATTTCATTAATGTCTTATAGTTTTCAAGTATTAAGTCTCTTACCTCCTTTGTTAGAGTTATTCTTAGGTATTGTATTCTTTTTGATGCAACTGTAAATGTGATTCTTAATTTCTCTTTCTGATAGCTCATTGTTAGTGTGTAGAAACAGGACAGATTTCTGTATATTAATTTTGTATCCTGCAACTTTACTGAATTCATTTACTAGTTCTAATAACTTTGGGGGGCATCTCTAGGATTTTCTATATATAGTATCATGCCATCTGCAAACAGACAGTTTTACATCTTCCTTTTCAATTTGGATGCATTTTATTACTTTTCTTGTCTGATTGCCATGGCTAGGACTTCCAATACTATATTCAAGGAAAGTGGTGAGATGGGGCATCCTTGTCTTATTCCTGATCATAGAGGAAATGCTTTCAGTTTTTCACCATTGAGTGTGATGTTGACTGTAGGTTTGTCACAAGGGGTCTTTATTATGTTGAGGTCCGCTTCCTCTGTACCCGCTTTGTGGAGGGTTTTTGTTTTTATCATAACTGGATGTTGAATTTTGTCAAAACTTTATTCTGCATCTGTGGAGAAAGTCATATGATTTTTCTTCAGACTGTTAATGTGGTATATCACATAGATTGATTTGCAGATATTGAACCATTCTTATATCCCTGTGATAAACCCCACATGATTGTGGTGTGTGATCCTTATAATGTATTGTCAATTTCTGACTTCTAATATTTTGTTGAGGATTTTTACATCTTAGGTTCACCAGTGATAATGCCTGTAATTTCCCTTTTTTGTTGTGTCTTTGTCTTGTTTCAGTATCAGGGTGATGCTGGTCTCCTAGAATGAGTTTAGAAGACCCTTCCTTCCTCTTTGATATTTTGGAATAGTTTGAGAAGAATAGGTGTTAACTCATCTTTAAATATTGGTAGAATTCACCAGTGAAGCCCTTAGGTCCTGCCGGTTAAACTTCATTACTGGTAATTGATTTGTTCATATTTTCCTCCCAATTCAGTCTTGGGGGATTGTACATTTCTGGGAATGTATATTTCTTCTAGGCTGTATATTTTATTGGCATATAATTGTTCGTAATAATCTCTTATCCTTTGTATTTCTGTGATGTTGGTTGTAACTTCTTCTTTTTCATTTCTGATTTATTTATTTGGGCCCTCTCTTTCTTGATGAGTCTAGCTAAAGGTTTATCAGTTCTGTTTATCTTTTCAAAGAACCAGCTCTTAGTTTCATTGATATTTTCCACCTTTTTATTTTTAGTCTTTATTCCATTTATTCTGCTCTGATCATTATGACTTCTTTCCTTCTACTAACTGAGTTTTGTATGTTCTTCTCTTTCTAATTCTGTTAGGTGTGGGTTAGGTTCTTTATTTGAGAATTTTCTTGTTTCCTGAGGTAAGCTTGTATTGTTATAAACTTCCTTCTTAGAACTGCTTTTGCTGTGTCCCATAGATTTTGGATCATTGTGTTTCTATTTTCTTTTGTTTCCAGGTATGTTTAGTTTGATTTCTTCAGTGATCCATTGGTTGGTTAGTAGCATGTTGTCTAGCCTCTACGTATTTGTGATTTTTGCAGGTTTTTTCTTGTGGTGATTTCATTGTGGTCAGAAAAGATGCTTGATATGATTTCAATCTTCTTAAACTTATTTAGATTTGTTTTGTGGCATAACATGTGATTGATCTATGCTGGAGAATGTCCCACATGTACTTGAAAAGAATGTGTATTCTGCTGCTTTTTGATGGAATGTTATATGTATATATGAAATCCATTGGGTCTAATGTGTTATTTAAGGCTAGTGTTTCCTTATTGATTTTCTGTCTGGATGATCTATCTATTGATGTAAGTGGAGTGTTATTGTCCCCTACTATTATTGTGTTACTGTCAATTTCTCCCTTTATGTTTGTTAGCATTTACCTTGTGTATTTAGGTGCTTCTATGTTGGATACATAGATATTTACAATTGTTATATCTTCCTGGATCAATCCTTTTATCATTATGTAATATCCTTCCTTGTTTCTTGTCGCAGTCTTTGTTTTAAAGTCTATTTTGTCTGATAAAAGTACTGCTACCCCAGATTTTGTATGGAGTACATTTTTCATCCCCTTAACTTTCAGTTTGTGTGTCTTTAGATCTGAAGTGAGTCACTTGTAAGCAGCATATATATGGGTCTTGTTTTTGTATTCATTCAGCCACTCTGTCATTTGATTGGAACATTTAGTCCATTTACATTTAAAGCAGTTATTGATAGGTATGTACTTAATGCCATTTTGTTCATTGATTTGTGGTTGTTTTGTCCTTTAATCTTTTGCTCTCTTCCATTGTGACTTGATGAGTATCTTTAACATTATGCTTGGATTTTTTCCTCTTTTTTGTGTGTTTTATTATATATTTTTGGTTTGTGGTTACTGGGAGGTTCTTGTGTAAAAACCCATATATATATATATGATTATTTTAGTTGATTATCTCTTAGATTCAAATGTATTCTAGCAACCCTACATTTTTACTCTCCCCTCCACTTTTAATGTTTTGATATATTTTACATCTTTTTGTTTTATGTATCCCTTAACTACTTATAGTGGATATAGATGATTTTACTACTTTTGTCTTTTAACTTTCCTACTAACTTTATAAGTGGTTGATCCACTGCCTTTATTGTATGCTTGCCTTTACCAATGAGATTTTTCCTTTTGTGTTTTTCATATTTCTAGTTGTGCTATTTTCTGCTTAGAGAAGTCCCTTTCACATTTCTTGTAAAGCCAGTTTATTAGTGCTGAACTCTTAGCTTTTGCTTATCTACAAAACTTAAGAGCTGTCCTTCAAATGTGAATGATAGCCTTGCCAGGTATTCTTGGTTATAGTTTTCCCTTTCACACTTTGAATATATTGTGCCACTCTTTTCTGGTCTGCAAAATTTCTGCTGAAAAGTTAGCTCAGAGTCTTATGTGAGTCACCTTGTACATAACTAGTTGCTTTTCTCCTGCTGCTTTTACGATTCTTTAATTTTTGCCATTTTAATTATAATGTGTCTTGGTGTGGATCTCTTTGGGTTGATCTTGATTGGGTTTCTTTGTGCTTCCTGGACCTGAATGTCTATTTTCTCTCCCAGGTTAGACAAGTTTTCATCTGTTTCTTCAAATAAGTTATCAGTGCCTTTCCCTCTCTCTTCTCCTTCTGGGACCACTGTAATGCAAATGATAGTGTGGTTGATGTCCAGAGATGTCTTAAACTCTCCTTATTTTGTTGAACTCTTTTTTCTGTTCAGCTTGGGTGATTACAACTACTCTGTCTTCCGGTTCACCAATCTGTTCCTCTGTATCAGCTAATCTGTTGATTCCTTCTAGTGTATTTTTTATTTTAGTTATTGTATTATTCAGTCTGTTTGATTCTTCTTTATGTTTTCTAACTCTTGTTGAACTTCTCACTGTTCATCCATCTTCTTCTGTGTTCCTTGAGTGTGTTTATGACCATTACCTTGAACTCAATTTTATCAGGTAGATTGTTTATCTCCACTTTATTTAGTTCTTTTTCTGAAGTTTTGTTTTTGTTTGGAACATATTGCTCTCTCTCCTCACTTTGCCTAATTCTTTGTGTTTATTTCTGTGTATTAGATAGATAAGTTACATTTCCCAATCTTGAAGAAGTGTCCTTATATAAGTACCATTCTATGACGCACAGCAGCACACTCCCCTCTGGTCATGAGAGCTCTATGCTCTAGGAGTGTCCCCTATGGGGGCTGCATGGGCTCTTCTCTTCTGCAGTTGCAGGGCTGACTACTTTGGTGCGCCAGTAGGAAGGGCTGGCCCCTGGCCTGGTTGGCTGCCTGCCCACTGATGGACATAGCTGGGTCCTGGTGCAGCTGGTTACAAGGCCCAGGGAGTCCCATGTCTCATGCCAGCCAACTGGTGGGCAAAGCATGTCCTGGTGAGGCTGGCTATGGGGCCTGTGGTGGCTGGGTTAGGAACTAGTCACCTGTTAGGAGATGGTGGGTCACAGTGAGGCTGGTTGTATGGCCCAGGTGGATCCCAGGACTGGTGCCAGCTCCCTGGTGAGAAGATCATCCCCCAGTGCTAATAAGCTAGAGGGAGGATTCCAAAATGGCACTTGCCAGCTCTGGTGTCTTCATAGTAGAACAAGTCTCCCCAAATGGCTACCACCAGCATCTCCATCCCCAAAGGGAATGCCAACTGCCTCCTATCTCTCCAGGAGTCTCTCCAAGATGAACAAGTTGGTCTGACCCAGGCTTCTTTCAACTTACTGCCTCTGTACTGGGACTTAGAACATGTGAGATTTACATGTGCCCTTTAAGAACAGAGTCACTATTTCCTACAGCCCTCTGGTTCTCCCATACACAAGCCCTGCTGACCTTCAAAACCAGATGTTCTTGAGGTTCGTCTTCTTGGTGCAGGACCCCCTGGCTGGGGAGCCTGATGTTGAGCTTGGACCTCTTTCTCCTTGGGAAGAACCTCTGCAATTGTGATTATCCTCTTGTGGGTCACCTACCCCAAGGTGTGGCTCTTGACTATACCTCACCTCTTCCTCTCCTACCCATCTCATTGTGGTTACTTCTTTATAGCTTTAGTTGTGGAAAATCTTTTCTGCTAGTCTTCATGTCATTCTCACAGTTGCCCTGCAGATAGTTTTAATTTCGGTGTGCCCATGGAAGGAGGTGAGCTCAGGGTCTTCCTACTCTGCCATCTTGGCCACAGCCTCTCATTTTGTAATTTTCTTTTTCTCTCAGTGTTTCTTTTTAGATGGTTTCTTTTTCTGAACATGTATTAATTAATCTCTTTCCCTGCAATATCTACTCTGCCATTAATGCATCCATTGCATTACTCATCTCACACATTAAAAAAAAATTGATTTGGGCCCTTTTTATATCTTCTGTGTCTCTTGTTTACCTTGTAAATATATGGAGTGTAGTTATGTTATCTGTTTTTTTTTAATTCAAGTATAGTTAATTTACAAGTCGTGTTAGGTTCAAGTGTGCAACAGTGATTCAGTTGTACATATATAAGTATATCTAGATAGATGCCTTTTCTGATTCTTTTCCGTTATAGGTTATTACAAGATACTGCATATAGTTCCCTGTGCTATAGATCAAGTCCTTGTTGTTTACCTATTTTATATATAATAGTGTGTATATGTTAATCCCAAACTCCTAATTTATCTCTCCACCCACTCCCTGCTATCCCCTTTGGTAACCATAAGTTTGTTTTCTATGTCTGTTGAGTCTATTGCTACTTTGTAAATAAGTTCATTTGTATCATTTTTTTAGATTCCACATATAAGTGATATGATATTTGTCTTTCTCTGACTTACTTCACTTATGTGATGATCTCTAGGTCCATCCATGTTGCTGCAAATGGCATTATGTAATTCTTTTTTATGGCTGAGTAATATTCCATTGTATGTATATATATATATATATATATATATATATGTATATATATATGTATGTATGTATATATATATACCACATCTTGTTTATCCATTCCTATGTTGATGGACATTTAGGTTGCTTCCATGTCCTGACTGTTGTAAATAGTGCTGCAGTGAGCATTGGGGTGCATGTATCTTTTCAAATTAGAGTTTTCTCCAGATATATGCCTAGAAGTAGGATTGTGGCATCATATGATAGCTCTATTTTTAGTTTATCAATTTTAATGTTATCTTTAATTCTAACAGCTGTATCATTTCTGGATCATTTTTGATTGATTACTCACTTTATGGGTCATATTTCTGTGCTTCTTTATATGCTTGGTATTCTTTGATTAGATGCCAGATATCATGAATTTTATATTGTGTGTGCTGAATATTTTCAGCTTTTTATAAATATTCCTTAGCTTTTGTTCTTGAATGTAGATAGGTAGTTTATTTGGAAATGGTTTGATTTTTATAGGTCTTGCTTTTTAATAGTTGTTAGATGGGGCCAGAATCATGTTTAATCTGGGACTAGTTATTCCCCACTACTGAGGCAACATTTTAGTACTCTACCCAGTGCCCTACGACTTACAAAATTTTTCTGGGGTGGCTGGTGAGAATAGGCATCATAGGTAGGTGCCAAGTACTGTTTTCTTGAATCTTTTGGGATGATCCTGTCTTTGGTCTTGGATTGTCTCCTCACATACACATAGTGATCCATTCCATTGCTGACTACTTTAGGAAATTCTCTGAGGATTTCTGGGTGATTTCCTCTGTGCAGCTATCTCTTTTCTGGCACATCCAGTATCAATATTAGTCCAGAGATTTACAGAGAGAAGTCAAATTTCATGTATGATATTATGTTTGCCTATAATATAATATATATAATTATGTACTATTATATTATTATATATTATATTATTATTATATATAATTATATATATAACAATATATTATTATAATATATAATTATATATAATATGTAATATAATAGGCCTGAGTGACTCTTGGTTAAGGAATCCTCCAACTGAAAATGATTTGAAATTGCCTAAACTCACCAGGAGAGCAATGCATTGAGATGCTATCTGATCTGAAACTAGACACCCTGAAGGTGTACAGTGAGATAAATTGCATCTAAGGGTTAAATATATTCTTCATGTTTGACCATGTGTGGCAATTTACCCCTTACTACCCCCCCAAATTTGTACTCTGAATAACCTTACAAGTCATAAGGCTTGCTCATTTCCAACATACTATCACATTTTAAATATTTATTTGTATTTCTAAACAGCAAGTTGATGTTAACCAATATACTTCTTTAATATTTTAGAAACAAGCCCTTCTAGAGAAAAAAATGGCTTATCATTTACAAAAAATGCAAGGAAGTGGCATTAAAAGAGAAGATATGAGGAAAAATACAATTGATTACAGAGAACAAGATGGACCACATTATGAATGTGAGAACATTAAGGGCTGATGTAGCTATGTAGAAAGTGCTTGTCTGTGTATTTATGTAAAAGATCCTTTTACAAAACTCTGTTTGCTCACGTTTGCTACCTGCTTTGTGCCAGCGAAGGGTTCTAGGCATTTCCCTGTAATAGTTCAAGTTGAAAAGTAGACATACATGTAAAAATTAAAATAACCTTATCAAGTGGTTCAGCAGACAGCCTTGCCTATATTGCAGTTCTAACCAACTTCCCTATACTTAATGTATTTTTTGCTACTGAAACCTTAGAAATTTGTAAGATAATTGCTATCACATACCAACATGGTGTTCTACTATTTTGCCAGCCATAAAGAATAGACAGTACCAGAAAAGAACACAGGGAAGAAGGAAAGGAGGTGGAGAAAGATAGACAGGAACAAAGAAAGGAAAAAAAGGGAAGAAATGAAAGTTTAAAGGAAGAACATCAAGTCATTACTTTGTTATGCCCAGTATCTACCAGCTTCCTTTTATTTTTAACATTTTAAGACTATAGTAGGATTTATTAAATTAATTAATGATATTAAAATTTCATGGCCAGAATACAAAAATGTAGACTTGTTTTAATTATCTGTGACTAAATGTATTAGGAAAGAAGATAATAATCTTCCATGAGTTATCATCATAGCATCCGATCAATCCTATCTCTGTCCCATCAATCCTCTTTCTATGTGAGAGCCTCCCTTTGTCACTTAAGTATATTACTAACTAGTCTCCATTGGCTCTCATTTTTACCTACCTCAGATCCATTTTTTACACTGCTACATAATTACACGTAAAACTCTGTTCTAGTTTTTTTCTCCTGGCCTCAAAACTTAAAGATCCCCATTACCTCTTAAATGAAGCTCAGACTTTTTAGACAACCATTCATCACCATCTAGGGTCAAACCCAAACCTAACTTTATTTCACATTACCTCCTTGAATAAGGCAGATATGATCTAGGGGTGATATGCTTAGGCTCTAGAGCCAAACTGCTGAAGTCAAAGTCCTGCTTTACCATTGTCTAGCCATGTAAATAGCTTGAACAAAATTATTTAACCTCTTTGAATCACAGTTGCATCATCTGAGAAGAAAATACTCCTAAATCGCATAAAGAGCCCAAGAGTTCTAGCACATAGTAAGCATTCAATTAATTTCATTGTCTAATCAAACGAGACTGCTGACCGTTCCTAAAACACAAGTGAACTTTTATACTTCTGTGCCTCTCTTTATCCAAGTTTCTAGCCTGGAATGACATGCTCACTGTCCATCTCTGTAACTCCTACAATTCTTTAAGCTCCACTGTAAGTGACACTACAAAAAGTCTTTCTTGATAACTGTAATTTGAAGATACCTGTCCTTCGAATCACTTATAGTACTTTGTATTATTCTTAATACATGTATTCCATACTTCCCACTGTCTTAACTACCTATTATATCGTAACTCCCACCTTTCTGTTTCACAGAGCACCTAGTATTGTATGTATATATGTATATCTTTGTGTGTGTTTGTATACATGCATGCTTACTGAATGGACTAATTCAGCCTATTCAGCTCATTGAGATAATGATAGCAATTTCATCCTTCAAAAAAGAAATCACTTTAGAAACTATATACATCCCTGCATCAAGAACCATTAATTTTCTCATTTAATAGGAAAAGAGTTTCAAGAAGACATTTTTAAACACTTGTTGCCTCAAATCCCTTTTTTTGAAGAAGTGGGATATAAATTAATTTATTTTATCAAAGTGACAAATGAAATTGAATTATTCCTCTATAGTAATGTTGTCATCTTCCACCAAGTAGATAGCTTCCAGAGGGACAGAGAGAATAAGAGAGGACAGGAACATTGGGTGAACCTGCTCCAATGAGAAGACAGATCACTCTCACATTTGACAGCCTTAATGAAAACCCATTGAGCGCACATGCTGTGAGGATCCTTTGCCCTCCTAAATGGTTAGAAACGGGAACTATAATTTCCTTTATCACAAAAGAGGAATATGTATATGGTTGCTTATGCTAGGCTGTGAGGTACATTCAAGAGTTGCAATTGTCACTGTTGGCTGGTGGGTCTCCAGCCAGTAGCTATATTGGTATCCATCTCTACAAAGATGAAATGGCCTGTTACAGTTGAGCCAGGTATAGCTTTTCTCTCTGTCAGAGGAAAATTCTGTCCTTCTATCTTTTAACTTGAAGGGATAATATTTGAAGAGTAATCGTTTTTCGCATTCCTCCATCTTCTCCAATACCTCCCCACAATCCTAAATAGAAATTAGCATATAGGCTCACTTCCTATTGGGCATGAAAAGAGAGCCTGTCTTGGGTAATTCTGTCATCATCATTATTAAAAATAAATGTTTTGTTGCATTTCTTTAAGCTAATTCTCCAAAGAAGAAAAAGAAGAGTAATGATGACATAAAGATAATTTATCCTGTTGGTGACCAGAAAGCAAATAAAGGAGCATATGGTAATTTAATATTGTGATAAGAAATATTAAATAGTATTTTTGGGAAAGACTGAATTTGGATGGCCTTTTTTGCTTAAGTTCAGATAATTCCTCTGTTCTTTGTTGTCAAATGACAGATTCAGAGTGATGCTTACAAACAATGATATAACCTCTATTGCTTTCAGAATTTCATCTCAAGTTACAGATTTAGTGTTCTAAACTTATCATTTTAGACAAATTAAATGGTCTATTGCTGCTGAATGAAAAATACATGAATGTAACAAATTGCAAGATAATTTTTATATTGCTCGAAATGATTTTTAAAAACTCTGAAACGCAAGAGGGAAGGGATATGGGGATATATGTATACGTATAGCTGACTCACTTTGTTATACAGCAGCAACTAACCCAACAATGTAAAGCAATTATACTCCAATAAAGATGTTAAAAAAAAGAAAAAAACTCTGAAGTGAGTCAGAAATTAAGTTTATGTACATTCACTCAACCCACTATGGACCCCAGTGAAATATCACTTTCTTTATTTATATCATTCTATGTTACTTCATGTTGTCCATTAGAGCTCATTGGGTTAGACCAGAACCCAAACAACAGCATAAATATCCTCCCAATAATATACTATCAAAAGTATAAGACTGTTAGAAATTGAGCAATATGAATTCTTCTCCCATATTAAATTTCCAGGGAAAAATTAAAGTATAAAAATTAAATCCCTTTGTCTTTATCAGTTAAATTCTAAAGAAAAAGTTTAAAATCTTTTCTTCCCTGACTGTGTAATTTGATTAGTCTCATAAAGTCTCTGAGATAAGATAGGGTTAGCTGAGGCTGTCTTCCACTCAGGACTACTGAGGTTTACTTAATTCAGCTCTAAGCTTTAAAGACCAAAGATTTTTGAAGTCCAAAGATTTTTTGGTCCCATTTTTAAAGTCCAAAGATTTTTTTAATAAAATATCAAAGAGTTACTTACAACACATACAATTATGACAATACAAGCCACATATCTACTAAATGTAGACAATAAAACTAAATTCTCAGTCTCTAAAGCAGTTATCTCATGCAGAATGGTCTTCTAAAAGTCTAGTGTTGAATGCAGGCCAGACTGGTCTTACTGATGTCAAAAAAATCTCAGTGTTATTGGAGGAAAGAATGATAGATGGAAAATATGATTTTCAGCCTCACTAAGGTACCACTCTATCTGTGACAGTCGTCCAGGTATCAACACTATAAACTTAATTAAGCATAGCTGGGAGACAAAGATGAATTCTAAAACTATATTAATACATATCTGGGGGGGAGAGGATCTTTTTTTACCCTCTAAGAGATTAGCAAGTGAATCATTCTTGTTTTGTGTGAATTTTAGAAATGTACAGTAGTGATATCACAATTCATTATATATTAAAAGTGCCCCTCTTTCCCATTCACCATAATCATACCTCCTTAGTTTCCATCTCATCACTGAACTAAGTATGAACTCCATACAGTGTCACAACCTTTACACTCTTATGGGCAGTCTGCCCTCACGTTTCATAATTGGCAACTATCCAGAGTTCAGAGGCCAGAATTCTCTATAGTTCCTGCTTCTGATCTTGTCTCTGTATTTTTTCATTCTCATAAAAAGATCCTGAGGTAATTTATTTTGGATTTTAAATTACCCTAAAGCAAAATGGAATTTTTTATATAATTGCATGAATTTTAACACACGTATGAATTAGTATGACCTCTACCAGAATCATGTGAGAACATTTACAACATTCCAAAAATGTCCTTTTGCAGTCACACCGTCTTCTCTCCCACTAATAAGCCCGGGCAACCACTGATATGTTCTCCATCACTATAGTTCTTTTTCCTTTGGAAAATGCCTTGTAAATGGAATCATACCGAATTTGATCTTTTGATAATTGCTCCTTTCAGCATGCCTTTGAAATTCTTTCAAATTATTTCATTTGTCAGTAGTTGACTCCTTTTTATTGCTGAGTAGTAGTCCATTGTGTGTATGTACCAGGTTTATTTATGCATACATCAGTTGAAGGAAATTTGGTTGTTTCCAGATTTTGGTGATTATGAATAGAAAGATCAGAAGTATACATTAAGCTTTTTGTGTGAACAAGGAATTGTTGTATATGTTTAAGTTTATAAAGAATTGCCCAACTGTTTTCCAGAGTGGCTGTAGCATTTTGCATTCCCTGTTTGCTGTGCATCCTTGTAACTGTTGGTATTATCAGTACTTTTTATTTTAATCATTCTAATAGATATAATGGTATCTCATTGTAGTTTTCATTTGTATTTGCCTGATGGCTAATGATGATGAATATCTTTTCATATGCTGTTTGCCTTTTGTAAATCCTGCCTGGTGAAGTATCTGTTGAAGCTTTTTGCTCTGTTGAGTTTTGGGAGTTATTTGTATATTCTGAATAGAAGTATTTTTCAGGTGTGTGACTTGCAAATATTTTCTCTCAGTCTGTAACTTGCCTTTTAATTTTCTGTTTCTGTTTCTGATTGATCAGTGTGTCTCCCCCTTTGCCCATATTGCTCTGTCTTTGATTACTGTAGCTTGTTATTAAAATGTAGCATAATTCCAGCAACTTTACTTTTCTTCAAAATTTTTATGGGTATTTTAATTCATTTATCTGAGTACAAACTTTATACTCAGCTTTACTGCAAAAATTATGCCAGGATTTTTGAATAAAGTATATTAAATCAATCTATAGATCGATTTAAGGGGGAAAGAAATCTTTACAGGGTCCTTCCAATCAAGGACTTTTAGGTCGTCCTTGATTTCTTTCATAAGTGTTTTGTAGTTTTCAGTATAGAAATCTTGTATATGTTGTGTTATATGTATACATAAGTGCTTCATTTTTGGTACTGTTGTACATGGTATTTTTAAAGTTTGATTTCCAACTGTCCATGGCTATTGTTTTTACTATGTCTCTTTGTACAGATTTTTTAGTGGTTGTTCTAAGTAACAGTGTACTTACTTGGCTTAATCACAGTCAACCCTAACTAGATATTCTACCTCTTTATGTAGAATGTGGAAACCTTACCACTATATATGTCTCCTTACTCCTCTCCCCTTTGTTATAATTATCTTATGTATTACATCTACATATACCAAACAGCCACTCAGAGTAATCATCATTTAAATGACTAAATAGGGGAAGAACAGCCTATCATATTTACTCAAATAATTAACATTTTGGTCACCCATTAATTCCTGATGTTTCTGGTCCCATGTTTCTTTCTGGTATCATTTTCCTTCAGTCTGTAGAACTTCCCTTAGCATCTCTTTTAGAACAAATTATCTGGCACTGAATTATCTTAGTTTTCCTTCACCTGAGAGTATTTTTATTTTACCTTCATTCCTGAATTATACTATTTACCCTTGATATCGAATTATAAGTTGTCAGGCTTTTTTTTTCCCCAAAAAAACTTTAAAACTGTTGTTCTCCATGGTTCTGATGGACATAGATAACATTATTAAGGTATTTTAATATAATTGATATGATATTGTATACAGTGTTTTGTGACTTACTTTTTATACTCAGCATTATATTTCAAAAGTTTTACCTATGTATTGTCTGACATTTTACTTCCTTTCAGTACTAATCCTATCCCATTGTGTGAATATCCCATTGTGTAAATACACCACAATTTAATATGTTTTTCTTTTGGTGGAAGTATCTGTTATTTGAACAATATTTCACCATTCTATACATATATATCTCCTGGTATTCATGGACAGGTGATTCTCTAGGGGTTATATGCCTCAATATGGGATTTCTGGGTCATGTTCCCTCTTCTGAGAAATTATTTTTTCAAATCTCTTGTCCATTTTCCTATTGGGGTATTTTTCTTTCTTTTACAGATTTGAAAGATTTTTTTGGTCACACATTCTATTATATACATATATATGGTATAGCAATATCTTCTTCCAATTTGTAATTTGTTTCTATTCTTTTTTTATCTTTTGATGTACAGAAGTTCTTAGTTCAGTATAATAAAATGTTACATTTTTCCTTATAGTTTGTATATTTTGTTACTTTTTATTTGAGGTTCATTTCTATGAGTTCTCTTTGATATGGCAAAGACATTAATCTTTTGTCTTATTTGTGGCACATATTTCCATAATTTTGTTAATGACTTTTTTTAGCCTTATTAAACATTTCAAACATAAGCAAAAACCAACAGAATCTTTATGTGCCTATCTTTCAGCTTCAGCAACTCCTGGACAGTTTTGTTTTGTCTATGTCCTCAACTTCTCCCTGCTGCCATATTGTTTTAAAGCACATCCCACACATATTATTTTCATCCATCAACTTACCAATATGTACCTAAAAGATAAGGATTATTTTTTTAATGTGTAAGCACAATACCATGATCACATTGCACAAATAATAATTCCTTAATGTAATCAAATATCTAATTACAATTCAGCTTCCAGTAATCTCATAAATGTCACAAAAGTATTTTGACATTACTTTGAATCTACATTGACACATACTGTGATAGTTTGTATGTCTTTTGAGTCTTTTAATCTATAGGTTCTCCTTCCATATATTCCTCTCTTTCCCTCCCTCCCTCCCTCCTCTTCTTTAAAATTAGTTTATTTGTTGAAGGAATTGAGTTGCTTGTCTTGTTGAGCTCCTCAGTTACTGAATTTTTACTGATTGCATCTATATGGTATATGTTATTTCTTCTGTACTTCCTGTAAAGTATTAGTTAAATCTATGCACTTTCAGGTTCAGTTTCTTTAGCAAGACTGATGCATACATGATGGTGTATCTTTCCATCAGGAGACACATAATATTGCATTGTCTTTCTCTTTGTGATATTAGCAGCCATTTATGTTCAAGGCCTTGATCCACAAATTAATTATGCATTACAAAATTGGGATATTTTTCCTTCTTCGTAAACTAGCTAGAAAATTTCTAATAAAAAGAAACTTTCCCCCAACTACTATTTGGTTACTTTGTGATACAGGATACTTGAGAAAAGCAGACTGATGCTTAATATTTTACCATCATTTATTACTTTTCAAAATAATGTATTGTTTCAGTAGCATCTTCTAACAGTGAGCAATTAGTTTTGTTTCATTATGAATTCACAGATTTATATAAATTTTATGTGCTTAAAATTTGCTATTACTGTGCTTACTAATGTTGAAATTGTGACAGCTCTGGCCAGTGAGGGCCCCTTCAAGATAACTTTCGAGTCCTTTTTGACACAACCCTAGTGATTTTTGTTAGCTTCCTTGCTATCTGAGAAGACTGGACTATCCAGTCTTACCTTGTACACATTTAGTTGTTTCAACACCAGTGAGTTTCATTGGTATCTTTGAGAAGATGAAGTAATCATATATAGTTGGACCTATTTCTGGACATGCTCTTTTCTTTTATTGGTCTGTTTGTCCTTATGTGAGTATATTCAATAGCATTCTCTTAATTACTATAGCTTTATAATAAGTCTTGAAATTTGGCAGTTTGAGTTCTCCAACATTTGTTGTTCTTCTAAGTTGACTTGGTTGTTCTAGGGCCTTTGCATTTCCATAGAAATTTTATTTTTTTTATTTAAGTATAGTAGATTTACAATATTGCAATAGTTTCAGGTGTACAGCATAATGATTCAGGGTTTTTTTTGGCAGATTATATTCCATTATAGGTTATTACAAGATATTGAGTATAATTCCCTGTGCTATACAGTAAATCCTTGTTGCTTATCTCTTTTATGAATATAGTTTGTATCCATTAATCCAGTACTAATTTGTCCCTTCCTTATTCCCTCTCCCCTTTGGTAATCATTAAGTTTGTTTTCTAAGTCTGTGAGTCCATTTCTCTTTTGTATAGATTCATTTGTATTATTTTTTAGATTCCACATATAAGTGATATATAGTATTTGTCTTTCTGTGTCTGACTTAATGCACTAAGCATAATATTCTCTAGGTCCATCCATGTTACTGCAAACAGCAATATTTCATTATTTCTTATGGTCACCTAATATTCTGTGTGTGTGTATACACATACATGATACACCACATCTTCTTAAGCCAATCATTTTTTGATGGGCACTTGGGTTATTTCCATGTCTTGACTACTGTAAATAGCAGTGCTGTGAACATTGGCATGTATGTATCTTTACAGTTCTCCAATTTCTACAACATAGTCAGCTGGGATTTTATTTGGGTTCACCTTTCATTTCTTTTTCTTGCTGGCCAGGACCTCCAGAACAGTGCTGAACAAAATGGTGATTGTGTACATTCTGATCTTGTTCTAAAATATAAGGCCAAGTGATCAATATAAATTAGAATATAGTTCTGGAGATTTGAAGATAGCTTTTATCAAAGGAAGGACATACCTTCATACTCCTCATTCACTAAGAAGTTTCATCATGAATGGGTGTTGAATTTTATCAAGTTTTTCCTTTCATCTTTGAGATAATTGTCTACATTTCCTCCTCTTTTCTCTTACTGTGGTAAGTTACTTTGGCTTATTTTTGAATGATAAACTAACCCTGCATTCTTGGAATAAGTCTCACTTATTCATTATGTATTATCTTTTATTGTATATTGTTAGATTCAATTTATTTATAGATTTTGCATCTTTATTCATAGGAGAATATTGACTGAGTTTTTCTTTTCTTGTAATGTCTTGTAATGATTTTTATATCTGAGTGCTTCTGGTATCAAACTATGAGTTGGGAGAGGAGTTTACTCCTCTTCAATTTTCTGGATGAATTTGTGTAGAATTAGTGTAAATTCTTCCTTTGGTATTTTGTGTAATTCAGAAGTAAAGTCTTTTGAGCCTGGAGTTTTCTTTGTAGAAATGTTTTTAACTATATATTCCATTTCTTTAATAGATATGAGGTTCTTCATATTTTCTATTTATTCATGAGTGAGATTTGATTGTTTTTGAGGAAAATCTGTCCCTTTCATATAAGTTTATTGCTATAAATTTTCATAATCTGTTATTTTTAGTATTATCTATAGACTGTTATGCTGTTATCTCTAATTTCCCTGATGATGGAAATTTGTGTCTTCTCTTTTTCCTGGTCTGGCTTTATCAGTTTTACTGAACTTCTCAAGGAGTCAACTGTTAGTTTTCCTCTCTTGTTTTTCTATTTCTTTTTCACTTTGATCTTATTTCCTTTCTTCTGCCTACTAAGTGTTGACAAGGATGTGGGAGAATTAAAACTCTGACACACTGCTGAATGGCATGAAATGGTACAGCCACTTGGGAAAACAGTTTGGCATTTCTTAAAAGTTAGACATATACTTACCATATGACCCAGCCATTCTACTACTAGGTATATTTACCCAATAGAAATGAAAAAGTATGCCCACACAAAAACTTGTGCAGGTAAGTTCATAAATATTTGTAAGTTGCCAAAACTGGAAACAACCCAAACAACAGGTGAATAGATAAAGAATGGTAGCATATCCATACAATGGAATACTTCTCAGAAATTTTTTAAAAAAGGAATGAATTATTAAAACATACAATACTGAGTGAAAGAAGCCAGGCAAAAAATACTATATATCACATACTATATGATCCCATTCATATAAAATTCTAGAAAATTCAGATTAATCTTGTGTAAGAGGTAGAGAGCACTGTTGTCTGAGGATGGGAAGAAAGAGATAAATGGATTACAAAGGTGGATGAGAAAACTTTCAGGGGTATTAGAAATTTTATTTTGGTTGCAGTGATGACTTCACAGTTATAGATGTATTTTTAAAGTGAGGAAACCGTTCAATTTAAATAATTAAGTTATAATTAAGTTATAATTAAACCACACAATTATAATTAAACCATTAAATTATACTTCAGTGAGTTCTTTTAAAAACTATACTGTTTCTTTCATTTACTTTTAGGACCCTTTGTAAACACCATTCATCGGTCTCTAAGTAGTTCAAAGAATATTGCCAAAACATCAGTACCTTCTCTTGTTTGTCAACCAGATGTACAAGATAATGATATTGAACAAAAGGTATGAAATTATGTCTCAAGCTTCTGTATGGTGATTATTAATTTATCTAGTTAACTTTTACTTCTGTGAACCATCTCCCTCTCTACCGTGTTATGGATTGGTTAGGGGTATTAGGATCTATTCATGAGAACTGATTCCTTTCCCTAGATGTGTTGAGTTACCTTTGTGCTAAACTCACTCACTCTCATTAGTAGAAACTAATCCAAACAAACATTTAGCAATTGCAATATCTAATATTTATTGAGCATCTACTGTTGGCCAAAGCCCTGTGACTTTTTCCTGAAGGAAGGGAAAATGAATAAATTGGTCACATAGGATACAAAGAAGAATAAGATATAATCTTTCCCCTTGAGGACTCATTGTCTAATGGGGCAGACAGATGCAAAAATGTTATTACAGTAAATTGAGAGTCTGGGATGATAAATTTTATTTTGATTCTTAGCAATGTGTTCTTAAAGCATTAGATTGGATTAGAATAGGTTGGATTGTATTTCCCTGAAACAAACTGAATGACTAAACGTTTTAGAACCAACCACTAAATAGATTACCATGTCTTTAAAAAAAATGTGGAGTACTAGAAGAGGGTAAAGTTTATACGTGGCTTCATATTAAACTCAATTTTGAACTAGTGAAATTTGAGATCCCTGTGGAAGGTGTCCTAGGAGGTTGGTAATAAGTATTGTCCCTGAGACAATTTTCATGAGAGAGTTAGAAGATAAAAGGGAAGAAAATCTGTATTAATTTGGTTGATTGGTAGAAGGCAAAATCTTTCAGAAGTGAAGTTACTAATGAATGTTTTTATCTTTAATGTTGTACCATATAGAAAGATGGAGAGACAAATAAAAAATCAAGTGTTTTTGATAATAGAGGTAAGAAAATAAAAAACATTCATAATTGTTCTGTTGTTTGTTAAGTACCTAATTATGGTTTCACCGTACGGTTTCTCAAGTTACTTGTTATACCATGGATTTTAAAAACCATGGTTATTTTGGAAAATAAAGCATGGTATAAAACTGTTTACGAATTTTGATGTTATAATTAGCCTATATGTTTGAATGATTGCTTGATAAGTATGACTTTTGAAATTTGCAAAGTGTGGAAAAGTTAGAGTCTCTGCTGTAGCTGTTTATAGTGATAGGTAGAGTAAGGTACTGACATACTGTGGTTCAGTAGGTTATAATACAGAGAAATATGCCCAGGAAGGTCCTCATACTGCACTGCCATCTATTCCCCACAGACAATACATCCTATTTCCCATCTCTCCTTGAGTGGAATATACAATAACTAAGTTTTTCTGCACCTTGTTAGATTTTTGGAAGTCACTAATAACACTCTCATGCAAAACCTATATACACACATAGAAAATACTAGACACCTCCATCCAGTGGCCAATGACCACCTCAAATTCAATACAAAAATCAAATTTTTCAACTTCTTGATCCTGTTTTTACCCAGGCACAAAACTTGACTTATCTTTAACTCTTCCTCTTTCTTGAATTTTGTATCCCCAAGTTGCCACTCTCTGTCTAATCTACCTCCTTCATTCCTCTTTCTCTCTCTTTTGCATTCCCACAACTGCTGCCTTTCTTTCCTCCATCCTTGACTATTTCAGTAACCTTCCTCCAACCTCTTCTTCCTCTTTTTAATCCACCCTACGTTTTGGTGTAAAGCAATCTTTCTAGAACACGGATCTGTTTGTTAATGTGGTGTATTACAGTTAACCACTTGCATATGTTGAACCATTCTTGCATCACAGGGATAAATCCCACTCGATCCTGGCATATGATTCTTTTAATATACTAATGAATTGCTTTGCTAATTTTTTTTTTTTAGCTCTTACATTTCCTGTTTATTTTTTTTATTTTTTTTAACATCTTTATTGGGGTATAATTACTTTACAATGGTGTGTTAGTTTCTGCTTTATAACAAAGTGAATCAGTTATACATACACATATGTTCCCATATCTCTTCCATCTTGCGTCTCTAATAAAAGGGAGAAAAAGTAGAGAGAATTACTAGAAGTATGAAGAAAGAAAGAAAGGAGGGAAGGCAGTACGGAAGGAAGGAAGGAAGAAAGAAAGAAAGAAAGAGAAAGAAAGAAGGAAAGAAAGGAGGGAGGGAGGAAGGAAGGAAAAAAGAGAAAGAAGATAAAATAAAATAAAGTTATTGAATTAAAAAATAATTATATAGAAAAAAAAGGGATGGATAGAACCTTAGGACAAATGTTGGGAGCAAAGCTATACAGACAAAATCTTACACAGCAGCATATACATACACCCTCTCAAAAAGAGGTAAAGGGGAAAAAAATCATAAATCTTGCTCTCAGAGACCACCTCCTCAATTTGGGATGATTCGTTGTCTAAAGGAGGGAAGGAAGGAAGGAAGGAAAGAAAGAAAGAAAGAAAGAAAAAGAAAGAAAGAAGGTAAAGTATAATAAAGTTATTAAAATTATAATTAATTACTAAGAAAAAAATTTTTTTATAAAACTTGTGGAAACCTTTCCTCCTTCACAGCTCCCTCCCACTGGTGCAGGTCCCATCCCTATTCTTTTGTCTCTGTTTTTTCTTTTTTTCTTTTGCCCTACCCAGGTACGTGGGGAGTTTCTTGCCTTTTGGGGGGTCTGAGGTCTTCTGCCAGCCTTCAGTAGGTGTTCTGTAGGAGTTGTTCCACGTGTAGATGTATTTCTGGTATATCTGTAGGGAGGAAGGTGATCTCCGCGTCTTACTCTTCCGCTATCTTCAAGGTCCCCCCTCTGGTTTGCTAATATTTTGTTTTGAATATTTGCATCTATGTTCATCAGGGATATTGGCCTATAGCTTTTTTTTTTTTTCCTTGTAGTGTCCTTGTCTGGCTTTGATATCTCAGTAATGCTGGCCTTGTATAATGAATATTGAACTGATCCCTCATCTTCTGGGTTTGGGGTTCTTTTGGTTTTTTTTTTTTTTTTTTTGGAAGAGTTTGATAAGGATTTGTATTAATTCATCATCTTTAAATGTTTGGTCAATTCACCAGTGAAACCATCTGGTCCTGCACTTTTCTTTGCTGGAAGGTTTTAATTTTTTTCATTGAACTATACTTGATTTACAATGTTGTGCCACTCTCTTCCATACAGCAGAGTGACTCAGTTATACACATATATACGTTCTTTTTTATGTAATTTTCCATTACGGTTTATCATAGGATATTGAATATAGTTCCCTGTGTGGAAGGTTTTTGATTACTGATTCAATCTCCTTATTAGTAATTGGTCTGTCAGATATTCAACTTCTTTATAATTCCGTCTTGGTAGGTTGGACGTTTATAATAATTTATCCAGTTCTTCTAGGTTATCTAATTTGTTGGGATATAATTTTTCATGGTAGTTTTTTATTATCCTTTGATTTTATGTGGTATCAACTGTAATGTCTTTTTCATTTCTAATTTTGAGTCTTTCCCCCTTTTTTTTCCTGTTAAGTCAAGCTAAAATTTTGTCTATTTTGTTAATCTTTTTTAAAAAGTACTTATTAATCTTTCCTATTTTCTTTTTAGGCTCTATTTCATTTATTTCCACTCTGATCTTTGTTATTACCTTCCATCTATTATCTTTGGGCTTAGTTTGTCCTTCTTTAATTAGTTCCTTGAGCTGTTAAAGCTAAGGTGTTTATTTCAGATATTTATCTTCTCAAAAAATCAGTAATGCAATGGAGGTCCTACGTTGACACAGTAGACAAGTTTAACTTAATTGACATCTATAGGATACTACATCCAAAAAAAAAAAAAAAAAGACTACACATTCTTCTCAAGCATGCATGGAAAGCTCTAGAATAGACCATATACTAAGGTAACCAAACAAGCTCCAACAAATTTGAGAGGGTAGATATTATTTCAAGCATCTTTTCTGACCACAATAGTATGAAACCAGAAATCAACCACAGAAAGAAAAATGGGAAAAGAATGAACACTAATGGAGACTAAACAACATGATACTAAAAAACCAATAGGTCAATGATGAAATAAATCAAAGAAGACATCAGAAAATACCTCAAGATAAAAATGAACTCACAACCATACAAAATCTATGGGATACAGCAGAATCACTTCTATATACAAAACTACAACAGTCACACAGAGATAGATAACAAATATATGGTTTCCAAAGGGGAGAAGGGAGGGAAGGAGAGACAAATGAGAGGAGTATGGGATTAACAGATACAAACTACTATACATAAGCAACAAGGATTTACTGTATAGCATGAAGAATTAAATTCAGTATTTTGTAATCTATAATGGAATATAATCTGGAAATATATATTTAACTGAATTACTATACACCTGAGACTAAGGAAATATTGTAAATCAATTGTAATTTAAAAAATAAATAAGCAAAAAGTAAATTTAATAAAGTCAAAGTCAAACATCCATTTTTCCATAGAGATAAGGACAGAGCATTCCCAGCCAAGCTATTAACTCTGTCTTCCAAAACTGTGGAATTTTGTTTTGTTTTTTTATTCTAATAATAATACCCTCTATGCTAAACATTTTCCTGTGAGTGTAGCTCACAACTGTAGATTTTGATGTAAATTGCTCTGTTTTTTATTGGTTTACACATAGATTTTACTTCCCCTCTTAAATTCTCTTTCAAAACAGTTATCTGTGTATATATTTAAATTTCTAATAAATAATTTTGGTAACGTTCTTAATTTATTTGAATTAGTATCAGAAAATATAGCCTTTAAATCTCTCTTCATTGAAGTTAAGTTTTCTTCGTGGCCAAATATGTATTGATATTTTTTAATGTTCCACAGATATACCAAAAAAATGTCTATTCTTTATTTGAGAGACCTAAGGTTTTAATTCATGTGTTAGCCAGCCATGAAGTCTCTATTGCAACTATTCACCTCTGCCACTGTAGCTGTAAATCAGCCATAGGCAATATGCAGTGAATGGGCATAGCTTGAGTCTTTCATCAGTTTTGCTTTTGACAATGTCACATGTAGTTCTTAGCCCTATGATTTCTGGGTTTCTCTTAAGTGAGTTTTTAATTTTCTCTACTTGGTCATACTTTTTTAAATGACCTTAGCTGTTAGGCCTAGGTATTAGCAGGAAATCAGCAAGTAGAGGAAACCACAATTATTTCTGCATAAGGGGAACAGGATGAATAGAATCATAAATAACCCTCTGTAAAGAGAAAATTCCTGTACCTCCCCTCAGGTATAATTTGTAGCCCTTTCTTACCTTAAGGACCTACAGCAAAACCAGTCTACCAGTAGAGCTCCCCTTCAGGTCCTCTCAGTGTAAAACTGTTATCTCCCTTGCCTTCCTCCCCACATGAATAACTGTTTGCCTGAGAACTTTTTTTTCCTTTTTAAATTTTTACTAGAGTATAGTTGATTTAAAATACGGTGTTAGTTTCAGGTGTACAGCAGAGTGAGTCAGTTATACATATACATATATCCACTCTTTTTTAGATTCTTTTCCTATACAGGCCATTATACATTACAGAGTACTGAGTAGAGCTCCCTGTCATATACAGTATGTCCTTATTAGTTATCTATTATATATATAGTTATCCATATATATATACACACACACTGTGTATATATATAGTGTGTGTATATATCAATGCAAGTCTCTCAGTTTATCCCTTCCCCCCCTTTACCCATAGTAATCACAAGTTTGTTTTCTACACCTGTGACTATTTCTGTTTTGTAAATAGGTTCATTTGTACCTTTTTTTTTTTTAGATCCCACATATAAGTGCTATCATATGATATTTGTCTTTCTCTGTCTGACTTCACTCAGTATGACAATCTCTAGGTCCATACCTGTTGCTGCAAATAACATTAGTTCTTTTTTATGGCTGAGAATATTCCATTGTATATATGTACCACATCTTCTTTATCCATTCCTCTGTTGATGGACATTTATGTTGTTTCCATGTCCTGACTATTGTAAATAGTGCTGCAGTGAACACTGGGGTACATGTATCTTTTTGAACTATGGTTTTCTACAGATATATGCCCAGGAGTGGGATTGCTGGATCATATGTTAAATCTATTTTTAGATTTTTAAGGAATATCCATACTGTTCTCCATAGTGGCTGTACCAGTTTACATTCCCATCAACAGTGCAAGAGGGTTCCCTTTTCTCCACCTCCTCTCCAGCATTTATTGTTTGCAGATTTTTTGATGATGGGCACTCAGACCAGTGTGAGGTGATATCTCCTCTTAGTTTTGATTTGCATTCCTCTAATAATTAGTGAGGTTGAGCATATTTCCATGTGCTATTTGGCCATTGACATGTTTTCTTTGGTGAAATGTCTATTTAGATCTTACGCCCATTTTTTGATTGGGTTGTTCGTGTTTTTGATACTGAGCTGCAAGAGCTGTCTGTATATTTTGGATATTAACCCCTTGTTGGTCACATCATTTGCAGATATTTTCTCCCATTCTGTAGGTTGTCATTTCATTTTGTTTACAGTTTCACAGCACCACTTATTGAAAAGACTGTATTTTCTCCATTGTATATTCTTGCCTCCTTTGCCATAGGTTAGGTGACCACAGGTGCGTGGGTTTATTTCTGGGCTTTCTATCCTGTTCCACTGATCTATATTTCTTTTTTTGTGCCAGTACCATACTGTTTTGATTACTGTGGCTTTGCAGTATAGCCTGACATCAGGGAGTGTGATTACTCCAGCTCCATCTTTCTTTCTCAAGATTGCTTTAGCTATTCGGGGTCTTTCTTGTTTCCATACAAATTGTAAACGTTTGTTCTAATTTTGTCAAAAATGTCATTGGTAATTTGATAGGGATTGCATTGAATCTGTAGATTGCTTTGGGTAGTATAGTTATTTTCACAATATTGATTCTTCCAATCCGGGAACATGGTATATCTCTCCATCTGTTTGTGTCATCTTTGGTTTCTTTTGTCAGTACCTTATACTCAGTACTTATTCTGAGTACAAGCATTTGCCTCCTTAGGTAAGTTTATTCCTAGGTATTTTATTTTATTTGTCTTGATGTGATGGTAAATGGGATTGTTTCCTTAATTTATCTTTCTGATCTTTCGTTATTAGTGTATAGAAATGCAAGAGATTTCTGTGTATTATGTATCGTGCAACTTTACAGAACTCATTGATAAGCTCTAGTACTTTTCTGGTAGCATCTTTAGGGTTTTCTATGCATAATATCATGTTATCTGTAAACAGTGGCAGTTTTACTTCTTCTTTTCCAATCTGGATTCCTTTTATTTCGTTTTCTTCACTGATTGTGTGGCTAGGACTTCCAAAACTATGTTGAATAGTAGTGGCAAGAGTGGACATCCTTGTCTTGTTCCTGACCTTAGAGGAAATGGTTTCAGTTTTTGTCATTGAGAATGATGTTTGCTGTGGGTTTGTTGAATATGACCTTTATTATGTTGAAATAGGTTCCCTCTATGCCCACTTTATGGAGAGTTTTTATCATAAATGGGTGTTGAAATTTGTCAGAAGCTTTTTCTTCATCTATTGAGATGATCATATGGTTTTTATTCTTCAACTTGTTAATACAGTGTATCACATTGATTGGTTTGCATATATTGAGAATCCTTGCATCCCTGAGATAAATCCCACTTGATCATGGTGTATGATGCTTTTAATGTGTTGTTGGATTTGGTTGGCTAGTAATTTGTTGAGGATTTTTGCATCTATGTTCATAGGTGATATTGGCCTGTAATTTTTTGTGTGTGTGACATCTTTGTCTGGTTTTGGTATCAGAGTGATGGTGGCCTCATACAATGAGCTTGGGAAGTATTCCTTCCCTTCCTCTGCAATTTTTGAAGAGTTCCAGAAGGTAGGTGTTAACTCTTCTCTAAATGTTTTACAGAATTCCCCTGTGAAGCTATCTGTTCCTGGACTTGTGTTCGCTGCAAGTTTTTTAATCATAGTTTCAATTTCAGTACTTGTGATTGGTCTGTTCATATATTCTGTTTCTTCCTGGTTCAGTATTGGAAGGTTGTACCTTTCTAAGAATTTGTTTCTTCTAGGTTGTCCATTTTATTTGTGTATGGTTGCTTGTAATAGTCTCTTATGATCCTTTGTATTCCTGTGGTGTCAGTTGTAACTTCCTTTTTTCATTTCTAATTTTATTGATTGGAGCCCTCTCCCTTTTTTTCTTGATGAGTGATAGCTAAAGGTTTATCAGTTTTGTTGTTCCAAAAGAACTAGCTTTTAGTTTCATTGATCTTTACTGCTGTTTTTTAATCTCCATTTCATTTATTTCCGCTCTTATTTTTATTATTTTCCTTCTACTAACTTTGGGCTTTGTTTGTTCTTGTTTCTCTAGTTGCTTTAGGTGTAAGGTTAGGTTGTTTGAGATTTGTTTTCTGAGGTAAGATTGTATTGCTATAAACTTCCATCATAGAACTCCCTTTGCTGTATCCCATAGGTTTTGGATTCTCTTTCTTTTGTTGTCATTTGTCTCTAGGTATTATTTGATTTCCTCTTTGATTTCTTCAGTGACCCATTGGTTGTTTAGTAACATATTGTTTAGCCTCCATGTGTTTGTGGTTTTTATAGGTTTTTTTCCTGTAATTGATTTCTAAACTCATAGCGTTGTGGTCAGAAAAGATGCTTGATATGATTTCAATTTTCTTAAATTTCAAGGCTTGATTTGTGACCCAAGGTGTGATCTATCCTGGAGAATGTTCCATGTGCACTTGAGAAGAAAGTGTATTCTGCTGGCTTGGGATGGAATGTTCTATAAATATCAAGTCTATCTTGTCTAATGTGTCATTTAAGGCTTGTGTTTCCTTATTAATTTTCTGTCTGAATGATCTGCTATTAGTGTAAGTGGGGTCTTAAAGTCCCCCACTATTATTGTGTTACTTTTGATTTCCTTTTTTATGGCCATTAGCATTTGCTTTATATATTGGTACTCCTATGTTGGGTGCATATATATTTATAATTGTTATATTTTCTTCTTGGAATGATCCCTTGATCATCATGTAGTGTCCTTCCTTGTCTCTTATTTTAAAGTCTATTTTGTCTGATATAAGTATTGCTACTGCAGCTTTCTTTGATTTCCATTTGCATGGAATATCTTTTTCCATCCCCTCACCTCCATTCTGTGTGTGTCCCAGGTCTGAAGTTCATCTCTTATAGACAGCATATACACAGGTCTTGTTTTGTATCTATTCAGCCATTCTGTTTCTATTGGTTGGAGCATTTAATCCATTTACATTTTAGGTAATTATTGATATGTATGTTTCTATTACCATTTTCTTAATTGTTTTGAATTTGTTTTTGTAGGTCTTTTTCCATCCACTTCCTCTTTTGTTCTCTTGTGCTTTGATGACCATCTGTAGTGTTATGTTTGGGTTGCTTTTTCTTTTTTGTGTGTGTATCTATTTTTTGGTTTGCATTTCCCATGAGGTTTTGATGTAGCAGTCTATATATATATACAAGTTTGTTTTAAGTTGCTGGTCTCTCAATTTCAAATGTAATTCCCATTTCCTGTATTTGTAGTCTCCTCATGTTTGCTGGTTTTGATATCATATTTGTGTATGGATGATTTCCTACTTTTACTGTAGGTTTGCTTTTACCAGTGTACTTTCCAATTTGTGATTTTCTTGTTCCTAGTTGTGGCCTTTTTTTTTTTTTTTTCTTTTTAACCTCACCTGCCTAGAGAAGTTCCTTTAGCATTTGTTGTAAAGCTGGTTTGGTGGTGCTGAATTCTCTTAGCCATTGCTTGTCTGTAAAGCTTTTGAATTCTCCATCGAATCTGAATGAGCCTTGATGGGTAGAGTATTCTTGGCTGTAGCTTTTTCCCTTTCATCACTTTAAACATATCCTGCCACTCCATTCTGGCCTGCAGAGTTTCTGCTGAAAAATCAGCTGATAACCACTGGGGATTCCCTTGTATGTTGTTTGTTGATTTTCCCTTGTTGCTTTCAATATTTTTTCTTTGTATTAATTTTTGTTCATTTGATTAATATGTGTCTGAGCATGTTCCTTCTTGGGTTTATACTGTATGGGACTCTCTGTGCTTCCTGGACTTGGGTGACTGTTTCCCATGTTAGGGAATTTTTCTACTCTAACCTCTTCAAATATTTTCTCAGTCTCTTTCTCTTCTTCTGGCACCACTATAATTCAAATGTTGGTGTGTTTAATGTTGTCCCAGAGGTCTCTGAGACTGTCCTCATTTCTTTTCATTCTTTTTTCTTTATTCTATTCTACAGCAGTGATTTCCAACATTCTATCTTCTAGCTCACTTATCCATTCTTCTTCCTCATTTATTCTCCTATCAGTTCCTTCTAGTGTATTTTTCATTTCAGTTATTGTATTCATTTCTGATTGTTCTTTAGTTTTTCTAGGTCTTTGTTAAATATTTCTTGTATCATCTCGATCTGATCCTCCATTCTTTTTCTGAGATTTTAGATCATCTTTACTATCATTACTCTGAATTCTTTTTCAGGTAGATTTCCTATCTCCTCTTCATTTATTTGGTCTTGTAGGTTTTTATCTTGCTCCTTCTGCAATATATTTCTGTCATCTAATTCTTTATAAGTTACTGTGTTTGTGGTCTCCTTTCCATGGGCTGCAGAATCATAGTTCCTCTTGCTTCTGGTATCTGCCCCTTGGTGGGTGAGGTTGGTCCAGGCTTCCTGGTTGGGGGGACAGGTGCCTGCCCTCAGGTGGGTGGAGCTGCGTGTTGTCCCTCTGGTGGGCAGGGCCATGTCCGGGGTGTGTTTTGGGGTGTCTGTGAGCTTAGTACAACTTTAGGCAGCCTGTCTGCTGATGGGTAGGGTTGTGTTCCTGTCTTGCTGGTTGTTTGGCCTGAGGCATTCCAGCACTGGAGCCTGCAGGCTGTTGGGTGGGGTTGGTTCTTGGTGCCAAAATGGGGACCTCCAAGAGAGCTCATGCCAATTAATATTCTCTGGGGCCTCTGCTACCAGTCCCCTTGCCCACACAGTGAGGTACAGCCAACCAACCCCCATCTCCCCAGGAGACCCTCCAAGACCCCTAGGTAGATCTAGCCTAGGTTCCTATGGAGGTACTGCTTTATGCTGAGTCCCAGTGCACATGAAACCTTGTGTGCACCCTCCAAGAGTGGAGCACCTGCACTCAAGCCCTGCTGGGCTTCAAGGCTAACTTCTCTGGAGGTTCTTCCTCCTGATGCCAGACCCTCAGAGTTTGGAGGGCTATTTTTATGTGGGAACATCCCTATGTAGCCTGCTTGGGTTTAATGGGGTTTTTTTGTTTTGTTTTGTTTTGTTTTTGGTGCAGGGGCTGTTTTTAGTATGGATGACTGCCACCTCTTTTCTCAGTGTATGCCCTATCCCTTTGATAGAGGGTTTGACTGGTGTTGTGCTGACTATAGCCTGCCCTGGATATTGAGTGGGGCCTCCCCTTTGCTCTGTGGTTGTCACTGCCCTGTCAGGGGCAGGGTCTGCTCCCTAGTTGTTCACATAGAGGCCTCCAGATCTGTTTCTTAGCTGTGTTTCTGGTCTATGATGTGAGGTAGGTGGGACTGGAGCACTCCCATGGGGAGAGAAGCCACTGAGTATTCCACCTCTGGAGCTGTTCACCTGTGAGTGTGCTCTGTTGTGTCCCCTTTTGCCTATTGTGCAGGCTCACAAAGTACACTGTTGTTGTTACTGCTCTCAGTCCCAGCTTAACCGTGGGTATACCAGCTATTGCTATTGACTTTCTGCCTGATAACTATTCTTTTGAAAGATCTGTCCTCACCCACTTATCTGGAATGCCAGCTTGCTAATATGCAGATACCATATATGTGTGGATCTGTTTCTGATTTCTCTATTCTGTTCCAAAAGATCAGTTTGTCATTGCACTAGTATCACACTGTTGATGATTCACAATGTCTTGACATCAGTAAGGAGAAGACATCTTATCCACCAGCTCCCATCTGCTACCACTTTTACCACTTTGTTCTACTTTTCTGGGAGTGCCTTGGCTAAATCTGTCTTCCTCCATATAAATTTTAAGTTGACCTGCCAGTCTCAGAAACACATGCAAACACACCCAGCTGAGGTGTTGACTGAAACTGCATTGAAACTATAAATTAATAAGGGGAGAACAGATATCTTTACAATACTGATTCTCCCTATCAGCGTAAATGGTCTATCACTCCATTTTATGGAAATTTCATTTCTTTAAGTTTAGTGTTTTCGCCAGAAACATCTTACACATCTTTTTGTTAGATTTGTTCCTAGGTACTATTTCTATTGCTATTAAAAATGGTATATTCTTTAACTACTTGTTACTAATGTATAGAAATGTGATTGATGTTTATATGATTATGTGTCCATCAACCTTTTCAAATTCTCTAATTCTTATTCCTTATTTGTTGATTCTTTTGTTTTTTAATATAAACATTACCGGTAAATAATGACAGATTAGTTACTTTATTTGCAATCTTAATATTTTTAAATTATTTCTTGTACTCTTCCCATTTCTAGGGCCTTCAGAGAAATGGTGAATAAAATGATGCAAGTGGGCTTTTTGTCTTCTTTCTGATTTAAAATATTTTAAAATTATTCATTAAATATGATGCCCACCGCAATATTTTGGTAGATGCCAGGTTAAGAAAATGCCCTTCTGTTTCTAACTTGCTAAGGTTTATCAGTGAATGTTGACTTTTTAGTGCATCTCTTGTTGAAATGATCACTTTTTATTCTCAGAACAATCGTTCATTCCTTGATTAAATCAAATTTATTCATCATGTAGTATACATTTCTAGATTATATTTTCTAGTAATTATTGTAGGATTTTAGCATCCAGGTTCTTGAGAGAAGTTCAGCTGTAATTTTCCTTTTTTGTAGTTTTCTGGTGTGGTTTTTGTACAAGTTTACACTAGCTTTATGAGTTATATTACCTCTTTATTATTTTCTGGAAGTTTCTAAAGTTAGAATCATATATTTCATAAATGCTTGGTAGAAATTACTGGCAAAATAACCTGGGCCTGGCTCACTATGTGACAAAAACTTTACAGATTCAATGACTTTAGTGATTCAGAACTATTCCTATTTTTCATTTCTTTTCAGATTTTTGGGGCATGTTAAACTTTTCTTGAAAATGTATTCAATTCATATGAATTTTCAAATTTATTGGCATAAATTTATTATATATCCTCTCCATACATATTGAAAGGATAGGATTATTGCAAGGTAGTATGGCATAGCGGGAAAGAACACATACTCTGACCCCAGACTAGTTAAGTTGAATCCACATTCCCACACTTAAAATTTATGTTTGGCCAAGTTGTTTAACTTCTCTGTTCTTTAGTTTTTCCAACTATAAAATGAGACTAATAATAGTATGTTGTTCATATGATTGCTATGGTAATTCAATAACTTAATATTTGTCAAGTGTTTAGAACTGTGTATGACACTAAATTGGTGGTATGTACAAAAGAGATTTTGTAATGTACTGCAAAATTTGATGTGCAGTATTTTTATTCCCTAAATTCCAATTTTGTGTGTTATTTTGTATTCATGAGTTTTAAAATTTCAAGTATATTGGATTTGTTTTTCTTTTTGTTACTGATTTCTAATTGCTTTGTAGACTGAGAACATGACATTTATGTTACCAGCCTTTTGAAGTATCTGAAGAATTGCTTTATTGGCTTAGTGTACATGATTAAGTTGTTTAATGTCCTGTTTGAAAACAATGAATATTGTCAACTTTGAAGTACAATATTCTAAATATTTCCGTTCAACTGAGATGTTTAGTTGTGTAGTTCAAGTAGTCTATAGTCTTACTTTTTAAATTCTTCAAAAAATTATTGGGAATGATAGGATAGTTTTTCAACTCCTCTGTGTAGTTGTATCCATTTTTGCTTTTTTATTTTTTATTTATTTATTTTTTTTTTTGCGGTATGTGGGCCTCTCACTGCTGTGGCCCCTCCCGCTGAAGAGCACAGGCCCCAGACGCACAGGCTCAGCAGCCACAGCCCACGGGCCCAGCGGCTCTGCAGCACGTGGGATCCGCCCAGACTGGGGCACGAACCCGCGTCCCCTGCATCGGCAGGCAGACTCCCAACCACTGTGCCACCAGGGAAGCCCTGCTTTTCTATTTCTTGATCGAGGTTATTAGTCATATCTAGGGTTATCTTGGTAACTTATTACCAAGTTAATAACTTAATCTTATTATTATGTAGTGACCTTTATCCTGAGCCATGCTTTCTGTCTTAAATTCAATTTGATGTTACTATAGTTGTATCAGCTTTCAATCTTAGAGTCTTTAAGAACTACAATGTTTAATTGTAGCTCTTACAAATACTTGACTTTGGATTTTGCTTTATTTTATTCAGTATTAGAATTACTGATTTTTAACTGAATTTAAACCATTTACATTTATGTTAATTACAGATCTTTGGAAGATTTTTACTGCCTTATTTTTGCTTTCAGTTTGTTCTCCTTTTAAATATATATATGTATATATATATTTAATTTTTCCTTTCTTCCTCTCTTTTAGAATATTGAGTGTATTTTTTAATTCAGCTTTCCTTCTACTGTTTTGGACATTTTTTACTATATGTATATTTCTTTTGACAATTACCCTTAAATTTTAACATGTATACTTAAAGTAAAAGTCAAAGTTAGAATAATTTACTTCTACTCACTATCTCATATCATATTTAATAATTTATCTGGTAAAAAATTCAAAATTAAATTACTTTTCTATTTTATAGAAATTATGTTTCTATTTTTCTATTAAATTACTATTCTATTTTTCAAGTTTTATTTATATTTTCTCACATGTTAACCATTTTATTGTTGTTCATCATTCCTTTTTGCATTTCATACTTTATAGAATCACCTTCATTTTCCTAAAATACATCCATTCTTTAGAAATGTCACTAATGAATGTATTTTGGGAGTAAAGTCTCAGATTTTATTTAATAAAACTGTATTTTATCCATGTTATGGGATATAATTATGGCTGGATATACCAGTTCTCAGGGACAGTTCTTTTTTTCTTAGCACTTTAAAAATATTGTTTTACTTAAATGATCTGCTTTCTGTTCTACTTAATTCCTATGTAAGTGGTCCTTCCTCCCACATCCCCCTCCCTACCTTCTCACCCCTGCCACACACACACCACAGGCTGCTTTTAAGATCTTTCATCTGCTTTACTTTAGTATCACTATGATGAGCAGTTCTGGCCAAGTCTCAGCTGTTTTTCTCTCCTATGTTGCTTCTCCTCATTTTCTTTATTCTTTTCTTCTGAAACTCCAGTTATATATGTGTGTGTTTGTGTGTGTGTGTGTGTGTGTGTGTGTGTCTACTTCTACATCGTCTAAAGACCACATTTTCCATTTCTCTCTTTTGCATTCTGGTTAATTTCTTTGAGGTTGTCTTCCATTTCACCAATTCTCTCTTCAGTTGTATCTATTTTACTATTATATAAATTTAATGCACTTTTAAATTTGTTTGATTAAACATATATATATAATATATATTATAAAATGTCTCATTATTATTCAGATTTGATTGGACTTTTTTGATAGGTTCCATTCCTGTGATTTCCAATTGCTACTTTATTTATTTAAACATATAAAATGCACATATTTTATATTCTATATTTGATAATTCCAATATCTGAAATATTTGTGATCTAATTTTAATGCTTTTTTTTTCCTGATAACTGGCATGTTGGTTTGTTTCTTCATATTTGTCTGTGTGTGAGTGGCAGGGATGTGTTGTTATATGTTAGCTTGTTTTTGACAGAAATACATCATTTTTGACAGAATTCCATACTTTGATAGGATATATTACTATGTAGAAACTCAAACTGAACACGTTAAATATGTACAGTTTTGCAAATATCAATTATACTTCAATAAAGCTGTTAAGTTTTCTTCATATGCTACTGCTAGGCATCTGGGAGAGCGATAAAAACAGGTTCATTTTAAATTTCTCATTTGGAGTTTTATGGACCATACAGTGAATTTGAACCTCAAAGTCACGTAAGAGATAATATATGGTTATGAATTCTTCAGAGATATTTTTCTTTTCTGCTGTTCTTCCTCTATCCACAGCTGATGCCAAGGCATAATTTGTTTGTGCTGCTACCTCTGTGGCATGATTTTTTTAAGACAGCTCTTTCACCAAGGGTGTAGTTTTGTGGGATAAAGTATATTTTCACAAGCTCTAAGATTTTATTTCCTATCTGGTTTGAGACTGATATATGGTTTTTAGTCCCCTGGTTATCCATTAAGTTTGCAGTTATGGCCAGTGGGTACAGGGCAGGCATCAGCTTCATCATTTGCTTACAATTCCGTATGTGTGTTCCCCCCAATTTTTTACTCTCAAAGATTTCGCTTACCTCCTTGAAAGCTTAGCTGTTTTTAAGAGGATGGTTTTAATATTTTATATAGAATTCTAGGAAAATATTTTTAGAATATTTACTCCAGAATATTAATGAAACCACAGAAGAGTTTGTTTTTTATTTTGCTTTTAAAATTATATTATCTTCACACTTAATTTCTCAGGTCTATGAATTCTTAATTTCAGGTACTGCTTCTCCAAATCTGAACACACACAAAAAAACATATCTACACAAAGTCAAAAAGGTTCATAGGATTTAAGTAAGACTTTTTAATGCATCACTGGTACCTATTGGTTACTCATTTATTGAGAGAAACACGAGTTACCACTTAAACTTGACTGAACAGGCTTTAATTACTAACACTACTTTCTGTAACCAGGACATTCTTTCTGTCTACAATTTTTATTCATTTGTGTATTTGCATAATTATCAAACACCAAATCCAGTGTGAAGGTGTTGTGCATAAAAACTTTCTATGTCATCTGTATCCAGAAGCTTTACCAAAATCCAGTAATGAAATCTAGCTAGATTACATACAAAGCAAGTGAGATGATGTTTGAGTGGGAAGAGATTAATGGCCAACAAATCAATGAATAAATGTTGAGGAAACATATTAATTATGTAGTATTCTCCAAAAATAAACGCTGAAGATATAGTGAGAAATTTACATCATAATCAGGGAGACAGAAGAGTAAACCTTTAATTACAGTATAGCATAATGAGTTTTATAATAGAAATGGGTAGAATGCTTTAGGACCACTAGCGAAGAAGATTTACTTAGTTTCAAGGGAGGCTTTCTAGAAGAGTTAACACAAGCTGACTGAGACCTAAAAGATAAGTTAAAAGAGGGCATAGGGGGCTTCCCTGGTGGTGCAGTGGTTGAGAGTCTGCCTGCCGATGCAGGGGACACGGGTTTGTGCCCCGGTCCAGGAAGATCCCACATGCCACGGAGCGGCTAGGCCCGTGAGCCGTGGCTGCTGAGCCTGCGCGTCCGGAGCCTGTGCTCCGCAACCGGAGAGGCCACAATAGTGAGAGGCCCACGTACCGCCAAAAAAAAAAAAAAAAAAGAGGGCATAGGGTGCTCCAGACAGAGGAAATGACAAAAACAAGGGCCCAGAGGCATGGAAAAGATGATACATTTAGGAAATAAGTTATTTTGCGCCTCTGATCCATAGAATACACATGGAAGACTAGCCAGAGAAGACACTAGAGAGGTAGATAAGAACATCAGATTGTATGGTATATTTTATGCTTTGCAAAGAAATTTAGACTTCATTGTCGAGAGTCTCTGGAGGCTTTTAAACAAGACTGTGACAACAGAGAATAAAGAACTATTAGAGGATATTATCATTTTACAAGTTGTTGGGGAAGGATGCAAACTAATTATTTTCTTTTTCTGGTAAATAGGACCTAGGGCTCCTGCCACAGTCCAGGGTATTTTCCCTTCTTCTGTTTTCTCAAATACGTAAGTATCTAAGAAAATTAATATATAATGATAAATTAATATTCTAATAAGTACGTGGGTCATATTAAAAAGCAAATAATTACGTGGATCCTCCATTCTTATACTTCTACTTAGATTTAGTGAAACTTTGTCTTTTGCAAATTCTCCTCACTAAGCTTAAATTTTAAAGTAGACAAAGTTAATGTTCTTCCTTTTCCTTATTTCCTTACCCCACTGTGGTTCTACACTTACCCTATATTCAGAGTCTTCATGCCACTTTCAAGTATATCCAACCATGTCTTCTCCTCTTCAGGTAGCTTTCCAGGATCTGGACTTGTCTCTTTGCCTTTCTCCCCTTTGAAACATTTACCATTCCTTAAACCTTTTGAGATTACTGGTTTCCTAAGGACAGGTTAGTTTAGATTAGTTTTACTTTTAAAAATTTTAATTAGTCATTCCTAACCTAAAGTGTATTTGCCATATAATCCAAAATAATAATCTCTAATGATGGAACTTGCAAGTCTCTGGAGAAGAAATTTGGGGAGCCTGAGGGATTTTTATTCCTCAAACTGGTGGCAGCCTGTTTCTGTTGGTGTCTATATATGGCTTTCTCAACTTTAGAGACTATAATTTTAGACCCAACACTGTTGCCTTTTTTAAAAAAATCAATAACTCAACTGAGGTCCAGGAAAGACTTTACAAACACCAAATTTCTATGAAAATGGTTGGATAGAGTTAAGTGGTATATGATGGTAAATGCTGTTGACATATTCAGACCAAGCTTTCTTGGAGGAAGGATCTTGACTTTAGGACTGATGAACATCAGTTTAACTGACTTACTGAGAGTTCATAGGATACACAGCACTATAATAGATGCAGAAAGAAGGAAACTGGACTAGTCCAGTTTAAATAAATAGAACAAGGTGGAAGAATGGTGATCATTTGTACAAAATGGCCATTTTTATTTTAGTTATTTAATAAATGTTTATTAAATATAAATACCTGCCTCTTTATAGAAGTGGTTAGAGGAAGATCATAATAAAGTCTTGAGTGCTGCCTCTTTATTCTCCACCCAACATTATAGAACTACAGAGTCATTTGGATCTTCCATAGCAAATACTTTGGATACTTTTTCATTAAAAATCTTAGCTCAGTAAGATGAGTAACTCTGTGTATTACCTGGAGATTCTTCACCACGCCCTCCCAAATTGACAGGGAAAAATACTTTTAGTTGCAGCCAGCCAGCCTAACATCCTGTCAGAATACAAACAAAATACAGCTAACAATACTTTCTGGTCTGACTCTGCCCATCATACACATTCACATTCTTCTCATTCTGATTTAATTCCAGATTTCGTAAAACTTTACTGTGGAATCATTACATGTACTCTATCATCCACCCTATCTCTCCCTCCCTTTCATCTATTGATTAGTTCTGTTTTTTCTAATGTTAATACAAAAGACAGAAACATTTGTAAAATAGACATGGAAATTCAAGACCAAGAGAATGAAGACAAAGCAAGTATGATAGCAGTGAGTATAAACAGTTTCAACAATTACGCATTACACTTACATAATGAATATATTTATATTATTGGGATGGAAGATGTAGGAAGTAACAGTGATGAAGACAGTAAGTCTGCCTGCTACTTGCATACTGTGGTCAGAAATTTATAGTTTACTCATTGGGCAATACTCTGATGTTTTGGAAGGGGAATGATATGGTCAAATTAGCATACATGATGGATAACTCCAACAGAAATATATAAGAAAAATTGATGGCAAGAAACTAGGAACCAGTTGTATAAGTCCATTAGTGGCCTGCACAAAGGCTTCATTTTGTGTTAGAGTGAGTAGGCCCAAATCCAAACGATTTTAAATGGGAATTTATTTATGTTCAAAGCATAATGCTAGATACTGGGCAGATACCACAAGGAAGAAACCTATGCCACTGTGATTGTGAGCTGTTCTTTTTCAAAGATACCCTGTTGGTGAGAAAGAGGATGGAAATAGGACAAGTTAAAACACCACAAAGCTCACTGTTCTTACCTAGATCATCTATTTTTCTTGAGTAAACTCTCTCTGGAATGCTGAAAGCCTTTGGTTAATTTTCAGAGTTCTGAAAACTGAAAAAAATTGACTATGAAAACCATTTACTATAAAATAATGAAAAAAATTTGTTAGTTTACCTATTGCTTTTAAGAAGGAGTAAATTTTCAGAGCTCTTTACTCTGCCATTTTCACTGATGTCAACCTTTATCTGGTTATCACAGTTGTTTTTTAGTGGTCTTCTTTGAAGTTTTCTCAGTTATTTGATTATTTTTATTCTTAGTTCTTTTCTCTTTGTTTGGATATTTCTGCATGCCTTTGAGGAAGAAAGTCTGTTGGAGTCAGGTACAGGTATCAGTTAATACAGTGGACTCCTTGAGTTCCATTTGGTGCCTACAGTATAATGTGACGAGAATGGAAAAATGAATCTGGGAGAATTAGGTTGCAGAATATCAAAAAAAAAAAAAAACCTGTGCTTAGGTTGACCTAAGAAAACAGATCCTGAAAAAATAAAGGAGGCCAAAAGATAAAACATGTCACTGACATTACCTTTCAAGCTCCAGGTTCCATATTGCAAAAAGTACTAGTCTGAGTATGGACTCTTGCTACAAAGCCCATGTCTGAGCTGAAACCAGGGGGGTTTTCATTTTCTGCCAAGATATAGGATATAATTCTCTGTCTTGCTCTTTCTCGTAACTGAATTTTAGGCTTTGGGAAATTTTTTATTTTATTTAATTTGTTTATTAAAATTTTTTTTTATATTGGAGTATAGTGGATTTACAGTGTTAGTTTCAGGTGTACAGCAAAGTGATTCAGTTATACATATACATATATCTGTTCTTTTTCAGATTTTTTTCCCATATAGGTTAATATAGAATATTGAGTTGAGTTCCCTGTCCTATACAGTAGGTCCTGTTAAGTATCTATTTTATATATAGTACTGTGTATATATTAATCCCAAACTCTGAATTTATCCCTCCCACCCCATTTCCCCTTTGGTAACCAGAAGTTTGTTTTCAAAGTCTGTGAGTCTGTTTCTGTTCTGTAAATAAGTTCATTTCTATCATTTTTTAGACTCCACATATAAGTGATATCCTATGATATTTGTCTTTGTCTGACTTCACTTGGTATGATAATCTCTAGGTTGATCCATGTTGTGGCATTATTTCATTCTTTTTTGTGGCCGAGTAATATCCCATTGTATATATGTACCACATCTTTATCCATTCCTCTGTCAGTGGACATTTAGGTTGCTTCTATGTCTTGGCTACTGTAAATAGTGCTGCAGTGAACATTGGGGTGCATGTATCTTTTTGAAGTATGGTTTTCTCTGGATACATGTCCAGGAGTGGGATTGCTAGATCATATGGTTGTTGTATTCTTAGTTTTTTAAGGAACCTCCATTGTTCTCCATAGTGGTTATACCAGTTTATATTCCCACCAACAGTGTAGGAGGGTTCCCTTTTTTCCACACCCTCTCCAGCATTTATTGTTTGTAGACATTTTTCTTTGGCTGCGCTGCATAGCTTGTGGGATTCTAGTTCCCCAACCAGGGATCAAACCGAGGTGCCCTGCAGTGGAACCGCAAACTCCTAACCACTGGAAAGCGAGGGAATTCCCTGTTTGTAGACTTTTTGATGATGGCCATTCTGACCAGTATAGGTGATACTGGATTGTAGTTTTGATTTGCATTTCTCTAATAATTAGCAAAAATGTTGAACATCTTTTCACGTGCCTCTTGGCCATCTGTATGTCTTCTTTGGAGAAACGTCTGTTTAGATCTTCTGCCCATTTTTTCATCGGGTTATTTGTTTTTTTAATATTGAACTGCATGAGCTGTTTATATATTTTGGAGATTAATCCTTTGTCCGTTGATTCATTTGCAAATAATTTCTCCCAGTCTGAGGGCTGTCTTTTCGTGTTGTTTATAGTTTCCTTTGCTTTGCAAAAGCTTTTAAGATGCATTAGGTCCCATTTGTTTATTTTTGTTTCCATTACTCTAGGAGGTGAGTCAAAAAAGATCTTGCTGTGATTTATCAAAGAGTGTTCTTTCTATGTTTTACTCTAAGAGTTTTATAATGTCCCATCTTACATTTAGGTCTTTAATCCATTTTGAGTTTATTTTTGTGAATGTTGTTAGGGAGTTTTCTAATTTTATTCTTTTACATGTAGCTGTCCAGTTTTACCAGCACCACTTATTGAAGAGACTTTCTTTTCCATGTATATCCTTGCCTCCTTTGTCATAGATTAGGTGACCATAGATACATGGGTTTATCTGTGGGCTTTCTATCCTGTTCCATTGATCTATATTTCTGTTTTTGTGCCAGTACCATTCTGTTTTGATTACTGTAGCTTTGTAGTATTGTCTGAAGTCAGGAAGTCTGATTCCTTCAGCTCCATTTTTTTCCCTCAAGACTGCTTTGGCTGTTTAGGGTCTTTTATGTCTCCACACAAATTTTAAGGTTTTTTGTTCTAGTTCTGTAAAAAATGCCATTGGTACTTTGACAGGGATTGCATTGAATCTGTAGCTTGCTTTTTGTAGTATAGTCATTTTCACAATATTCTTCTAATCCAAGAACATGGTATATATCTCACCATCTGTGTCATCTTTGATTTCTTTCCTCAGTGTCTTATAGTTTTCTGAGTACAGGTCATTTACCTCCTTAGGTAGGTTTATTCCTAGGTATTTTATTATTTTTGTTGCAATGGTGAATGGGATTGCTTCCTTAATTTATTTTTCTGATCTTTTGTTGTTAGTGTATAGGAATGCAAGAGATTTCTGTGCATTAATTTTGTATCCTGAAACTTTACCATATTCATTGATTAGCTCTAGTAGTTTTCTGGTGGCATCTTTAGGATTATCTATGTATAGTATCATGTCATCTGCAAAGAGTGACAGTTTTACTACTTCTTTTCCAATTTGTATTCCTTTTATTTCTTTTTCTTCTCTGATTGCCATGGCTAGGACTTCCAAAACTATGTTGAATAATAGTGGCGAGAGTGGACATCCTTGTCTTGTTCCTGACCTTAGAGGGAATGCTGTCAGCTTTTCACCATTGAGAATGATGTTTGCTGTGGGTTTGTCATATATGGCCTTTATTATGTTGAGGTAGGTTCCCTCTATGCCCACTATATGGAGAGTTTTTATCATAAATGGGTGTTGAGTTTTTCAGAAGCTTTTTCTGCATCTATTGAGATGATCATATGGTTTTTATTCTTCAATTTTTAATATGGCGTATTACATTGTTTTGCATGTATTGAAGAATCCTTGCATCCCTGGGATAAATTCAACTTGATCATGGTGTATGATCCTTTTAATGTGTTGTTGGATTCTGTTTGCTAGTATTTTGTTGAATATTTTTGCATCTATATTCATCAGTGATATTGGTCTGTAATTTTCTTTTTTTGTGATATCTTTGTCTGCTTTTCATATGAGGGTGATGGTGGCCTTGTAGAATGAGTTTGGGAATTTTCTTTCCTCCACAGTTTTCTGGAAGAGTTTGAGAAGGATTTGTTTTAGCTCTTCTCTAAATGTTTGATAGAATTGGCCTGTGAAGCCATCTGGTCCTGGGCTTTTGTTTGTTGGAAGATTTTTAATCACAGTTTCAATTTCATGACTTGTGATTGGTCTGTTCATATTTTCTATTTCTTCCTGGTTCAGTCTTGGAAGGTTATACCTTTCTAAGAGTTTGTCCATTTCTTCCAGGTTGTCCATTTTGTTGGCATAGAGTGGCTTGTAATAGTCTCTTATGATGCTTCCTATTTCTGCAATATCTGTTGTAACTTGTCCTTTTTCATTTCTAATTTTATTGATTTGAGTTCTCTCCCTCTTTTACTTGATGAGTTTGGCTAAAGGTTCACCAATTTTGTTTATCTTCTCAAAGGACCAACTTTTAGTTTTATTGATCTTACTACTGTTTTCTTTTTCTCTATTTCATTTATTTCTGTTCTGATCTTTATGAATTCTTTCCTTCTATGAACTTTGGGTTTTCTTTGTTCTTTTTTCTCTACTTTCAATAGGTGTAAGGTTAGATTGTTTATTTGAGACTTTTGTTTCTTGAGATAGGATTGTATTGCTATAAACTTCCTTCTCAGAACTGCTTTTGCTGCATTCCATAGGTTTTGGATCATCATGTTTTCGTTGTTATTTTCTCTAGGTATTTTTTGATTTCTTCAGTGATCTCTTGGTTATTTAGTAACGTATTGTTTATCCTCCATGTGTTTGTGTTTTTTACATTTTTTTCCCTGTAAAAGATTTCTAATCTCATAGTGTTGTGGTTGGAAAAGGTGCTTGATATGGTTTCAATTTTCTTAAATTTACCGAGGCTTGATTTGTGACCCAAAATGTGATCTATCCTGGAGAATGTTCTGTGTGCACTTGAGCAGAAAGTGTTATCTGCTGGTTTTGGATGGAATGTCCTATAAATATCAATTCAATCTATCTGGTCTAGTGTGTCATTTAAAGCTTGTGTATCCTTATTAATTCTCTGGATGATCTGTCCATTGGTGTAAGTGAGGTGTCAAAGTCCCTCACTATTATTGTGTTACTGTCGATTTCCTCTTTTATAGCTGTTAGCATTTGCCTTATGTATTGAGGTGATCCTATGTTGGGTGCATATATATTTATAATTGTTATATTTTCTTGGATTGATCCCTTAATCATTATGTAGTGTCCTTCCTTGTATCTTGTAACATTCTTTATTTTGAAGTCTATTTTACCTGCTTTCTTTTGATTTACACTTGCATGGAATATCTTTTTCCATCCCCTTATTTTCAGTTTGTATGTGTCCCTAGGTCTGAAGTGGGTCTCTTGTAAACAGCATATATATGGGTCTTGTTTTTGTATCCATTCAGTGAGCCTGTGTCTTTTGTTTGGAGCATTTAATCCATTCACTTTTAAGGTAATTATTGATATGTATGTTCCTATTACCATTTTCTTAATTGTTTTGGGTTTGTTTTTTTAGGTCCTTTTCTTCTCTTATGTTTCCCACTTAGAGAAGTTCCTTTAGCATTTGTTGTAGAGCTGGTTTGGTGCTGCTGAATTTTCTTAGCTTTTGCTTGTCTGTAAAGCTTTTGATTTCTCTTTTGAATCTGAATGAGATCCTTGCCGGGTAGAGTAATCTTGGTTTAGGTTCTTCCCTTTCATCACTTTAAATATATCATGCCATGCCCTTCTGGCTTGTAGAGTTTCTGCTGAGAAATCAGCTGTTAACCTTATGGGAGTTCCCTTGTATCTTATTTGTCATTTTTCCTTTGTTGCTTTTAATAGTTTTTGTCTTTAATTTTTGTCAGTTTGATCAATATGTTTCTTGATGTGTTTCTCCTTGGGTTTATCCTGCCTGATACTCTCTGCACTTCCTGGACTTGGGTGGCTATTTTCTTTCCCATGTTAGGGAAATTTTCAACTTTAATCTCTTCAAATGTCTTCTCTGGTCCTTTCTCTCTCTCTTCTCCTTCTGGGACCCCTATAATGTGAATGTTGTTGCATTTAATGTTGTCCCAGAGGTCTCTTAGGCTATCTTCATTTCTTTTCATTCTTTTTCCTTTATTCTGTTCTGTGGCAGTGAATTACACCATTCTGTCTTCCAGGTAATATCTGTTCTTCTGCCTCAGTTATTCTGCTATTCATTCATTCTAGTGTATTTTTCAATTATTGTATTGTTCATCTCTGTTTGTTCTTTAATTCTTCTAGGTGTTTGTTCTTTCATTCTTCTAGGTCTTCATTAAACATTTCTTGCATCTTCTGGATCTTTGCCTCCATTCTTTTTCTGAGGTCCTGGATCATCTTCACTATTGTTATTCTGAATTCTTTTTCTGAAAGGTTGCCTATCTCCACTTCATTTAGTTGTTTTTCTGGGGGTTTATCTTTTTCCTTCATCTAGTACATAGTCCTCTGCCTTTTCATTTTGTCTGTCTTTCTGTGAATGTGGTTTTCGTTCCACAGGCTGCAGGATTGTAGTTCTTCTTGCTTCTGCTCTCTGCCCTCTGGTGGATAAGAGGCTTGTGCAAGCTTCCTGATGGGAGGGACTGGTGGTGGGTAGAGCTGGGTGTTGCTCTGTAGAGAAGAGCTCAGTAGAACTTTAATCAGCTTGTCTGCTGATGGGTGGGGCTGGCTTCCCTCCCTGTTGGTTGTTTGGCCTAAGGTGACCCAGCTCTCGAGTCTACCTGGCTCTTTGGTGGGGCTCATGGCGGACTCTGGAAGGGCTCACACCAAGGAGTAGTTCCCAGAACTTCTGCTGCCAGTGTCCTTGTCCCTGTGGTGAGCCACAGCCACCCCCGCCCCCACCTCTACAGGAGACCCTCCAACACTAGCATGTTGGTCTGGTTCAGTCTCCTATGGGGTCACTGCTCCTTTACCTGGGTCCTGATGTACACACTACTTTGTGTGTGCCCTCCAAGAGTGGAGTCTCTGTTTCCCCAAATCCTGTTGAAGTCCTGCAATCAAATCCCACTAGCCTTCAAAGTCTGATTCTCTGGGAATTCCTCCTCCTGTTGCCAGACCCCCAGGTTGGGAAGCCTGCTATGGGGCTCAGAACCTTCACTCCAGTTGGTGGACTTCTGTGGTTTAAGTGTTCTCCAGTTTGTGAGTCACCCACCCAGCAGTATGGGATTTGATTTTATTGTGATTGTGCAACTCCTACCATCTCATTGCAGCTTCTCCTTTGTCTTTCGATGTGGGGTATCTTTTTTGGTGAGTTCTAGTGTCTTGTTGATGATTGTTCAGCAGTTAGTTGTGATTCTGGTGCTCTCGCAAGAGGGAGTTGAGAGCACATCCTTCCACTCCGCCATCTTGAACCAATCTCCAATATCTGTCTCTAGGTATTTTTTGATTTCCTCTTTGATTTCTTCAGTGATCCCTTGGTCCTTTAGTAACATATTTTTTAGCCTCTACTTGCTTGTGGCTTTTATAATTTTTTTTTCTTGTAGTCAATTTCTAATCTCATATAGTTATAGTTGGAAAAGATGCTTGATATGGTTTCAATTTTCTTAAATTTAGCAAGGCTCACTTTGTGGCCCCACATATTGCCTATCCTGCAGAATGTTCCATATGCACTTAAGAAGAATGTGTATTCTGCTGCTTTTGGATGGAATGTCCTATAAATATCAATTAAGTCTATCTGGTTTAATGTGTCATTTAAAGCCTGTGTTTCCTTATTGATTTTCTCTCTGGATGAACTGTCCATTGATGAAAGTGGAGTGTGAAAGTCCCCCACTGTTATTGTGTTACTTATGATTTCTGTTTTCTGAAGTTGGCTATTGCTTTAATTCTGATTTTAAACATCTGAATACTGCCCAGCTAAGAAATTCCACTTCTAAGAATTTATTATAAAAAAATAATGAGAGATGTGCAGAAATGCATATATAAAGGTGTTCATCGAAACATTTGTGTTAATAAAGATTAGGCAAAAGCATAAATGCCCAATAATAAAGAATTGGTTAAATACTTTGATATAGTCATTTTATGGAAAGTGCTTTGGTTATTAAATATGGCTGTATTTTTATCTCTCTATATACCTGTATTTTCTCATTTTTATCTACCACAAATATTTTGTAGATATATAACTTAATTGAAAAGTTTTAAAATCTGCCCAGCTCAATGCTTTGTCCAAAATTATGTTCCTTACTTGTTTTTATTATGCTTTTTTCCCAATTTGACGTTATAACTGAATAGCCAAAGTTCAGTATATGTAGACTCTAAGTTTTAATTTTTCAACTTTAGCCTTTACATCTTCTGGTTTTATGTAGTTTAGCTTAACTTCAGCACCTGACACTGAGCTGCTATAGAACAGCACACAAGCCAATGGAAAGCTGTCATTTTCATTTTGAACACTGTCTGTCTCCTGCAAGCTCATATCTGAGGCCTGTACATTCTAATTAAGTATCAAGAAGGACAAGCACAACCATAAACTCAAATAACTAGGAAATATTTGAAGATGTAATCAGTTGAAACATTCCTTTTTTCATCTAGACCTGACTGCATCCTAACTCAGAGTAGGAATTTTGGCATGGTTTTGCCAGGGTTGCAGCCTGTTGGCCTAAAAGCCAGAATGAATAGTATCTTTAGTATTTATAGCTCAAAAATTGTCTCTTTGAAAGGAAGACAAAGAGGTGCCTGATTACATCATAGCTATGTGTGCCTGTGTATGCACCTGTGTGCCCACAAGTGTGTGTGCATGTGTCTGAGAGAGGAGGGATGGGGGAGGGGACGAAATGGAGGAGAGGGAGAGGAGAGAGAAAGTGAGTGGGATTGTGTAAAGGGTTTCTGTTATCTTTGGCACTAGGTTAATTTGCCCTTTTAAAGTTCTTATAGACTCCAATCATTCTTCCTAGTAGATGTTCTACTTGTAATTAATTGATTAGTTGTTCAATGTCTGACTCTCTTTCTAGCAGGTAAAAAACATGAGGG